>NC_092415.1:66625023-66941117 GCF_040894005.1 Engystomops pustulosus
GTTCTGTAGGTTTGTTCTTAAGTTGAGTTTGTATGTAAGTCTTCCCATAGTTTGTTCATTTCGTCCCTAAATACCATTAGGTCGTTCTGTATAGATCCCACTTGGGTACAGGCAGTCCCCGGGTTACATACAAGATAGGTTCTGTAGGTTTGTTCTTAAGTTAAGTTTGTATGTAAGTCGGAACTGTATACTTTATAATTGTAACCCCAGACAAATTTTTTTTGGTCTCTGTGACAATTGGATTTTAAAAATGTTGGATTGTCATAAGAACCAGGATTAACATTAAATCTTAATTACAGGCACCATTGATAACTGTTAAAGCTGTTTATTGTAGCCTAGGACTAAAGTACAGTAAATTACCAAAATCCAGTGGTCCGTTTGTAACTAGGGGTCGTATGTAAGTCAGGTGTTCTTAAGTAGGGGACCGCCTGTATTTAATTTTTCCAATAGCCGACTTAGATTCGTCAACTTTTGTCTTAGTTTCTTTAACAGCAGCAAGGATTTCTGCTAAAGTTTCTTTTAATTCCCATGGGGGGGGGGGGGTCCTCATTCTGTAATGGTAAAAATCTGGACCCTTCTTCTGACCCTTCTTGCTCCTTAGGAGTCTGTCTAGTCTTAGCAGGTGAAGCTTTCCAAATCTTATCTATCCCACCGCCAGACTTCCTTTGAACATTCTTGGGGCCCATTTTAGAAAGAGATCTAGAGCAGTGGTTCTCAACCTTTCTAATGCTGTGACCCCGCAATACAGTTCCTCATGTTGCGGTGACCCCAAACCATGTACAAGAATATAACTACTATAATACTGCCCCCTATGTACAAGAATACAACTACTTTAATACTGTCCCCTATGTACAAGCATATAACTACTATAATACTGCCCCCTATGTACAAGCATATAACTAGTATAATGCTGCCCCCTATGTACAAGAATATAACTACTATAATACTTCCCCCTATGTACAAGAAAATAACTACTATAATACTGCCCCATATGTACAAGCATATAACTACTATAATACTGTCCCCTATGTACAAGTATATAACTACTATAATACTGCCCCCTATGTACAAGAATATAACTACTATAATACTGCCCCATATGTACAAGCATATAACTACTATAATACTGTCCCCTATGTACATGAATATAACTACTATAATACTGCCCCCTATGTACAAGAATATAACTACTATAATACTGTACCCTATGTACATGAATATAACTACCATAATACTGCCTCCTATGTACAGAAATATAACTACTATAATACTTCCACCTATGTACAAGAATATAACTACTATAATACTGCCTCCTATGTACAGGAAAATAACTACTATAATACTGCCCCCCTATGTACAAGAATATAACTACTATAATACTTCCCCTATGTACAAGAATATAACTACTTTAATACTGCCCCCTATGTACAAGAATATAACTACTATAATACTGCCCCCTAGTTCTAGTTCTCCCTCCTACCCCCAGTTCTAATCCTCCACTGCTGCCACCAGTTCTAGTCTCCCCCTCCTGCCCCAGTTTTGGTCACCCCCTCCTGCCACCAGTTCTAGTTTACCCACCCCTTGCTGCTCCCAGTTCTAGTCCCCCCTCCTGCCCCCAGTTCTAGTTCCCAGCTCCTGCCCCCAGTTCTAGTTCCCCCCCTGCTGCCCCCAGTTTTGGTTCCCCCTTGCTGCGTCCAGTTCTAGAGCCCCCCTCCTGCCCCAGTTTTGCCCCCCCTCTGCTGCCCCCAGTTTTGGTTCCCCCCTCCTGCCCCAGTTCTAGTGCCCCCCTCCTACCCCAGTTTTGCCCCCCCCCTGCTGCCCCCAGTTTTGGTTCCCCCCTTGCTGCCCCCAGTTTTGGTTCCCCCCCTGCTGCCCCCAGTTCTAGTCCACCCCTGCTGCGTCCAGTTCTAGCGCCCCCCTGCTGCTCCATTTGTAGTGACCCCCTGCTGCCCCAGTTGCAGTGCCCCCCTGCTGGCCCCAGTTCTAGCCCCTTCCCCCCCTGCTGCCCCCAGTTCTAGTCCCTTCCCCCCCTGCTGCCCCCAGGTCTAGTTCCCCCCTTCCTGCCCCCAGTGTTTGTGTGCCCCCCTGCTGCTTTAAGTTGCAGTTTCTACTCACTGAGCAGAGCAGTCCTGTTCCGCGGGAGTCTGTGTAGAGGAGAAGCTGGAGGGTCATGTGATGATGACATCACCACAGGTCCTCAAGCTTCCCCTGTATGCAGAAGCCGGCAGGTCCTGAAGCAGTGAGTGCTTATTACACAAGTCCCTGCGATTTGGTCGTTCGACCCCCGCACAGGTTGAGAACTGCTGATCTAGAGCGAACCTTTACCTTACTAAGAGGAAATTCAGGGAGCTTTCTGGAATGTTACAACCTTAATACAATAAGTTCCAATATAATGACAGCATTAGTAACCAGACCAACCACTCTCAGATTTACGTACCGAACCTACTGACCTTATAAATTTAGCTTACAGAATATACCAGGGTAAAATAAAACCGCTGTTAATAAATTTAAGTTAGTCCAGTTAGTTGCACATCAAGCAAGAGCACAGTATAGTAAAATGAACAAAGTAGCTTAAAGGAAACCTATCACTTGGGATAGGGCTTATAAGCTGGACATGCCGTGCACCAGCTCAAAGTGAGCTGGTGCCGGCGCTTATCTCCGTTATGTTTTTAAACAGTTTTAAAGTGTTTTTACAGTTTATTAATGTTTATATCCTTACTAGCTTCCCCGCACTGGGGTCCGCGCTCAGCGCACCATGCGCGCTACCACTTCCTATTAAGATGCACGCACGGTCGTGCGCATGGTGTGCCGGTGTGGGGAAGCTAGTAAGGATATAAACATTAATAAACTGTAAAAACACTTTAAAACTGTTTAAAAACATAACGGAGATAAGCGCCGGCATCAGCTCATCCGGAGCTGGTGCGCGGCATGTCCTGCTTATAAGCCCTATCCAAAGTGGTAGGTTTCCTTTAAGCAGTAAAGTGGTTAGTGTTACTTGTCAGTATTAGCAACTGCTGTGGCTTTAGTTGCTCTCAATAGACAAATCAAATACACTGTCAAAACAAATCTTTCCGGCGAGCGCCAACCATCAAGCGGGGACTCGAACAGGCATGACCACGTAGGAGGTGTTTAGGGAGGGGCGGCTGTGACGCTCACTTACGTCCCGCCTTCACGCACCAACCCCCCACGAGTTTGTATGTAAGTCAGAACCCTATACTTTTTTATTGTAACCCCAGTCAAAATTTTTTTGGTCTCTGTGACAATTGGATTTTAAAAATGTTGGATTGTCATAAGAACCAGGATTAACACTAAAGCTTCATTACAGACACCTCTGATAACTGTTACAGCTGTTTATTGTAGTCTAGGACTGAAGTACAGCAAATTACCAAAATCCAGAGGTCCGTTTGTAACTAGGGGTCGTATGTAAGTCAGTTGTTCTTAAGTAGGGGACCGCCTGTACCTGTTTCTTTTTTATAGTTCAGTTTACAGAGTTTGGTAAGGTGTAACTTTTTGTGGGATAAGTTGATGTTTGATCACTTTTTCTGCATAAGTTGGGAGGTAGGAGTGTGTGGTGGCCTCCTACACAGAGAAACAGGTTATTTGTAAAAAGTGCATTACATTTCACATTAGTATCTTCCCATGTGAAAGTTGAAATAGCTGCTGAAAGTTGTAATTCTTCAGCCGTATGCATGAGGGGGCCGGTCAACACACCCCCCTACATGCCCCTGTCAGTCAGGTACCTGTAAGTCAGGGACCAGCAGTGTGTGTATAGCGCAATCGCTGCCGGCTCTATGCGATGCTGTGCGCTGACAGCGCCCGCAGAGGGGCTTATTCACAGCAAGTCTTACAGGTCCATGACTGATAGGGGGTGTGTCGGCAGGCCCCCTCATGAATACGGCTGACTGCTAGGAGACTTGTACGACGATCTGACCTCTTTTTCAATAAATATAAAGGGGCTGGTGACAGGATGAGGGGTAGCTAATTTGCTTAGGGTGTTTTTCCTGGGTGACAGGTCCTCTTTAAGCCATGGACAGACAGTACAGGATTGCTGTGGACATCCACTATGTTCTTACTATAAATTGCTGTCAGAGCTTGTGCTGTGGTCAACCCGCACGTGCCCCATGTGTCACCAGCCCTAGGCACTTTGCGGACCTAGAGCAGGGGTACGTTATCTCTATTTTGTGGGCCGCCAATAGGAAGTGACTGCCTGTGCTGCAAATATGACTAGACGCTGTTGTATTTGCAGTGCGGACAGTCAGCTCGAACCAGGGGCAGTAGATGTGCTGCCCTGTGACAGAGCCCAAAAGAAAATAATGGGGCTTTGAGTTAGACCACCAAAAACCAGCTAGCTCACAGCCACAATACAAGCTCATGTGCATGAGGCCTTACACTTTGTCATCTAAATGCTAGCTGTCTACAGACATGCCGGTAACATCCAGGCTGCTTTGAAAAGAAAGAAATGATTTATGTTGCTGTTTGTTTAGAGAGGAAAAAGTTCTGACAGCTTCTGCACGATTGTTCTGAGTGTAAAAATGTATGTACAGGTCCTCTCATACATGCACATACCTAGCTGTGACATGCAGGCAGATGTAAAGATGTCCTCCCACTTCTCAGTCCTAGCTCAGCAGTGAAGGGTCAGGATGAGGATGACAGGGCACAGCACATGCTGCAGGCCATGGACGTCATCTTCTCATGCTGCTCTGAGTGTGAATGCTGTGCAGGGAGACCTCCCCCGCCCCTCCTCACTGACCCGTCTTCTTCACTGACCGGGATCTTTGTTGCAGCCTTGAGGAGAGTGTGCTATAGATAATGTAAAGCAGCACATTGATAGTGATTGCTGCCAGGCCCTACTGGACCCAGCATCTCTGAAGCTGTAGTGCGTAGAGACCTGCTGCAGGACACATACGGAGCTCTGCACCCACTGTCACCTTCCTACAGCGTTGTGGCGCTTAGGAGTAATGTGCTCACAGTAAGTACTGACGGGAACTGCCCGAGTGCTGGAGGCTTATGAGAGACCACTGCTGGGCCAGTCTGACCCTGAATGAGCTTAGTAGTACTATGACTATATAATGGAGGATAGGAGTAGTAGTATTGTGCAGTACCCAAATATAAAGAATAAGTGTAGTAGTACTATGACCATATAATGGAGTATAGGAGTAGTAGTATTGTGCAGTACCCAAATAGAAAGAATGAGCGTAGTAGTACTATGACCATATAATGGAGGATAGGAGTAGTAGTATTGTGCAGTACGCAAATAAAAAGAATGAGCGTAGTAGTACTATGACCATATAATGGAGGATAGGAGTAGTAGTATTGTGCAGTACCCAAATATAAAGAATGAGTGTAGTAGTACTATGACTATATAATGGAGGATAGGAGTAGTAGTATTGTGCAGTACCCAAATATAAAGAATGAGCGTAGTAGTACTATGACTATATAATGGAGAATAGGAGTTGTAGTATTGTGCAGTACCCAAATATAAAGAATGAGCTTGGTAGTACTATGACCATATAATGGAGGATAGGAGTAGTAGTATTGTGCAGTACGCAAATAAAAAGAATGAGCGTAGTAGTACTATGACCATATAATGGAGGATAGGAGTAGTAGTATTGTGCAGTACCCAAATATAAAGAATGAGTGTAGTAGTACTATGACTATATAATGGAGGATAGGAGTAGTAGTATTGTGCAGTGCAGTACCCAAATATAAAGAATGAGCGTAGTAGTACTATGACTATATAATGGAGAATAGGAGTTGTAGTATTGTGCAGTACCCAAATATAAAGACTGAGCGTAGTAGTACTATGACTATATAATGGAGGATAGGAGTAGAAGTATTGTGCAGTACCCAAATATAAAGAATAAGCGTAGTAGTACTATGACTATATAATGGAGGATAGGAGTAGTAGTATTGTGCAGTACCCAAATATTAAGAAGGAGCGTAGTAGTACTATGACTATATAATGAAGGATAGGAGTAGTAGTATTGGGCAGTGCCCAAATATAAAGAATAAGCATAGTAGTACTATGACTATATAATGGAGGATAGGAGTAGTAGTATTGTGCAGTGCCCAAATATAAAGAATAAGCGTAGTAGTACTATGACTATATAATGGAGGATAGGAGTAGTAGTATTGTGCAGTGCCCAAATATAAAGAATAAGCGTAGTAGTACTATGACCATATAATGGAGGATAGGAGTAGAAGTATTGTGCAGTACCCAAATATAAAGAATGAGCGTAGTAGTACTATGACTATATAATGGGGGATAGGAGTAGTAGTATTGTGCAGTACCCAAATATAAAGAATGAGCGCAGTAGTACTATGACTATATAATGGAGGATAGGAGTAGAAGTGCTGTGCAGTGCCCAAATATAAAGAATAAGTGTAGGAGTACTATGACTATATAATGGAGGATAGGAGTAATAATATTGTGCAGTACCCAAATATAAAGAATGAGCGTAGTAGTACTATGACTATATAATGGAGGATAGGAGTAGTAGTATTGTGCAGTACCCAAATATAAAGAATGAGCGTAGTAGTACTATGACTATATAATGGAGGATAGGAGTAGTAGTATTGTGCAGTACCCAAATATAAAGAATGAGCGTAGTAGTACTATGACTATATAATGGAGGATAGGAGTAGTAGTATTGTGCAGTGCCCAAATATAAAGAATAAGCGTAGTAGTACTATGACTATATAATGGAGGATAGGAGTAGAAGTATTGTGCAGTACCCAAATATAAAGAATGAGCGTAGTAGTATTATGACTATATAATGGAGGATAGGAGTAGTAGTGTTGTGCAGTGCCCAAATATAAAGAATGAGCGTAGTAGTACTATGACTATATAATGGAGGATAGGAGTAGTAGTATTGTGCAGTACCCAAATAGAAAGAATAAGCGTAGTAGTACTATGACCATATAATGGAGGATAGGAGTAGTAGTATTGTGCATTATTTGCAGTACCAAAATATAAAGAATGAGCGTAGTAGTACTATGACTATATAATGGAGGATAGGAGTAGTAGTATTGTGCAGTACCCAAATATAAAGAATGAGCGAAGTAGTACTATGACTATATAATGGAGGATAGGAGTAGTAGTATTGTGCAGTACCCAAATATAAAGAATAAGCGTAGTAGTACTATGACTATATAATGGAGGATAGGAGTAGAAGTATTGTATAGTACCCAAATATGAAGAATGAGCGTAGTAGTACTATGACTATATAATGGAGGATAGGAGTAGTAGTATTGTGCAGTACCCAAATATAAAGAATGAGCGTAGTAGTACTATGACTATATAATGGAGGATAGGAGTAGTAGTATTGTGCAGTACCCAAATATAAAGAATGAGCGTAGTGGTACTATGACTATATAATGGAGGATAGGAGTAGTAGTATTGTGCAGTACCCAAATATAAAGAATGAGCGTAGTAGTACTATGACTAAATAATGGAGGATAGGAGTAGTAGTATTGTGCAGTACCCAAATATAAAGAATAAGTGTAGTAGTACTATGACTATATAATGGAGGATAGGAGTAGTAGTATTGTGCAGTACCCAAATATAAAGAATGAGCGTAGTAGTACTATGACTATATAATGGAGGATAGGAGTAGTAGTATTGTGTAGTACCCAAATATAAAGAATGAGCGTAGTGGTACTATGACTATATAATGGAGGATAGGAGTAGAAGTATTGTGCAGTACCCAAATATAAAGAATGAGCGTAGTAGTACTATGACTATATAATGGAGGATAGGAGTAGTAGTATTGTGCAGTACCCAAATATAAAGAATAAGCATAGTAGTACTATGACTATAAAATGGAGGATAGGAGTAGTAGTATTGTGCAGTACCCAAATATAAAGAATGAGCGTAGTAGTACTATGACTATATAATGGGGGATAGGAGTAGTAGTATTGTGCAGTACCCAAAAATAAAGAATAGGCGTAGTAGTACTATGACTATATAGAGGAGGATAGGAGTTGTAGTATTGTGCAGTACCCAAATATAAAGAATGAGCGTAGTAGTACTATGACTATATAATGGAGGATAGGAGTAGTAGTATTGTGCAGTGCCCAAATATAAAGAATAAGCGTAGTAGTACTATGACTATATAATGGAGGATAGGAGTAGTAGTATTGTGCAGTACCCAAATATAAAGAATGAGCGTAGTAGTACTATGACTATATAATGGAGGATAGGAGTAGAAGTATTGTGCAGTACCCAAATATAAAGAATGAGCGTAGTAGTACTATGACCATATAATGGAGGATAGGAGTAGTAGTATTGTGCAGTACCCAAATATAAAGAATGAGCGTAGTAGTACTATGACTATATAATGGAGGATAGGAGTAGTAGTATTGTGCAGTGCCCAAATATAAAGAATAAGCGTAGTAGTACTATGACTATATAATGGAGGATAGGAGTAGCAGTATTGTGCAGTACCCAAATATAAAGAATAAGCGTAGTAGTACTATGACTATATAATGGAGGATAGGAGTAGTAGTATTGTGCAGTACCCAAATATAAAGAATGAGCGTAGTAGTACTATGACTATATAATGGAGGATAGGAGTAGAAGTATTGTGCAGTACCCAAATATAAAGAATGAGCGTAGTAGTACTATGACCATATAATGGAGGATAGGAGTAGTAGTATTGTGCAGTACCCAAATATAAAGAATGAGCGTAGTAGTACTATGACTATATAATGGAGGATAGGAGTAGTAGTATTGTGCAGTGCCCAAATATAAAGAATAAGCGTAGTAGTACTATGACTATATAATGGAGGATAGGAGTAGCAGTATTGTGCAGTACCCAAATATAAAGAATAAGCGTAGTAGTACTATGACTATATAATGGAGGATAGGAGTAGTAGTATTGTGCAGTACCCAAATATAAAGAATGAGCGTAGTAGTACTATGACTATATAATGGAGGATAGGAGTAGAAGTATTGTGCAGTACCCAAATATAAAGAATGAGCGTAGTAGTACTATGACCATATAATGGAGGATAGGAGTAGTAGTATTGTGCAGTACCCAAATATAAAGACTGAGCGTAGTAGTACTATGACTATATAATGGAGGATAGGAGTAGTAGTATTGTGCAGTACCCAAATATAAAGAATGAGCGTAGTAGTACTATGACTATATAATGGAGGATAGGAGTAGAAGTATTGTGCAGTACCCAAATATAAAGAATGAGCGTAGTAGTACTATGACCATATAATGGAGGATAGGAGTAGTAGTATTGTGCAGTACCCAAATATAAAGAATGAGCGTAGTAGTACTATGACTATATAATGGAGGATAGGAGTAGTAGTATTGTGCAGTGCCCAAATATAAAGAATAAGCGTAGTAGTACTATGACTATATAATGGAGGATAGGAGTAGCAGTATTGTGCAGTACCCAAATATAAAGAATAAGCGTAGTAGTACTATGACTATATAATGGAGGATAGGAGTAGTAGTATTGTGCAGTACCCAAATATAAAGAATGAGCGTAGTAGTACTATGACTATATAATGGAGGATAGGAGTAGAAGTATTGTGCAGTACCCAAATATAAAGAATGAGCGTAGTAGTACTATGACCATATAATGGAGGATAGGAGTAGTAGTATTGTGCAGTACCCAAATATAAAGACTGAGCGTAGTAGTACTATGACTATATAATGGAGGATAGGAGTAGTAGTATTGTGCAGTACCCAAATATAAAGAATGAGCGTAGTAGTACTATGACTATATAGAGGAGGATAGGAGTTATAGTATTGTGCAGTACCCAAATATAAAGAATGAGCGTAGTAGTACTATGACTATATAATGGAGGATAGGAGTAGTAGTATTGTGCAGTGCCCAAATATAAAGAATAAGCGTAGTAGTACTATGACTATATAATGGAGGATAGGAGTAGTAGTATTGTGCAGTACCCAAATATAAAGAATGAGCGTAGTAGTACTATGACTATATAATGGAGGATAGGAGTAGAAGTATTGTGCAGTACCCAAATATAAAGAATGAGCGTAGTAGTACTATGACCATATAATGGAGGATAGGAGTAGTAGTATTGTGCAGTACCCAAATATAAAGAATGAGCGTAGTAGTACTATGACTATATAATGGAGGATAGGAGTAGTAGTATTGTGCAGTGCCCAAATATAAAGAATAAGCGTAGTAGTACTATGACTATATAATGGAGGATAGGAGTAGCAGTATTGTGCAGTACCCAAATATAAAGAATAAGCGTAGTAGTACTATGACTATATAATGGAGGATAGGAGTAGTAGTATTGTGCAGTACCCAAATATAAAGAATGAGCGTAGTAGTACTATGACTATATAATGGAGGATAGGAGTAGAAGTATTGTGCAGTACCCAAATATAAAGAATGAGCGTAGTAGTACTATGACCATATAATGGAGGATAGGAGTAGTAGTATTGTGCAGTACCCAAATATAAAGAATGAGCGTAGTAGTACTATGACTATATAATGGAGGATAGGAGTAGTAGTATTGTGCAGTGCCCAAATATAAAGAATAAGCGTAGTAGTACTATGACTATATAATGGAGGATAGGAGTAGCAGTATTGTGCAGTACCCAAATATAAAGAATAAGCGTAGTAGTACTATGACTATATAATGGAGGATAGGAGTAGTAGTATTGTGCAGTACCCAAATATAAAGAATGAGCGTAGTAGTACTATGACTATATAATGGAGGATAGGAGTAGAAGTATTGTGCAGTACCCAAATATAAAGAATGAGCGTAGTAGTACTATGACCATATAATGGAGGATAGGAGTAGTAGTATTGTGCAGTACCCAAATATAAAGAATGAGCGTAGTAGTACTATGACTATATAATGGAGGATAGGAGTAGTAGTATTGTGCAGTGCCCAAATATAAAGAATGAGCGTAGTAGTACTATGACCATATAATGGAGGATAGGAGTGGTAGTATTGTGCAGTACCCAAATATAAAGAATGAGCGTAGTAGTACTATGACTATATAATGGAGGATAGGAGTAGTAGTATTGTGCAGTGCCCAAATATAAAGAATGAGCGTAGTAGTACTATGACTATATAATGGAGGATAGGAGTAGTAGTATTGTGCAGTACCCAAATATAAAGAATGAGCGTAGTAGTACTATGACTATATAATGGAGGATAGGAGTAGTAGTATTGTGCAGTGCCCAAATATAAAGAATAAGCGTAGTAGTACTATGACTATATAATGGAGGATAGGAGTAGTAGTATTGTGCAGTGCCCAAATATAAAGAATAAGCGTAGTAGTACTATGACTATATAATGGAGGATAGGAGTAGTAGTATTGTGCAGTACCCAAATATAAAGAATGAGCGTAGTAGTACTATGACTATATAATGGAGGATAGGAGTAGTAGTGTTGTGCAGTGCCCAAATATAAAGAATGAGCGTAGTAGTACTATGACTATATAATGGAGGATAGGAGTAGTAGTATTGTGCAGTACCCAAATATAAAGAATGAGCGTAGTAGTACTATGACTATATAATGGAGGACAGGAGTAGTAGTATTGTGCAGTGCCCAAATATAAAGAATGAGCGTAGTAGTACTATGACCATATAATGGAGGATAGGAGTGGTAGTATTGTGCAGTACCCAAATATAAAGAATGAGCGTAGTAGTACTATGACTATATAATGGAGGATAGGAGTAGTAGTATTGTGCAGTGCCCAAATATAAAGAATGAGCGTAGTAGTACTATGACTATATAATGGAGGATAGGAGTAGTAGTATTGTGCAGTACCCAAATATAAAGAATAAGCGTAGTAGTACTATGACTATATAATGGAGGATAGGAGTAGTAGTGTTGTGCAGTGCCCAAATATAAAGAATGAGCGTAGTAGTACTATGACTATATAATGGAGGATAGGAGTAGTAGTATTGTGCAGTACCCAAATATAAAAAATGAGCGTAGTAGTACTATGACTATATAATGGAGGATAGGAGTAGTAGTATTGTGCAGTACCCAAATATAAAGAATAAGCGTAGTAGTACTATGACTATATAATGGAGGATAGGAGTAGTAGTATTGTGCAGTACCCAAATATAAAGAATAAGCGTAGTAGTACTATGACTATATAATGGAGGATAGGAGTAGTAGTATTGTGCAGTACCCAAATATTAAGAATGAGCGTAGTAGTACTATGACTATATAATGGAGGATAGGAGTAGTAGTATTGTGCAGTACCCAAATATAAAGAATAAGTGTAGTAGTACTATGACTATATAATGAAGGATAGGAGTAGTAGTATTGTGCAGTGCCCAAATATAAAGAATAAGCGTAGTAGTACTATGACCATATAATGGAGGATAGGAGTAGAAGTATTGTGCAGTACCCAAATATAAAGAATGAGCGTAGTAGTACTATGACTATATAATGGAGGATAGGAGTAGTAGTATTGTGCAGTACCCAAATATAAAGAATGAGCGTAGTAGTACTATGACTATATAATGGAGGATAGGAGTAGAAGTGCTGTGCAGTGCCCAAATATAAAGAATAAGTGTAGTAGTACTATGACTATATAATGGAGGATAGGAGTAGTAGTATTGTGCAGTACCCAAATATAAAGAATAAGCATAGGAGTACTATGACTATATAATGGAGGATAGGAGTAATAGTATTGTGCAGTACCCAAATATAAAGAATGAGCGTAGTAGTACTATGACTATATAATGGAGGATAGGAGTAGTAGTATTGTGCAGTACCCAAATATAAATAATGAGCGTAGTAGTACTATGACTATATAATGGAGGATAGGAGTAGTAGTATTGTGCAGTGCCCAAATATAAAGAATAAGCGTAGTAGTACTATGACTATATAATGGAGGATAGGAGTAGTAGTATTGTGCAGTACCCAAATATAAAGAATGAGCGTAGTAGTACTATGACTATATAATGGAGGATAGGAGTAGTAGTGTTGTGCAGTGCCCAAATATAAAGAATGAGCGTAGTAGTACTATGACTATATAATGGAGGATAGGAGTAGTAGTATTGTGCAGTGCCCAAATATAAAGAATAAGCGTAGTAGTACTATGACTATATAATGGAGTATAGGAGTAGTAGTATTGTGCAGTACCCAAATATAAAGAATAAGCGTAGTAGTACTATGACTATATAATGGAGGATAGGAGTAGTAGTGTTGTGCAGTGCCCAAATATAAAGAATGAGCGTAGTAGTACTATGACTATATAATGGAGGATAGGAGTAGTAGTATTGTGCAGTACCCAAATATAAAGAATGAGCGTAGTAGTACTATGACTATATAATGGAGGATAGGAGTAGTAGTGTTGTGCAGTGCCCAAATATAAAGAATGAGCGTAGTAGTACTATGACTATATAATGGAGGATAGGAGTAGTAGTATTGTGCAGTACCCAAATAGAAAGAATAAGCGTAGTAGTACTATGACCATATAATGGAGGATAGGAGTAGTAGTATTGTGCAGTACCAAAATATAAAGAATGAGCGTAGTAGTACTATGACTAAATAATGGAGGATAGGAGTAGTAGTATTGTGCAGTACCCAAATATAAAGAATAAGCGTAGTAGTACTATGACTATATAATGGAGGATAGGAGTAGTAGTATTGTGCAGTACCCAAATATAAAGAATGAGCGTAGTATTACTATGACTATATAATGGAGGATAGGAGTAGTAGTATTGTGCAGTACCCAAATATAAAGAATGAGCGTAGTAGTACTATGACTATATAATGGAGGATAGGAGTAGTAGTATTGTGCAGTACCCAAATATAAAGAATAAGCATAGTAGTACTATGACTATTAAATGGAGGATAGGAGTAGTAGTATTGTGCAGTACCCAAATATAAAGAATGAGCGTAGTAGTACTATGACTATATAATGGGGGATAGGAGTAGTAGTATTGTGCAGTGCCCAAATATAAAGAATAAGCGTAGTAGTACTATGACTATATAGAGGAGGATAGGAGTTGTAGTATTGTGCAGTACCCAAATATAAAGAATGAGCGTAGTAGTACTATGACTATATAATGGAGGATAGGAGTAGTAGTATTGTGCAGTGCCCAAATATAAAGAATAAGCGTAGTAGTACTATGACTATATAATGGAGGATAGGAGTAGTAGTATTGTGCAGTACCCAAATATAAAGAGTGAGCGTAGTAGTACTATGACTATATAATGGAGGATAGGAGTAGTAGTATTGTGCAGTACCCAAATATAAATAATGAGCGTAGTAGTACTATGACTATATAATGGAGGATAGGAGTAGTAGTATTGTGCAGTACCTAAATATAAAGAATGAGCGTAGTAGTACTATGACTATATAATGGAGGATAGGAGTAGAAGTATTGTGCAGTACCCAAATATAAAGAATGAGCGTAGTAGTACTATGACTATATAATGGAGGACAGGAGTAGTAGTATTGTGCAGTGCCCAAATATAAAGAATGAGCGTAGTAGTACTATGACCATATAATGGAGGATAGGAGTGGTAGTATTGTGCAGTACCCAAATATAAAGAATGAGCGTAGTAGTACTATGACTATATAATGGAGGATAGGAGTAGTAGTATTGTGCAGTGCCCAAATATAAAGAATGAGCGTAGTAGTACTATGACTATATAATGGAGGATAGGAGTAGTAGTATTGTGCAGTACCCAAATATAAAGAATAAGCGTAGTAGTACTATGACTATATAATGGAGGATAGGAGTAGTAGTGTTGTGCAGTGCCCAAATATAAAGAATGAGCGTAGTAGTACTATGACTATATAATGGAGGATAGGAGTAGTAGTATTGTGCAGTACCCAAATATAAAAAATGAGCGTAGTAGTACTATGACTATATAATGGAGGATAGGAGTAGTAGTATTGTGCAGTACCCAAATATAAAGAATAAGCGTAGTAGTACTATGACTATATAATGAAGGATAGGAGTAGTAGTATTGTGCAGTACCCAAATATAAAGAATGAGCGTAGTAGTACTATGACTATATAATGGAGGATAGGAGTAGTAGTATTGTGCAGTACCCAAATATAAAGAATGAGCGTAGTAGTACTATGACTATATAATGAAGGATAGGAGTAGTAGTATTGTGCAGTACCCAAATATAAAGAATGAGCGTAGTAGTACTATGACTATATAATGGAGGATAGGAGTAGAAGTGCTGTGCAGTGCCCAAATATAAAGAATAAGTGTAGTAGTACTATGACTATATAATGGAGGATAGGAGTAGTAGTATTGTGCAGTACCCAAATATAAAGAATAAGCGTAGGAGTACTATGACTATATAATGGAGGATAGGAGTAATACTATTGTGCAGTGCCCAAATATAAAGAATAAGCGTAGTAGTACTATGACTATATAATGGAGGATAGGAGTAGTAGTATTGTGCAGTACCCAAATATAAAGAATGAGCGTAGTAGTACTATGACTATATAATGGAGGATAGGAGTAGTAGTATTGTGCAGTACCCAAATAGAAAGAATAAGCGTAGTAGTACTATGACCATATAATGGAGGATAGGAGTAGTAGTATTGTGCAGTACCAAAATATAAAGAATGAGCGTAGTAGTACTATGACTATATAATGGAGGATAGGAGTAGTAGTATTGTGCAGTACCCAAATATAAAGATTGAGCGAAGTAGTACTGTGACTATATAATGGAGGATAGGAGTAGTAGTATTGTGCAGTACCCAAATCTAAAGAATAAGCGTAGCAGTACTATGACTATATAATGGAGGATAGGAGTAGAAGTATTGTGCAGTGCCCAAATATAAAGAATGAGCGTAGTAGTACTATGACTATATAATGGAGGATAGGATTAGTAGTATTGTGCAGTACCCAAATATAAAGAATGAGCGTAGTACTACTATGACTATATAATGGAGGATAGGAGTAGTAGTATTGTGCAGTACCCAAATATAAAGAATGAGCGTAGTAGTACTATGACTATATAATGGAGGATAGGAGTAGTAGTATTGTGCAGTACCCAAATATAAAGAATAAGCGTAGTAGTACTATGACTATATAATGGAGGATAGGAGTAGTAGTATTGTGCAGTACCCAAATATAAAGAATGAGCGTAGTAGTACTATGACTATATAATGGGGGATAGGAGTAGTAGTATTGTGCAGTACCCAAATATAAAGAATAAGCGTAGTAGTACTATGACTATATAATGGAGGATAGGAGTAGTAGTATTGTGCAGTACCTAAATATAAAGAATGAGCGTAGTAGTACTATGACTATACAATGGAGGATAGGAGTAGTAGTATTGTGCAGTACCCAAATATAAAGAATGAGCGTAGTAGTACTATGACTATATAATGGAGGATAGGAGTAGTAGTATTGTGCAGTACCCAAATATAAAGAATGAGCGTAGTAGTACTATGACTATATAATGGAGGATAGGAGTAGAAGTATTGTGCAGTACCCAAATATAAAGAATGAGCGTAGTAGTACTATGACCATATAATGGAGGATAGGAGTAGTAGTATTGTGCAGTACCCAAATATAAAGAATAAGCGTAGTAATACTATGACTATATAATGGAGGATAGGAGTAGTAGTATTGTGCAGTACCCAAATATAAAGAATGAGCGTAGTAGTACTGTGACTATATAATGGAGGATAGGAGTAGTAGTATTGTGCAGTACCCAAATATAAAGAATAAGCGTAGTAGTACTATGACTATATAATGGAGGATAGGAGTAGTAGTATTGTGCAGTGCCCAAATATAAAGAATAAGTGTAGTAGTACTATGACTATATAATGGAGGATAGGAGTAGTAGTATTGTGCAGTACCCAAATATAAAGAATGAGCGTAGTAGTACTATGACCATATAATGGAGGATAGGAGTAGTAGTATTGTGCAGTACCCAAATATAAAGAATGAGCGTAGTAGTACTATGACTATATAATGGAGGATAGGAGTAGAAGTGCTGTGCAGTGCCCAAATATAAAGAATAAGTGTAGTAGTACTATGACTATATAATGGAGGATAGGAGTAGTAGTATTGTGCAGTACCCAAATATAAAGAATAAGCATAGGAGTACTATGACTATATAATGGAGGATAGGAGTAATAGTATTGTGCAGTACCCAAATATAAAGAATGAGCGTAGTAGTACTATGACTATATAATGGAGGATAGGAGTAGAAGTGCTGTGCAGTGCCGGGTATAGGAGGAAAACTCTCCTCTGGCAGTGAGAAGGGCAGCAGAGGCGGGTCTCACATCTAGTATGTATTTGGGAGAAGAAATTGATGAGAATTTTAAAAATGTGTCACAGTCCAGGTACCGAACCCCCATAAGCTGTTCTCACACTGGTCAGGGTTGGATCAGGGTTTGGTCAGTGAAAAACTGACATTTTGCATCAAGCCCCTTCTACGCGTGCTTTTGTCGTGCAGAACTTGCATTGTAATCAAAGGGCTTTTTCAGACTTCCATTTTCTTTCACGCACACACACGTGTTTATTTTCAACCCCTTAAGGACGCAGGGTTTTTTCGCTCGTTTCTCGCTCTCTACCTTTAAAAATCCATAAACTTTTTAATTTTTACCTGTACAGACCTGTGTAAGGTCTTATTTTTTGCGTAACAAATTCTACTTTCCAGTAATGTTTTTTATTTTAACATGCCATGTAATGCGAAGCTGGAAAAAAAATTCCAAATGTGGAAAAATTGAAAAACGTCCGTCCGTTTCAGTCAGTTTTTACGACTTTGACTGTGCGTTCCAAATAACACCTCAGCTTTATTCTTTGGTTTGGTGCGATCGCGATAATACCAAATTTATACAGGTTTTATGGCGTTTTAATACATTTTCAAAAATTAAACGAATGTGTACAAAAAAAAATAAAATTTTTTTTTGCCATATTCTGACGCTAATAACTGACATTTTGATCACTATTTATTCCTTTTTTTGTGACTTAAAAAGGTGTAAAAGTAGCATTTCGGACATTTGGGTGCCATATCCCATCTCGGAGGTCACCGCCGTCCGTAACCGTTTTTTTATTTTGATAGATCGGGCATTTTGGGACGCGGCGATACCTGATGTGTCTGTGATTTTTACTGTTTATTATATTTTACATCAGTTCTAGGGAAAGGGGGGGTGATTTGAATTTTTAATATTTTATAAAAATTTATTTATTTATTTCTTAGACCATCTAGGGTACATTAACCCTAGATGGTCAGATCGTTCATACCATATACTGCAATACTTCTGTATTGCAGTATATGGCATTTTTGCATGTTATTCGTTACAGTGAGCCACTGGCACATTGTAACGAATCTGCAAAAACAATTTAGCCTCGGGTCAAAAGAAGACCCAAGGCTACCATGGCAACCGATCGCTGCCCCCTGATGACGTTCGGGGGAGCGACAATCGGAATTAAGATGGCAGAGCCCATGCGCCGCCGTCTTTTAAATGCCACCGGCGAACTTGCTGGCGGCAACAGAAGGGTTAATGGTGGTGGGGGTTTGCTGCAATATGCAACAACCCCCACCCGTGAGCCCTCTTTATACATTCCCTGCACCTCTGCGGCGTAGAGCTACACCGTAGAGCGTTAAGGGGTTAAAGCACGTTTAAATTTTCAGCATACATGAAAAACTGAGACACTGATTGAACTCTGATGTAAAATGTCAGTTTTTCACTGACCAAACCCTGATCGCACCCTGATCAGACTCTGACTGATCTGCAATGCAAGTGTGAATGGGGCCTAATAATGACATATCTTATGGATTTGTCATGAATAGTAAGGATGGAATAAACCCATGTAAAGCCGGCTGCCGATGATGAATGTTCACAGGATTCATTCCACAGCCATTTCATACAACGCATAAACCATCCAAAATCTGATGGTTTCTGTTACGGATTTAAAGGAAATCTACCACCAGGATGAAGGATTGTAAACCGAGCTCACTTACATGCTGGTGGGTGCCCATCTGCCAGGATCTGCTCTTCTTTTAGCTTCTTAAGTTGTTTTATGTGAAAAGCTTTTTTAAAAATATGCAATTTAGCAAGAAGGGCTCCATTTACTGAGCTCAAAGCCCCTCTGTGTAATTTGCATAATTACATTATTTTTTTTTTTTGTTAATTCAAGGGGATTAGAAGCTAAAAGAAAGCAGATCATGACAGAGGAGGTCTACACCAGCATGTCAGTGAACTTGGTTTGCAAACCTTCATCCTGGTGGTAAATTTCCTTTAAGCTGCATTTCTAATGCAGAAGGGAGGACTGAGCGCCCACAATTGGCATCAATAACTGACATGCTGGAGATTTTATAAATTCTATACATTACACTGGTACTGTATATTGCTATCTGCAATGTGTATATCAGCTTAGAACCACATAAATAACTGTGTATATATATATATATATATATATATATATATATATATATATATATATTGTGTGGGGACTCAGGTAGATGCCTGGTAGTAGTAGTGCAGGGAGCAGGGACACATGCAGAGTTAGTGTTTTATTCACACTTCCAAAACAACATAAATTCAGCTTTGTTTTTAAACCCTGCCCGGCTAGGCACTGCCTAATACAATATCATATCCTAGCTATACGGGTACCAGGCTGCCTGGCACACGCTCTTGGCCAGCGGTAGTACAGGAGGCACTCAGTTACCTTTGCTCTGTGAACTCAGTCTTAGGGTGATGTCACACATGGCATTTTGAAACCGTTTTTTGGTCCGTTTTTAAGCAGTCTGTTAAAAAACGCATCCGTTCTTAAAAACAGATGCGTTTTAACGCATGCATTTTTTAACGGACTGTTCAAAAACGGACCAAAAACGTGTTCAAAACTCCATGTGTGGCATCACCCTTAGCCTTCAGCTCTCCAGGTAGTGCCTCACCTACTGCTTCTGGCCTGCAGATTATATCAGGCTCTAACGAGGCCTGTGACCCGCACCTGTGGGCTATACAGAAACCCAGGACCGAAGCCCGGATGTAGGAGTAGGAGTCCCACTACCTGCCTAACCCTACTCCATAATAAGCAGGCCCAGTACACACATTACAAAGGTGTCTATGCCAGTTAGGCCAACATAGACCAAACAGACTTCTCCTGCTTACTATATGTCTGCATTAACCCTTGGGTTACTGCAGACAAATCCAGGGCTTTTACCACATGCATTTTATCTGCCTGTAAGACAGATAGTGGCTCTCCCACACAATACCTCTTACTTTCTCACAGTATATATATATATATATATATATATATATATATACACAGGTGGTCCCCTACTTAAGAACACCTGACTTACAGACGACCCCTAGTTACAAACAGACCTCTGGATATTAGTAATTTACTGTATTTAAACCTCAGACTAATTGACTAATTGTCACAGAGACCAAAAAAAATTTTGACTGGGGTAACATTTATAAAATATACAGTTCCGGCTTTCATACAAATTCAACTTAAGAACAAACTTACAGAACCTATCCTGTACTTACGTACAAGATAGGGTCCGGAGGTTTGTTCTTAAGTTGAATTTGTATGCAAGTCTTAACTGTATATTTTATAAATGTAGATTGGCGTTTAAACATTTTTTGCTGTAATGGGACCAATGATTATCAATAAAGCTTCATTACAGACACATTACAGCTGATTATTGCAAAGTATTCAGAAAGCTTCACCAGAGGTCAGAGGGGTCTGTCTGTAACTATGGGTTGTCTGCAAGTCGGGTGTCCTTAAGTACGGGACCGCCTGTATATAATTACAGAATTTTTCAGACTATAAGGCGCACCGGAGTATAAGGCGCACCATCTTTAAATGCCTGCTAAAACATCTAGGTTTATATATAAGGCACACCGGATTATAAGGCGCACCTTATTATAAGGATGAATGACCAGCAGGTGGCAGAACTGTGCACTGTTCAAGGCAGCTGTTGTCTGTAGGTACGGTTCATATATAAGGCGCACTGGACTATAATTCGCATCTTTGAATTCTGAGAAAATCAAAGGATTTTTCGTGCGCCTTATAGTCCGAAAAATACGGTATACACATACAGCTGCATAAACCACCTGTGAATAAGCAATTGTAATTTTTATTAAAATATTTGAGGTGCTAAACCCAGTTTATTTCAGTGACATATTAATTCTGGCGACATGAGTGAACTTTACTCAAAGTTAAGTGTTCCATAAAAACCTGCAAGAACCCAACAGTGACAAAACTGTAAAAAATCATCAGAAAACCAGCAAACACTGATAAATCTGCCCTCTGTGTATACATGAACACACACAGTTTGTGGTTGAAACTACAACATACTGTACTACACACATTAACTACACTCTTGTTTTACATAAGTACAGTAACAATCCTGCAGGTTGGGTGCAGCCTTGACTCTAGGTGCTTTCACGCGCTGAATTATTGGATGCGTTGTTACATGTTATAATGTGTTTGGCTGAAGTGTAAGCAGATGTGTCCCAATGTTAACACATCCAACAATAATGAAACGCATGGTAACAAGTAAAAACGCATGTTTTGAAGAACAGGGCTTGGTCATTAATAAGCCTGCTCACTAAGGGGTTAATAAAGGTGTTTTTTTGTCGAAATCATTTGTCATTTACACAGGGAAAGCATGAATGTCTGGATTGGGGAACCAGCAGTCATCAAATGAGAAGGAAAAAGATTAAAAAGATTTTTAGATTAAAAATCCATTTTATTTGAAAAAATGAAAAACTAGGACGTCACTAATAATGAAAAGTCTGACAAGTTTCCAACCAGAGGGTTCTTAGCCGTAGCCCAATTAGCTCCAATTGGCTCCGGCCAGGCTAGTACACGCCCCAGTAGCCTCTGTAGTTAATTTACATATTACTTAATTGGTTCGCGACCGGATCCCGCTGCATGGCATATGAGGCTGCATATTGCAGCAAAGACTTACCGGTAACACCCACAATCGGTACTAGCACCGATCGCAGGTGTTATTACAGCGATGGCTGCCGGCAGCCTCAAAAAGTTAGCGGCGCATGGGCGCCACCTCCTTGCCTAGGATCGTCGCTCCCCGTGACGTCATCGGGGAGCGGCGATCCGTCTCCATGGTAGCCTCAGGGCTATTTCGTTTTGACCCCTTCAATACAATGTTCTGATAGCACATTGTAATGAATGAGGAGGAAAATCCCCATATACTGCCATACAGTAGTATGGCAGTATATGATAGGATCGATCAGACAACCTAGGGTTAAAGTACCCTAGGGAGTCTGAAAAATAGTAAAAAGAAAAATAAAAAAAAATTGTAATAAAAAAACCTAAAAATTCAAATCACCCCCCTTTCCCTCGAACTGACATAAATATAAATAAACAGTAAAAATCATAGACACATTATGTATCGCCGCGTCCGAAAATGCCCGATCTATCAAAATATATTAACGTTTTTTCACTGCGTTTAACCCCGTAATGGAAAATAGTGCCCAAAGTCGAAAATGGCACTTTTTTGACATTTTGAAAAATATAAAAAAAAAATCTATAAAAAGTGATTAAAAGGTCGTACAGTCCTAAAAATTATATCATTGAAAATATTATCAAAAGTCGCAAAAAAATGACACCATCTAAAGCTCCATACAACAAAGTATTAAAAAGTTATTAGCGCCAGAAGATGGCAAAATCAAAAAAAAAAATTTGTACAGGAGGTTTTAATTTTTGTAAATGTATGAAAACATTATAAAACCTATACAAATTTGGTATCCACGTAATCGTAGTGACCCAAAGAATAAAGTAGACATGTCATTTGGGGTGCTCAGTGAAAGCCGTAATATCCAAGCCCACAAGAATACGGCACAAATGCGTTTTTTCACCATTTTCATTGCATTTGGAATTTTTTCCCCGCTTCCCAGTACACGGCATGGAATATTCAATACCCTCACTATGAAGTGCAATTTGTTATGCAGAAAACAAGCTGTCACAGAACTCTTTACGTGTAAAAATAAAAAAGTTATAGATTTTTTTACAGCAGATTTATACATTTACCATCCTAACATGCTGTATTTATTTTCCCTATAATATAAAACTAGTAAAAATTAAATCACTAATAATAAAAACAGATCACTTCAAACCACCTCACCAAAATCTCCTACATTTTGTGATGGATTGGATAAAGGCAATAATAGAACTCTAATGCAAACAAAACTATACACATTTTCAGCATATCAGTTGTTGTCTGAAATCTCACTTTCACTATTAGCATCCAATCAGACTTGGTGAAGAGATCCCAATCCTTCCTGCTAAGCCACACCCCTTCCCTAATAAGCCCCAAAAGGGGGTGATTTAACACAAAATACCGGCAGCTCGGTCCCGATCGCAGGCGTTTCCATAGAAACGCCGATGCTATCAGGCCTCGGCCCGCCCCGGTGGCCGTGACTTTGTTTGCGTTTGCAAGCGCAGACAAAGCGGTACGTGTGGCACCAGCCTTAGGCCCCTTCCACACTTGGAAGTGTAATGCGCTGAACTCGCATCACACCCCAGCGAGTGCTGCCTGGATCTCCCGGCCGAACGCTGCAAACCAAACTGAACTGACATGCTGAGTTCATTTCCGGTTTGCAGCGTTCGGGCCGGGAGATCCAGGCAGCACTCGCTGGGGTGTGATACGAGTTCAGCGCATTACACTTGCAAGTGTGGAAGGGACCTAAGGCAACATTAAGACAACTGTATGGGGAACGTATGTATGGGCAACATATATACATCACATATATGTCCCCCATAGACAGCACGGTGCTGCACATGGGCACCAACCTTCAGTCCAGTCCAGTAGCCAGGAGAAAGATAGGATATAACGCTGTGCGCCATATATATCGCTATGCAGAGGGGCAGGGGTGAGCAGCGCTGTGCCCGCCATGCTACGTTACGGCGGGCACATGCTCATGTGAATGTAGCCTTATACTGCACCAGAATTCCTCATCACAGTGATAAATGTGGCGCAGCAAAAGATTATTGTTTTCCAGCTAGAAACTGGCGAAACCTGAGACACATTGTTAAATGCCCCCTACAGTGTATAAAACACATAATGGGGCAGATTTATCAAGCTGTCTGAAAGTCAGAATATTCCTAGTTGCCCATGGCAACCAATTACAGCTCAGCTTTCGTTTTACCAATGCTCAAGAATATTTTAAAGGCAAGCTGTAATTGGTTGCCATGGGCAACTAGGAATATTCTGGCTTCCAGACAGCTTGATAAATCTGCCCCAATGGATGTGGAGCAAAACTTGAAGGCTAGTTTTTAGTGCACATTATTCAAGACTGATGGTTTTTCTTTTATCTCTGCCCCATTATCTACAGGAAAATCCTAGCAAAAACATAAGGGAAAACTATGGCTTCTAATATGCCAGTCGGAATAAACCATTTGTCAAAGCATCATGGGGGATACTTGTAAATATAAATTAGAATCCATTAATGTAACTGACCCAAAGGAAGTAAATATACACAATATATTATATTACTGATACTGTACAGCATATAGTGGATATAGGAGTAAGCGTACTGTGTGAAAATGGAGCAGTCCATTTCATATACTGTATACAGAGTCCCTTTCCTGGTTGGTTTATTCCATGAGCATCAGCCAATAGCAACACAGCATTATATGAAAAGTGGGTGTGGCTTTTAGAACTGTCACCTTCTTTGTGAAGTGTAGCAACTGTCTATGTCCTGGGGTCCTGGATAATTACACTACAAGGAAGATGTAAAGCGTTGGTGTTGGGGGAGCAGTCCTACCAAAATCCACTATCTGGTACGTTACATCCAGTTACTTCATCCCCAGCAGCTATTAACAGTTTCTTCCACTTTTAGTTGATGTACAGTATCTTTACATGATGCAGAATCTTATACTGTCATTTATGTATCTCATACATTGGATGAAGTTTTAGGAGACTCTGACAACTGACACCAAGTGATGTGTGGGAGGGAAAGGCCAATTACATAAGGGGTTGGAGTGTGATACAGATTTACTGATGACGGGACAACGTATTATGGCTCTAACTAACTGCCACATAGTAAAACTATACTGTATATATGTATAGATGTGTGTATATATACGTATAGATGTGTGTATTTATATATATATATATATATATATACATACATATATGTATAGATGTGTGTATATATATATATATATATGTATAGATGTTTGTGTATATATATATATATATGCATAGATGTGTGTATATATATATATGTATAGATGTGTATATATATATATATGTATAGATGTGTGTGTGTGTATGTGTGTATATATATATATGTATAGATGTGTGTGTGTGTATATATGTATAGATGTGTGTGTGTGTATATATATGTATATGTATAGATGTGTGTGTGTATATATATATATATATATATATATATATATATATATATATATATATGTATAGATGAGGGGCTCTTGTAATTACTACTGGAAGGCAGTGATGGGCCCGGGCAGCTACCATCTTGTACAGTTGCCTTGGCAACCCACCCGCCATGCCTGGCAATGTATGTCCCTGCAGGAGACACCTGGAGAGATACCTGCAGTCACTTCACTGAATATAATGTCTCTTTTTATTTCAGATTAGGAGACGTGATGTGACGGATCCTCTGATGGACGAGACGTCTTCCTGCTGGATGTGGAGACCAGTCACTGGTGAGTTACATCCTCCACTCAGTGACATCACATCTCATCATTTGTATCTTTACCAACTTATTTACCCCAGCTCAGTGGATTCACACAGAACCTGTCACACATTGTATTGTATTGGGTGTAATCTAAAACATGAAAAATTTACATGTACAGCTCTGTTCACACTATTTATTTTTCTTTTACCCTAGGTTGTCTGATTAATCCTACCAAATATTGCCATACTATAGTATGGCAGTATATGGGGATTTAACTGCTCATGAATTACAATGTGCCATAGCAAAGCTGCTAGCACTGATCACGGGTGTTACACGGGTGTTCACTGCAATATGGAGATTGGACCGCGATATAGGATCTCACTCACTCTATATCGCGATCCAATCTCCCCATACACTCCTGAAAGCCTGAATAATGTGTATTTATAGTGGCTGAAGTATTTTAAGGTTTAAAATAAAATTGACATTTTAAAGTGTTCTAATTTCATACAGTGTAAACGTCATTGATATCTATGTGTTTATTCTCTGTGCCATAAATAACTGTTATACAAAGATATAAACATGAATTTTATATATTTTATTATGTGTTGTTTAATAAAGCTGTTTTGTTCATTACTATTGAGTGATATTTATTAAACCACATCCTCTTTTGCTAGTAGATGTTCATTTATAATAAACGGAGACCCCTGTCCCCCAACAAATAGACGTTCTGCTCCGCTTTCTTGATATGTAAAATGAAACCTCCTGTCTTTTACCTCATCAGCCAGGGATCCCTGACCATACAATGGCTGCAGATGGAGGGTCATGTTATCTAATCTGTCCATGAACCTCGACAGGACCTGTAACTAATATTCAGACTATCATAAGGTCCTGCCACAGCCACATTCACTTCTATAGGAGGGAAAAGTCACAAACACGGCTACCCCTGAATCTTTTCTCAGGGGTACTGGGTGAAGGAAATCACATCTGTGTGTATATAGAAATACATGGGAACAGGAGCTCGCTGCAAAAACAACGGCTAGAACACACAGGAAAAATATTTGTTTCCACCCTCTTGGCCACTAGAAGCTTAATAACACATAACCTTACAGAGGTCATATCATTGTATAAACAAAACGTACATTACATACATCAAGGGTTAAATGAAACCTCTCATGAAAAACTCCTGTTGCTTCTGCCCTAATCAATAATCCTTGTATGTAAATTAACTGCAGGGGCTACTGGGGTGTGTACATGCCCCAGTAGCTTCTGCAGTTAATTAACATATTACTAAAATAAAGTTTTTTTTTAACAAGTTAGGTTACGATCCAGGATTATTAAATAACAAATTAGGGCAGAGGCAGGCAGGAGGAATCTACCATCAGATCTACTTCTGATTCCTCATGGTAGGTTTCCTTTAAGCAGCGTTCAGCATCTCAGACTTGGTGTCAGCATCCACTTGATCGCATTGGTTGCCCCCTGTTATTATTACTTATACACGCTTTCCTTTATGCTTCTATGTTACAATTGTCGCATGTATATTCAGGAGTAGTATTCTGCGGTGCCCATATATACAGGATATACAGGATAGGAGTAGTCAGAGGTTGCACTAATTCTTTTCCTGTAGAGTAATAAAACTCCTCTTACCATTTATAAGGAGTGTTTCTTACTGATGAGGAGTATTTTATTTTCACAAATAGAAATAAATAACTCATAGGTGTAGATAATGTTAATGTACTGCAATTCATGCAAGACAATCATAACTGTGCATAAATATCACAGAGATGATTGTGTAACTCCTATTGTATGTGCAGGCACCTAAAGCATAAGCGATAGAGTAACTTTAGTAGGGCCCTATGCCCTATACTGTGTAGGGCAGTGATGGCGAACCTTTTAGAGGCCAAGTGCCCAAACTGCAACCCAAAACCCCCCTCATTTACCGTGAGGTGCCAACCAAAAATTAAAGCAGTAACTTACTGCTCCCTGTTCAACAACTTTCAATCATATTGGCCTCCAGGAGAGCAACACAGTAGATAGATGGAAAATTTTCATCATTTTAGCTTCTTTCCAGTTTCCCTCCGTACACAGAGAATCGTGGGGCCAGCAGGAGGTCCTCCAAAATTAATTTGACCCTGTCTAATTCTCCCTCTTCCTACAGTCCCAAGTAGTGAAGTATCAAAATATGACTGAAAGCAGCATCTTTTAAGTTTCTTGGAACTGCAGGAAGATTCTTTGAGTCTTGTCTGGTGCGCTGGGGGGATGGCCCGGGTGCCCACAAAGAGGGCTTTGAGTGCCGCCTCTGGCACCCGTGCCATAGGTTCGCCACCACTGGTGTAGGGTAACAAGGCTGGAATTACCCTATTTGGGAGTATGCGATGAGTCTTATGCAGTGCAGGGGGTGGGGGGTGAATGGGCCTTATACAGTGTGGGAGGTTGGGGGTTATACACTTCGTGGGTGTCACGTCACCAGCTCTCAGGAAGGGGAGGGAGTGGGCAGTTTCTACTGCATGCTGTGGGTATGCATTATTAGGACCCAAGCTCTGGCTCTGGGAAGGGGAGAGGGCGGCCGGAATGTGATGCACACTAGAGGCGTGCATAATTAGTAGTCATGCAGAGCGCTGAGTCCCTGTGTGAGCCCCTAACTTGCATATTGTCTAAAGACATTTTCTGGACTAACTAAATGCTTTGATACCTACTGAAGGCAGCAGTATCTAAATCTCAAACAGCTAGTATGTTTGGTTTAGATACCGCACTACAAAGTCGTAGATTTTCTTTAAACAATACAAGACACCGGGTGCTGGTTTCCATAGAAACACATATATGAGCAGGCCGTGGCAAACCCACATGTGTTTTGATTCCATTTCTAAAAGGTTTCATGTGAGCGCACCCACACCATGGCGAATCTACTTTCTGAGATATTACCCATTAGTTTCCCTGTCTGGGGGCAGAAATAAAGCTTAAAGCTGAAATATGCAGATTAATTTCTAAGGTTTCTGGGGTGTAGAGTAGCCTGAGACAGCTCTGGGGGCGGAGGCTACTCCACACCCCCAGTAGCCACTACTGACCCTCCTCTATCCATAGCGACATTATTTGAGCTCTGCAGAAGCACAGTAGCTCGCTGCATGCGCATTGTATACAGACAAATGGGAGTTACTGCACATTCCCAGAGCTCAAATGATGCCGGAGACAGGCAGAGGCAGATAGAGGAGATAGAGCAGATAGAATTTTACTACCCTGACTAACAATACCACCTTCTGTAGCTCCTGCACCGTGCGGCCCATGTCACGTGACTGACGCGACCTGACGTCAGGTCGCATAAGTCAAGTGACCAGAGGCGCGCGGTGCAGGAGCTACAGAAGGTGGGCGGATCGCCATTAGGAGTGAAGGTACGCGGAAGAAGACATCAAGGGTAAGTATATAAGGTTATTATTTGTATAAGGAAGGCAGCTATAGTCTTTTTTTATTAGTAAAGGGAGGCTGGGGCTTTTTATTAGTTAAGGGAGGCCTCTAGGGCCTTTTAATTAGTAAAGGGAGGCCTCTAGGGCCTTTTAATTAGTAAAGGGGGGCCTTTAGGGCCTCTTAATTAGTAAAGGGGGGCCTCTAAGGCCTTTTAATTAGTAAAGTGGGGGCTCTAGGGCCTTTTAATTAGTAAAGGGGGGCCTCTAGGGCCTTTTAATTAGTAAAGGGGGGCCGCTAGGGGCTCTTAATTAGTAAAGGGAGGCTGCTAGGGGCTCTTAATTAGTAAAGGGAGGCCGCTAGGGGCTCTTAATTAGTAAAGGGAGGCCGCTAGGGGCTCTTGATTAGTAAAGGGAGGCCGCTAGGGTCTTTTAATTAGTAAAAGGAGGCCGCTAGAGGTTTTTATAAGTAAAGGGAGGCTGCTAGGGGTTTTTTATTAGTAAAGGGAGGCCGCTAGGGGTTTTTTATTAGTAAAGGGAGGCCGCTAGGGGTTTTTTATTAGTAAAGGGAGGCCGCTAGAGGTTTTTATTAGTAAAGGGAGGCCGCTAGGGGTTTTTTATTAGTAAAGGGAGGCCGCTAGGGGTTTTTTATTAGTAAAGGGAGGCCGCTAGAGGTTTTTATTAGTAAAGGGAGGGCGCTAGGGGGTTTTTATTAGTAAAGGGAGGCCTTTTATGACTGTTTTAGTGTAATTTTGTGCTATTTTGGTTGGTGGTGTGCCCCAGGATTTTCTAAGTATAAAAAGTGTGCCGCGGCTCAAAAAAGGTTGAAAATCACTGCTCTAGAAGGACGAGGTCCTTACCAGTGAGGGGAAATAGCTCTGCTGGAGTTATCTACTTCCCATTAGTTGTAGGGACCATGTTGTTCTCCTGTTGGCGGGTATGATAGTATACAGCTGCTTCTCAGTGACCGGGCAAAATCCTATTCTTACTAAGGACCTGCACATAATCCTGAAGTACTGAAATTCTGTTTTTCAATTACCTTGATAAACATTAATTTTTGAAGTGACAATAAAATAAGGTAAATCTGGTCAATCTTCTGTACAGATTGCTGAGAGCTCTGTGTTATTGGCCCTGTGGGGATATTTACAGTGTTTGGGGTACAAGGTAAAGGCGCACTTCCCTGTATGTGACCAGGAATGGTGGTTACTTCCCACCTTACGTGCCAAGTGGGTGTGAAGGGAACATGGTGAAGGCTTTAGCGCAATTCAATGCCAGGCCAGTCCTGGTGTGGAACTCCCCATGTTGCGAACCCTGACGCATTTATTAAGAGGTTGGAGCCTCCTAATAGATGCAGCAAGTGCCAGGGGTTGGAGATTACTTTATTCGCTGGCGCACCATGTTGTAATGTTGTGCTATATGTTGCATTTCATGTGTTCAATCTGTTGTCCTTGGAGCTAAACAAAGAAGCAAAGAGGTTGAATCCTATCATTATGAAACCACATGAGAATCTATGGAAACATTGATATCTATCTGCACATTGTTACTGTGTATACAGCATTGACATCCATGTATGTTTATTCTCTGAACCATGACTGTTAGATAAGGTATGGGGGATATAATAGTCAGGTTATTTTGTGCTTTGTTGGATTTTATGTATTCTATCATGTGTATTAAATAAAACTCTTATTGTTCATTACTAGTTTTATGAGTAATATTTATTGGTCTACACTCTACACCAACGTTTTAGTAGAGGTTTCTCTATAAAAAAAAATTAACCTGTACATATACCTTTTTAGCTGAATTTTTCAGCATAATTTTTGTGCTGAAAGGGCCCCAATCGGCTTACACATAAGTACAGAAAAAAATACACTTATTACTTATAAACTGGCGCCCACCTCTAGCATCCTCTCCTCTACACATCTTCTCTTCTGGTCTCTGGGTTCTTGGCAGCGCAAGCAGAGCCACGTCTATGCAATCTGCCCGTGCACACACACTATGACACGCCGTGATTCCGCCCATATTCGGAACAGGAGATGCAGAGAGTAGAGAATGCCAGAAGTGAGCGTCAGAAGGCGACTACTAAGTTTTTTTAAGTGCAGAACTGCTGGATATAGTATAAATTGGGAGGGGCTCCGCTGGTCATTGTATAGGTTGGAAGGCGGCTGTTGAACATTTTCTTCATGGGGGGCTGCTTCTGAGCATTTTATTCATTAGGGGTTGTTGATGGACATTTTATTAACAGGGGTGGGCCCTGTTGGACATTTCATTAGTAAGGGGAGGCTGTGGCTGGACATTATCCAGAGGGGAGGCTGCTGGACATTTTATTAAACAGTAGCTGCTACATTTTCCACCCTAGGCTTATACTGGAGTCAATAAGTTTTCCCAGTTTTTATTTTTATCTGCCTCCGCTTATGCTCAAGTATATATGTTATATGGCAGCAGTCTATAGTAGTGTTCATTTTAGGGTCTCAATATATTATTGTAATAATTATAGTGGAGCATTAAATATAATATTCACGATCAGGGGGCAATTTTTTAAATAATTACTTTGGAGCACTATATTTATAATTGTTCATTACGAGTCATGATATATAATTTAATATATAACTAGTTTGATACGGAATATGTTTTTTCTGGTTTATTCTATTAAAATCAGAGGGACATGAAAGAGTAACAACAATCACTCAGCTCCAGGGCCATAACTGAAGCTGATGGGCCCCAGTGCAAAGTCTATGCCAGCTCTCCAACTATAATGTATGTATTTCAGTACTAGTCTTCTTATATGGGAAAGAGACACCTTATGGGCCACCTAAGCCTCCTGGGCCCGGTTGAAACTGCAAACCTCTGCTCAGCTCCCACAGTTAAAAATAACGGGGAAGATTTATCAAGCTGTCTAATTTTAAGAATGTGCTTAGTTGCCCATGGCAACCTATTACAGCTCAGCTGTCATTTTAGTAGTGTTCATGAATATTTTAAAGGGGAGTTGTAATTTGTTGCCATGGGCCACTAAGCACATTCTTCAATTTAGACAGCTTGATAAATCTCCCCCTATATTCCAATCTTCATGTTTGTTTCATACGACAAATCCACAGAGCAGAACCTTAATCAGGAAGGACGTCCATGTGTAAAACACAAGATGAAAGGGGGCACTCACCACTGTTGCTTTAATAGCCATTGTTGATTTCTCAAGCCGCCAATCAAAAAAGAGATTATGGGCTTGAGAATGTTAAAGCATGTCATTTGAGATCATTTTAAATAATGCACAGGAGGTTGTTTTGATCATTTTTCTTATAAAATTAATTAAGAAATTCAGCTTAGTTTGTGGAGAAATGGACTGCAAAACTCCCGCATTTAACCCGTTAAGGACGCGCACTTTAACCGGTTAAGGATCGGGCCCTTTCCTGTTTTTTCATGTCCATTTTTCACTCCCCACCTTCAAAAACCTATAACTTTTTTATTTTTACACGTAAAGAGCTGTGTGACGGCTTGTTTTCTGCGTAACAAATTGCACTTCATAATGATGGTATTAAATATTCCATGCCATGTACTCGGAAGCGGGAAAAAAATTCCAAATGCAATGAAAATGGTGAAAAAACTCATTTGCGCCATTTTCTTGTGGGCTTGGATATTACGTCTTTCACTGAGCGCCCCAAATGACATGTCTACTTTATTCTTTGGGTCGGTACGATTAAGGGGATACCAAATTTGTATAGGTTTTATAATGTTTTCATACATTTACAAAAATTAAAACCTCCTGTACAAAAATAATTTTTTTGATTTTGCCAACTTCTGGCGCTAATAACTTTTTTATACTATGGTGTACGGAGCTGTGGGTGGTGTCATTTTTTGCAAAATTTGATAATATGTTCAATGATATTATTTTTAGGACTGTACGACCTTTTGATCACTTTTTATAGTTTTTTTTAGCTTTTTCAAAATGTCAAAAAAGTGCCATTTTCGACTTTGGGCGCTATTTTCCGTTGCGGGGTTAAACGCATTGAAAAACCGTTATCATATTTTGATAGATCGGGCATTTTTGGACGCGTCGATACCTGATGTGTTTATGATTTTTACTGTTTATTTATATTTATGTCAATTCTAGGGAAAGGGGGGTGATTTGAAATTTTAGGGTTTTTTATTATAATTTTTTTTTTTTAACTTTTTTTTATTTTTATTTAAACTATTTTTCAGACTCCCTAGGGTACTTTAACCCTAGGTTGTCTGATCGATCCTATCATATACTGCCATACTACAGTATGGCAGTATATGGGGATTTTCTTCCTCATTCATTACAATGTGCTATCAGCACATTGTAATGAAGGGGTTAAAACGAATTAGCCTCGGGTCTTCGGAAGACTCGAGGCTACCATGGAGATGGATCGCCGCCCCCCGATGACGTCACGGGGAGCGGCGATCCCAGGTAAGATGGCGGCGCCCATGCGCCGCTATCTGTTTGAGGCTGCCGGCAGCTTTGCCGGCAGCCCACGCTGTGAAAACACCCGCGATCGGTGCTAGCACTTTGCTGCAATATGCAGCAAAGACTTACCGGCTATGGAGAGGGCTCAGCCCGTGAGCCCTCTCCATGCAGCGTGACCTGACCGCCGCCGTGAATACACGGCGGGCGGTCGCGAACCGATTAAAAACAACAGCACGCATTGGGTGCAGGTGCATGGAGAAGGTTCACAGGCTGAGCCCTCTCCATGGCTGGTAAGTCTTTGCGTCATTTTGTTTTTGGGTTTTATCCCATTGGTGACCATCTGGATGACGATCGTCGCTCCCTGTGACATCATCTGGGAACGGCCATCGGTCACCATGACAGCCTCGGGTTTTCCAAAGACCCGAGGCTGTCTCGGTTTAACAATTTCATTACAATGTGCGATCAGCACATTGAAATGAATAAGTTGGAAGATCCCCATATACTGCCATACTGTAGTATGGCAGTATATGGTAGGATGAAACAGACAACCTAGGGTTAAAGTACCCTAGGATGTCTGAAAATATGTAAAAGTAAAAATTAAAAAAAGTAAAAAAAAAATTATGATAAAACAAACCTAAAAATTCAAATCACCCCCCTTAACATATAATTGATATAAATATAAATAAACTGTAAAAATAATAAACACATTAGGTATCGCCGCGTCCGAAAAAGCCCCATCTATGAAAATATAATAACGGTTTATCACTACATTTAAACCCGTCACTACATTTAACCCCCGAAAATAGCGTCGGAAGTAGAAAATGGCACTTTTTTCCATTTAAAAAAAAAAAAAAAAATTAAATACAAATTGATCAAAAAGTTGTACAGTCTGAAATATAGTAGCAATGAAAAAGACATCAATAGTTGATAAAGTTGACACCACCCACAGTTCTGTACTCCGAAGTGTGAAAAAGTTATTAGCGCCAGAAGAAGGCAAAATTAATTTTTGTAAATGTATGCAAACATTATAAAACCTATACAAATTTGGTATCCCCGTGATCGCATCGACCCAAAAAATAAAGTAGACATGTCATTTAGGGTGCACAGTGAAAGCCGTAAAATACAAGCTCACAAGAAAACTGCGCAAATGCGGTTTTTCCCCATTTTCACTGCATTTGGAATTTTTTTCCTGCTTCCCAGAGTATGACATGGAATAATTAATAATACTGTCACTATGAAGTGTAATTTGTTACGCAGAAAATAAACCCTCACACAAATGTAAAAATAAAAAGTTATAGATTTTTGAAGGTGTGGTGTGAAAAATAGAAACGAATAAACAAAAAAGGGCCCGGTCGTTCAGATTGCTATAAGCTTATATCTAATATCCCTTTGTTGGCTTACACAGCTCTGGCAGAAAGGATAAACCCCTTCACTTATAGTATGATGTTTAAAAATAATGATTTCTAACTATAATATAATTTATTTAATGGGCATAATGTCTATTATAAATTATGGAGGAGCCAGAGTGCATATTTCGTATATACAAGGGGTACAGCTGTGTTGTGCGGAGTATATATTACTTAGGAGCATAACATGGAACAATGTTGTTATCTAGGCCATCATATCTTCACTGGTGCAGTTTGAAAATGTATTACAAACAGTTACATATACAGGCGGTCCCCTACTTAAGAACACTCGACTTACATATGACCCCTAGTTACAAACGGACCTCTGGATATTGGTAATTTATTGTACTTTAGTCCTAGGCTACAATAAACAGCTATAACAGTTATCACAGGTCTCTGTAATGAAGCTTTACTGTTAATCCTGGTTCTTATGACAACCCAACATTTTTAAAATGCAATTGTCACAGACACCAAAAAAGTTCTGGCTGGGATTACAATGATAAAATATACAGTTCCGACTTACATACAAACTCAACATAAGAACAAACCTACAGACCCCATGTTGTATGTAACCCGGGTACTGCCTGTATCTGGAGGCTAATTCCACAATAAATCATGACCAGTAGAAGTCATCTTCCTGTTGTGTAGTCAAAGGAGCAGAATGTCAGCAATAATTGTGATCACCATCTGGATGTATGTCATTTGTTTCACTGTAATGTGCCTTTTGGGACATGGTAGAGCACGAAATTTGCCTCTATGAGGACCCAGAATTCCTGCCCTGTGCTTTACAGCATCCCAATAAATGACTATAAACAGCAATAATCTAGAGAGCATTCATTGAGATTACTACCCCGTATCTTAACATAGAACATTCTTACAGGAATATTGTAGTTTATTCAGATGCAACAGTTTTCATAATTTTGATTGTAAATGTAAACTTTGTAATGACCTTGTAACCAATCCCAGAAGATAAGTAACATGTTTCTATAAGATCACTGCTACTGTAAATTTCACCTATTAAAGGGAACCTGTCACCAGGAGACCCATTTTTAGCATTTCCCTATTCCCCACATTGCATAGTACATACACTGCTAATGAGTTTTTGTATAAAAAATAAATTTTGCAGAAAAAAAATGTTACAAAGTACCTTTCAATGCCATGTGCTCTGTGACCAGGTACTTGTTCCCTGAGAGGAGCTATATAGGAGCAGCCCCCCTATGCTCTGTAGGGACTAAGGGGAAATAATATAGGGCAAATTGTCAGTTTCTGGAAGAAAGAGCATTGTGTTTAAATTGTAGGACCAAAGGAGTACCTAAAATAACCTAAATCACTGAAGAAAATAAAGCTCTATAGGAAGAAAACACAGAGACGAACTCTGTTTCTGGAAGAAAGAGCATTGTGATTAAGTCCTGGGACCTCGTTATTGCGTATGATAGTATAAAACAAAGGGGAAAATTGGGTCCAAGCGGTGAAATGCACAAGGCAGAAGGTCACTAGGTCCTTTATAATGAGTGAAAACATGGTCTCTCATATATTAGGAGGCCATGACAATCTTTTAGGTGCTAATTAACCAATTTTTAATAATGAAAAAAATGAAACTGGAATGTATTCTGTCATTATATCAATTTAAATGGTGTAATAAGTACATCAGGAATGGACCTAATTCATGTTTAAGAGACCAAATGTCTTGTAAAGCTGCTCTATTTGCAGAAGATTGGATCTGATGTATTCCCCTTTAGGTGGCTTGAAGGAACAGAGAAGGTTCTATTGCAGGTTCTAATACCGAAGATGGTATTAGTATTTAAAGAAAATGGGGTCCTGTAGGTAATAAGCGCAGGGATGAAGGGCAGCGGATCTGTTTCAAGAAGAAAAAACATTGGGATTAAATCCTGGGACTCCATTAGTACCTATGATGGTATTCATCGTTGAAGAAAATGGGGTCCTATAGGTAAAAAAAACAAAAGAGTGAAAGCATGGTCAATCTAATATTGGTACCCAATTGGAACCATTGGGGGTAGAAACCATTGAAGAAAATGGGATACAAAGGAAGAAGACTGCAACGATTGACAGCATCCCTATTGAAGCAATGTCACCATTTCAAGCCATCAGACCAAGTAAGTTCTCACTAATTTTGAACGTTTATGCTAAATTAATTTTTAAATGCTAAGATATTTGATGTAAGGTTTACTCCCTTTTTCTGTAAAACTATTTAGAGATTGGCTAAAGAGGAACTCTGCCTTTAATGGCAGGGAAACACCTGTTTGGAAATGGATTGATGGAATGGCTGTAGGGGCAGTGGAGGAGGCCATAATTTTTTAAGGTGCTCTTTAACCAATTTTCTAATATTTTAGAAAAAGTGGAATGTATTATGCCATGTTAACAATTTGTATGGTGTTCTGGGCACATCTGGGCTGGGCATAGTGTCTCTTGTCTTTTTAAGAGGCCTTATGTACTACAGACTATGTGCTACTTGCAGAAGTTAGGATCTAATATATTCAATTGTAGGTGGCTTTTTGGAAGAAAGAAGGTTGTATTGCAATTCCTGGGACCCCATTTATACTGATGATGGTATCAGCATTTGAAGAAAATTTGGTCCTATAGGTGAAGAGGGCAGGAATGATGGGCAGCTGATCTGTTTCAGGAAGAGAGAGCATTGTGATTAAATCCTGGGACCCCATTAGTACCTATGATGGTATTTATCTTTGAAGAAAATGGGGTCCTAAAGGTAAAAACACAATGGCTAAGGTCAGCAGCTCCATTCTGAGGAGTGAAAGCATGGCGAATCTAATATTGGAACCCAATTGGAACCATTGGTGGTAGAAACCATTGAAGAAAATGGGATACAAAGGAAGAAGACTGCAACGATTGACAGCATCCCTATTGAAGCAATGTCACCATTTCAAGCCATCAGACCAAGTAAGTTCTCACTAATTTTGAACGTTTATGCTAAATTAATGTTTAAATGCTAAGATATTTGATTTAAGGTTTACTCCCTTTTTCTCCAAAACTATTTAGAGATTGGTTTAAGAGGAACTCTGCCTTTAATGGCAGGGAAACACTTGTTTGGAAATGGATTGATGGAATGGCTGTAGGGGCAGTGGAGGAGGCCATATTTTTTTAATGTGCTCTTTAACCAATTTTCTAATATTTTAGAAAAAGTGGAATGTATTATGCCATGTTAACAATTTGCAAGGTGTTCTGGGCACATCTGGGCTGGGCATAGTGTCTCTTGTCTTTTTAAGAGGCCTTATGTCCTACAGTCTATGTGCTACTTGCAGAAGTTAGGATCTAATATATTCATTTGTAGGTGGCTTTATGGAAGAAAGAAGGTTGTATTGCAATTCCTGGGACCCCATTTATACTGATGATGGTATCAGCATTTGAAGAAAATGGGGTCCTATAGGTGAAGAGCGCAGGAATGATGGGCAACTGATCTGTTTCAGGAAGAAAGAGCATTGTGAGTAAATCCTGGGACCCCATTAGTACCTATGATGGTATTTATCGTTGAAGAAAATGGGGTCCTATAGGTGAAGAGCACAATGTTGAAGTGCCAATCATCTGTTTCTTGAAGAAAGAGCATTGTGATTGAAACCTGGGACTCCATTAGTACCTATGATGGTATTCATCTTTGAAGAAAATGGGGTCCTAAAGGTAAAAACACAATGGCTAAGGTCAGCAGCTCCATTCTGAGGAGTGAAAGCATGGCGAATCTAATATTGGTACCCAATTGGAACCATTGGTGGTAGAAACCATTGAAGAAAATGGGATACAAAGGAAGAAGACTGCAATGATTGACAGCATCCCTATTGAAGCAGTGTCACCATTTCAAGCCATCAGACCAAGTAAGTTCTCACTAATTTTGAACGTTTATGCTAAATTAATGTTTAAATGCTAAGATATTTGATGTAAGGTTTACTCCCTTTTTCTGTAAAACTATTTAGAGATTGGTTAAAGAGGAACTCTGCCTTTAGTGGCAGGGAAACACCTGTTTGGAAATGGATTGATGGAATGGCTGTAGGGGCAGTGGAGGAGGCCATAATTTTTTAAGGTGCTCTTTAACCAATTTTCTAATATTTTAGAAAAAGTGGAATGTATTATGCCATGTTAACAATTTGTATGGTGTTCTGAGCACATCTGGACTGGGCATAGTGTCTCTTGTCTTTTTAAGAGGCCTTATGTCCTGCAGTTTATGTGCTACTTGCAGAAGTTAGGATCTAATATATTCATTTGTAGGTGGCTTTATGGAAGAAAGAAGGTTGTATTGCAATTCCTGGGACCCCATTTATACTGATGATGGTATCAGCATTTGAAGAAAATGGGGTCCTATAGGTGAAGAGGGCAGGAATGATGGGCAACTGATCTGTTTCAGGAAGAAAGAGCATTGTGATTATATCCTGGGACCCCATTAGTACCTATGATGGTATTTATCGTTGAAGAAAATGGGGTCCTATAGGTGAAGAGCACAATGTTGAAGTGCCAATCATCTGTTTTTTGAAGAAAGAGCATTGTGATTGAAACCTGGGACTCCATTAGTACCTATGATGGTATTTATCTTTGAAGAAAATGGGGTCCTAAAGGTAAAAACACAATGGCTAAGGTCAGCAGCTCCATTCTGAGGAGTGAAAGCATGGCAAATCTAATATTGGTACCCAATTGGAACCATTGGTGGTAGAAACCATTGAAGAAAATGGGATACAAAGGAAGAAGACTGCAACGATTGACAGCATCCCTATTGAAGCAATGTTACCATTTCAAGCCATCAGACCAAGTAAGTTCTCACTAATTTTGAACGTTTATGCTAAATTAATATTTAAATGCTAAGATATTTGATGTAAGGTTTACTCCCTTTTTCTGTAAAACTATTTAGAGATTGGTTAAAGAGGAACTCTGCCTTTAATGGCAGGGAAACACCTGTTTGGAAATGGATTGATGGAATGGCTGTAGGGGCAGTGGAGGAGGCCATAATTTTTTAAGGTGCTCTTTAACCAATTTTCTAATATTTTAGAAAAAGTGGAATGTATTATGCCATGTTAACAATTTGTATGGTGTTCTGAGCACATCTGGACTGGGCATAGTGTCTCTTGTCTTTTTAAGAGGCCTTATGTACTACAGACTTTGTGCTACTTGCAGAAGTTAGGATCTAATATATTCAATTGTAGGTGGCTTTTTGGAAGAAAGACGGTTGTATTGCAATTCCTGGGACCCCATTTATACTGATGATGGTATCAGCATTTGAAGAAAATGGGGTCCTATAGGTGAAGAGCGCAGGAATGATGGGCAGCTGATCTGTTTCAGGAAGAAAGAGCATTGTGATTAAATCCTGGGACCCCATTAGTACCTAAGATGGTATTCATCTTTGAAGAAAATGGGGTCCTATAGGTGAAGAGCACAATGTTGAAGTGCCAATCATCTGTTTCTTGAAGAAAGAGCATTGTGATTGAAACCTGGGACTCCATTAGTACCTATGATGGTATTCATCTTTGAAGAAAATGGGGTCCTAAAGGTAAAAACACAATGGCTAAGGTCAGCAGCTCCATTCTGAGGAGTGAAAGCATGGCGAATCTAATATTGGTACCCAATTGGAACCATTGGTGGTAGAAACCATTGAAGAAAATGGGATACAAAGGAAGAAGACTGCAACGATTGACAGCATCCCTATTGAAGCAGTGTCACCATTTCAAGCCATCAGACCAAGTAAGTTCTCACTAATTTTGAACGTTTATGCTAAATTAATGTTTAAATGCTAAGATATTTGATGTAAGGTTTACTCCCTTTTTCTGTAAAACTATTTAGAGATTGGTTAAAGAGTAACTCTGCCTTTAATGGCAGGGAAACACCTGTTTGGAAATGGATTGATGGAATGGCTGTAGGGGCAGTGGAGGAGGCCATAATTTTTTAAGGTGCTCTTTAACCAATTTTCTAATATTTTAGAAAAAGTGGAATGTATTATGCCATGTTAACAATTTGTATGGTGTTCTGAGCACATCTGGGCTGGGCATAGTGTCTCTTGTCTTTTTAAGAGGCCTTATGTCCTGCAGTCTATGTGCTACTTGCAGAAGTTAGGATCTAATATATTCAATTGTAGGTGGCTTTTTGGAAGAAAGACGGTTGTATTGCAATTCCTGGGACCCCATTTATACTGATGATGGTATCAGCATTTGAAGAAAATGGGGTCCTATAGGTGAAGAGCGCAGGAATGATGGGCAACTGATCTGTTTCAGGAAGAAAGAGCATTGTGATTAAATCCTGGGACCCCATTAGTACCTATGATGGTATTCATCTTTGAAGAAAATGGGGTCCTATAGGTGAAGAGCACAATGTTGAAGTGCCAATCATCTGTTTTTTGAAGAAAGAGCATTGTGATTGAAACCTGGGACTCCATTAGTACCTATGATGGTATTCATCTTTGAAGAAAATTGGGTCCTAAAGGTAAAAACACAATTGCTAAGGACAGGAGCTCCATTCTGAGGAGTGAAAGCATGGCGAATCTAATATTGGTACCCAATTGGAACCATTGGTGGTAGAAACCATTGAAGAAAATGGGATACAAAGGAAGAAGACTGCAACGATTGACAGCATCCCTATTGAAGCAATGTCACCATTTCAAGCCATCAGACCAAGTAAGTTCTCACTAATTTTGAACGTTTATGCTAAATTAATGTTTAAATGCTAAGATATTTGATTTAAGGTTTACTCCCTTTTTCTCTAAAACTATTTAGAGATTGGTTAAAGAGGAACTCTGCCTTTAATGGCAGGGAAACACCTGTTTGGAAATGGATTGATGGAATGGCTGTAGGGGCAGTGGAGGAGGCCATAATTTTTTAAGGTGCTCTTTAACCAATTTTCTAATATTTTAGAAAAAGTGGAATGTATTATGCCATGTTAACAATTTGTATGGTGTTCTGGGCACATCTGGGCTGGGCATAGTGTCTCTTGTCTTTTTAAGAAGCCTTATGTCCTGCAGTCTATGTGCTACTTGCAGAAGTTAGGATCTAATATATTCATTTGTAGGTGGCTTTATGGAAGAAAGAAGGTTGTATTGCAATTCCTGGGACCCCATTTATACTGATGATGGTATCAGCATTTGAAGAAAATGGGGTCCTATAGGTGAAGAGCGCAGGAATGATGGGCAACTGATCTGTTTCAGGAAGAAAGAGCATTGTGATTAAATCCTGGGACCCCATTAGTACCTATGATGGTATTTATCGTTGAAGAAAATGGGGTCCTATAGGTGAAGAGCACAATGTTGAAGTGCCAATCATCTGTTTCTTGAAGAAAGAGCATTGTGATTGAAACCTGGGACTCCATTAGTACCTATGATGGTATTCATCTTTGAAGAAAATGGGGTCCTAAAGGTAAAAACACAATGGCTAAGGTCAGCAGCTCCATTCTGAGGAGTGAAAGCATGGCGAATCTAATATTGGTACCCAATTGGAACCATTGGTGGTAGAAACCATTGAAGAAAATGGGATACAAAGGAAGAAGACTGCAACGATTGACAGCATCCCTATTGAAGCAGTGTCACCATTTCAAGCCATCAGACCAAGTAAGTTCTCACTAATTTTGAACGTTTATGCTAAATTAATGTTTAAATGCTAAGATATTTGATGTAAGGTTTACTCCCTTTTTCTGTAAAACTATTTAGAGATTGGTTAAAGAGGAACTCTGCCTTTAGTGGCAGGGAAACACCTGTTTGGAAATGGATTGATGGAATGGCTGTAGGGGCAGTGGAGGAGGCCATAATTTTTTAAGGTGCTCTTTAACCAATTTTCTAATATTTTAGAAAAAGTGGAATGTATTATGCCATGTTAACAATTTGTATGGTGTTCTGGGCACATCTGGGCTGGGCATAGTATAGTGTCTCTTGTCTTTTTAAGAGGCCTTATGTACTACAGACTATGTGCTACTTGCAGAAGTTAGGATCTAATATATTCAATTGTAGGTGGCTTTTTGGAAGAAAGAAGGTTGTATTGCAATTCCTGGGACCCCATTTATACTGATGATGGTATCAGCATTTGAAGAAAATGGGGTCCTATAGGTGAAGAGCGCAGGAATGATGGGCAGCTGATCTGTTTCAGGAAGAAAGAGCATTGTGATTAAATCCTGGGACCCCATTAGTACCTATGATGGTATTTATCGTTGAAGAAAATGGGGTCCTATAGGTTAAGAGCACAATGTTGAAGTGCCAATCATCTGTTTTTTGAAGAAAGAGCATTGTGATTGAAACCTGGGACTCCATTAGTACCTATGATGGTATTCATCTTTGAAGAAAATGGGGTCCTAAAGGTAAAAAACACAATGGCTAAGGTCAGCAGCTCCATTCTGAGGAGTGAAAGCATGGCGAATCTAATATTGGAACCCAATTGGAACCATTGGTGGTAGAAACCATTGAAGACAATGGGATACAAAGGAAGAAGACTGCAACGATTGACAGCATCCCTATTGAAGCAATGTCACCATTTAAAGCCATCAGACCAAGTAAGTTCTCACTAATTTTGAACGTTTATGCTAAATTAATGTTTAAATGCTAAGATATTTGATGTAAGGTTTACTCCCTTTTTCTGTAAAACTATTTAGAGATTGGTTAAAGAGGAACTCTGCCTTTAATGGCAGGGAAACACCTGTTTGGAAATGGATTGATGGAATGGCTGTAGGGGCAGTGGAGGAGGCCATAATTTTTTAAGGTGCTCTTTAACCAATTTTCTAATATTTTAGAAAAAGTGGAATGTATTATGCCATGTTAACAATTTGTATGGTGTTCTGAGCACATCTGGGCTGGGCATAGTGTCTCTTGTCTTTTTAAGAGGCCTTATGTCCTACAGACTATGTGCTACTTGCAGAAGTTAGGATCTAATATATTCATTTGTAGGTGGCTTTTTGGAAGAAAGAAGGTTGTATTACAATTCCTGGGACCCCATTTATACTGATGATTGTTTCAGCATTTGAAGAAAATGGGGTCCTATAGGTGAAGAGCGCAGGAATGATGGGCAACTGATCTGTTTCAGGAAGAAAGAGCATTGTGATTAAATCCTGGGACCCCATTAGTACCTATGATGGTATTTATCGTTGAAGAAAATGGATTCCTATAGGTGAAGAGCACAATGTTGAAGTGCCAATCATCTATTTTTTGAAGAAAGAGCATTGTGATTGAAACCTGGGACTCCATTAGTACCTATGATGGTATTCATCTTTGAAGAAAATGGGGTCCTAAAGGTAAAAACACAATGGCTAAGGTCAGCAGCTCCATTCTGAGGAGTGAAAGCATGGCGAATCTAATATTGGAACCCAATTGGAACCATTGGTGGTAGAAACCATTGAAGAAAATGGGATACAAAGGAAGAAGACTGCAACGATTGACAGCATCCCTATTGAAGCAATGTCACCATTTCAAGCCATCAGACCAAGTAAGTTCTCACTAATTTTGAACGTTTATGCTAAATTAATGTTTAAATGCTAAGATATTTGATGTAAGGTTTACTCCCTTTTTCTGTAAAACTATTTAGAGATTGGTTAAAGAGGAACTCTGCCTTTAATGGCAGGGAAACACCTGTTTGGAAATGGATTGATGGAATGGCTGTAGGGGCAGTGGAGGAGGCCATATTTTTTTAAGGTGCTCTTTAACCAATTTTCTAATATTTTAGAAAAAGTGGAATGTATTATGCCATGTTAACAATTTGCAAGGTGTTCTGAGCACATCTGGGCTGGGCATAGTGTCTCTTGTCTTTTTAAGAGGCCTTATGTCCTGCAGTCTATGTGCTACTAGCAGAAGTTAGGATCTAATATATTCATTTGTAGGCGGCTTTAAGGAAGAAAGAAGGTTGTATTGCAATTCCTGGGACCCCATTTATACTGATGATGGTATCAGCATTTGAAGAAAATGGGGTCCTATAGGTGAAGAGCGCAGGAATGATGGGCAACTGATCTGTTTCAGGAAGAAAGAGCATTGTGATTAAGTCCTGGGACCCCATTAGTACCTATGATGGTATTTATCGTTGAAGAAAATGGGGTCCTATAGGTGAAGAGCACAATGTTGAAGTGCCAATCATCTGTTTCTTGAAGAAAGAGCATTGTGATTGAAACCTGGGACTCCATTAGTACCTATGATGGTATTCATCTTTGAAGAAAATGGGGTCCTAAAGGTAAAAACACAATGGCTAAGGTCAGCAGCTCCATTCTGAGGAGTGAAAGCATGGCCTATCTAATATTGGTACCCAATTGGAACCATTGGCGGTAGAAACCATTGAAGAAAATGGGATACAAAGGAAGAAGACTGCAACGATTGACAGCATCCCTATTGAAGCAGTGTCACCATTTCAAGCCATCAGACCAAGTAAGTTCTCACTAATTTTGAACGTTTATGCTAAATTAATGTTTAAATGCTAAGATATTTGATGTAAGGTTTACTCCCTTTTTCTGTAAAACTATTTAGAGATTGGTTAAAGAGGAACTCTGCCTTTAATGGCAGGGAAACACCTGTTTGGAAATGGATTGATGGAATGGCTGTAGGGGCAGTGGAGGAGGCCATAATTTTTTAAGGTGCTCTTTAACCAATTTTCTAATATTTTAGAAAAAGTGGAATGTATTATGCCATGTTAACAATTTGTATGGTGTTCTGAGCACATCTGGACTGGGCATAGTGTCTCTTGTCTTTTTAAGAGGCCTTATGTCCTGCAGTCTATGTGCTACTTGCAGAAGTTAGGATCCAATATATTCATTTGTAGGTGGCTTTATGGAAGAAAGAAGGTTGTATTGCAATTCCTGGGACCCCATTTATACTGATGATGGTATCAGCATTTGAAGAAAATGGGGTCCTATAGGTGAAGAGCGCAGGAATGATGGGCAGCTGATCTGTTTCAGGAAGAAAGAGCATTGTGATTAAATCCTGGGACCCCATTAGTACCTATGATGGTATTTATCGTTGAAGAAAATGGGGTCCTATAGGTGAAGAGCACAATGTTGAAGTGCCAATCATCTGTTTCTTGAAGAAAGAGCATTGTGATTGAAACCTGGGACTCCATTAGTACCTATGATGGTATTCATCTTTGAAGAAAATGGGGTCCTTAAGGTAAAAACACAATGGCTAAGGTCAGCAGCTCCATTCTGAGGAGTGAAAGCATGGCGAATCTAATATTGGAACCCAATTGGAACCATTGGTGGTAGAAACCATTGAAGAAAATGGGATACAAAGGAAGAAGACTGCAACGATTGACATCATCCCTATTGAAGCAATGTCACCATTTCAAGCCATCAGACCAAGTAAGTTCTCACTAATTTTGAACGTTTATGCTAAATTAATGCTTAAATGCTAAGATATTTGATTTAAGGTTTACTCCCTTTTTCTCTAAAACTATTTAGAGATTGGTTAAAGAGGAACTCTGCCTTTAATGGCAGGGAAACACCTGTTTGGAAATGGATTGATGGAATGGCTGTAGGGGCAGTGGAGGAGGCCATATTTTTTTAAGGTGCTCTTTAACCAATTTTCTAATATTTTAGAAAAAGTGGAATGTATTATGCCATGTTAACAATTTGCAAGGTGTTCTGGGCACATCTGGGCTGGGCATAGTGTCTCTTGTCTTTTTAAGAGGCCTTATGTCCTGCAGTCTATGTGCTACTTGCAGAAGTTAGGATCTAATATATTCATTTGTAGGTGGCTTTATGGAAGAAGGAAGGTTGTATTGCAATTCCTGGGACCCCATTTATACTGATGATGGTATCAGCATTTGAAGAAAATGGGGTCCTATAGGTGAAGAGCGCAGGAATGATGGGCAACTGATCTGTTTCAGGAAGAAAGAGCATTATGATTAAATCCTGGGACCCCATTAGTACCTATGATGGTATTTATCGTTGAAGAAAATGGGGTCCTATAGGTGAAGAGCACAATGTTGAAGTGCCAATCATCTGTTTCTTGAAGAAAGAGCATTGTGATTGAAACCTGGGACTCCATTAGTACCTATGATGGTATTCATCTTTGAAGAAAATGGGGTCCTAAAGGTAAAAACACAATGGCTAAGGTCAGCAGCTCCATTCTGAGGAGTGAAAGCATGGCGAATCTAATAGTGGTACCCAATTGGAACCATTGGTGGTAGAAACCATTGAAGAAAATGGGATACAAAGGAAGAAGACTGCAACGATTGACAGAATCCCTATTGAAGCAATGTCACCATTTCAAGCCATCAGACCAAGTAAGTTCTCACTAATTTTGAACGTTTATGCTAAATTAATGTTTAAATGCTAAGATATTTGATTTAAGGTTTACTCCCTTTTTCTCTAAAACTATTTAGAGATTGGTTAAAGAGGAACTCTGCCTTTAATGGCAGGGAAACACCTGTTTGGAAATGGATTGATGGAATGGCTGTAGGGGCAGTGGAGGAGGCCATATTTTTTTAAGGTGCTCTTTAACCAATTTTCTAATATTTTAGAAAAAGTGGAATGTATTATGCCATGTTAACAATTTGCAAGGTGTTCTGGGCACATCTGGGCTGGGCATAGTGTCTCTTGTCTTTTTAAGAGGCCTTATGTCCTGCAGTCTATGTGCTACTTGCAGAAGTTAGGATCTAATATATTCATTTGTAGGTGGCTTCATGGAAGAAGGAAGGTTGTATTGCAATTCCTGGGACCCCATTTATACTGATGATGGTATCAGCATTTGAAGAAAATGGGGTCCTATAGGTGAAGAGCGCAGGAATGATGGGCAACTGATCTGTTTCAGGAAGAAAGAGCATTATGATTAAATCCTGGGACCCCATTAGTACCTATGATGGTATTTATCGTTGAAGAAAATGGGGTCCTATAGGTGAAGAGCACAATGTTGAAGTGCCAATCATCTGTTTCTTGAAGAAAGAGCATTGTGATTGAAACCTGGGACTCCATTAGTACCTATGATGGTATTCATCTTTGAAGAAAATGGGGTCCTAAAGGTAAAAACACAATGGCTAAGGTCAGCAGCTCCATTCTGAGGAGTGAAAGCATGGCGAATCTAATAGTGGTACCCAATTGGAACCATTGGTGGTAGAAACCATTGAAGAAAATGGGATACAAAGGAAGAAGACTGCAACGATTGACAGAATCCCTATTGAAGCAATGTCACCATTTCAAGCCATCAGACCAAGTAAGTTCTCACTAATTTTGAACGTTTATGCTAAATTAATGTTTAAATGCTAAGATATTTGATGTAAGGTTTACTCCCTTTTTCTGTAAAACTATTTAGAGATTGGTTAAAGAGGAACTCTGCCTTTAGTGGCAGGGAAACACCTGTTTGGAAATGGATTGATGGAATGGCTGTAGGGGCAGTGGAGGAGGCCATAATTTTTTAAGGTGCTCTTTAACCAATTTTCTAATATTTTAGAAAAAGTGGAATGTATTATGCCATGTTAACAATTTGTATGGTGTTCTGAGCACATCTGGACTGGGCATAGTGTCTCTTGTCTTTTTAAGAGGCCTTATGTCCTACAGACTATGTGCTACTTGCAGAAGTTAGGATCTAATATATTCAATTGTAGGTGGCTTTTTGGAAGAAAGAAGGTTGTATTGCAATTCCTGGGACCCCATTTATACTGATGATGGTATCAGCATTTGAAGAAAATGGGGTCCTATAGGTGAAGAGCGCAGGAATGATGGGCAGCTGATCTGTTTCAGGAAGAAAGAGCATTGTGATTAAATCCTGGGACCCCATTAGTACCTATGATGGTATTCATCTTTGAAGAAAATGGGGTCCTATAGTTGAAGAGCACAATGTTGAAGTGCCAATCATCTGTTTTTTGAAGAAAGAGCATTGTGATTGAAACCTGGGACTCCATTAGTACCTATGATGGTATTCATCTTTGAAGAAAATGGGGTCCTAAGGGTAAAAACACAATGGCTAAGGTCAGCAGCTCCATTCTGAGGAGTGAAAGCATGGCGAATCTAATATTGGAACCCAATTGGAACCATTGGTGGTAGAAACCATTGAAGAAAATGGGATACAAAGGAAGAAGACTGCAACGATTGACAGCATCCCTATTGAAGCAGTGTTACCATTTCAAGCCATCAGACCAAGTAAGTTCTCACTAATTTTGAACGTTTATGCTAAATTAATGTTTAAATGCTAAGATATTTGATTTAAGGTTTACTCCCCTTTTCTCTAAAACTATTTAGAGATTGGTTAAAGAGGAACTCTGCCTTTAATTGCAGGGAAACACCTGTTTGGAAATGGATTGATGGAATGGCTGTAGGGGCAGTGGAGGAGGCCATAATTTTTTAAGGTGCTCTTTAACCAATTTTCTAATATTTTAGAAAAAGTGGAATGTATTATGCCATGTTAACAATTTGTATGGTGTTCTGAGCACATCTGGACTGGGCATAGTGTCTCTTGTCTTTTTAAGAGGCCTTATGTCCTACAGTCTATGTGCTACTTGCAGAAGTTAGGATCTAATATATTCAATTGTAGGTGGCTTTTTGGAAGAAAGAAGGTTGTATTGCAATTCCTGGGACCCCATTTATACTGATGATGGTATCAGCATTTGAAGAAAATGGGGTCCTATAGGTGAAGAGCGCAGGAATGATGGGCAACTGATCTGTTTCAGGAAGAAAGAGCATTGTGATTAAATCCTGGGACCCCATTAGTACCTATGATGGTATTTATTGTTGAAGAAAATGGGGTCCTATAGGTGAAGAGCACAATGTTGAAGTGCCAATCATCTGTTTCTTGAAGAAAGAGCATTGTGATTGAAACCTGGGACTCCATTAGTACCTATGATGGTATTCATCTTTGAAGAAAATGGGGTCCTAAAGGTAAAAACACAATGGCTAAGGTCAGCAGCTCCATTCTGAGTAGTGAAAGCATGGCAAATCTAATATTGGTACCCAATTGGAACCATTGGTGGTAGAAACCATTGAAGAAAATGGGATACAAAGGAAGAAGACTGCAACGATTGACAGCATCCCTATTGAAGCAGTGTCACCATTTCAAGCCATCAGACCAAGTAAGTTCTCACTAATTTTGAACGTTTATGCTAAATTAATGTTTAAATGCTAAGATATTTGATGTAAGGTTTACTCCCTTTTTCTGTAAAACTATTTAGAGATTGGTTAAAGAGGAACTCTGCCTTTAGTGGCAGGGAAACACCTGTTTGGAAATGGATTGATGGAATGGCTGTAGGGGCAGTGGAGGAGGCCATAATTTTTTAAGGTGCTCTTTAACCAATTTTCTAATATTTTAGAAAAAGTGGAATGTATTATGCCATGTTAACAATTTGTATGGTGTTCTGAGCACATCTGGACTGGGCATAGTGTCTCTTGTCTTTTTAAGAGGCCTTATGTCCTACAGACTATGTGCTACTTGCAGAAGTTAGGATCTAATATATTCAATTGTAGGTGGCTTTTTGGAAGAAAGAAGGTTGTATTGCAATTCCTGGGACCCCATTTATACTGATGATGGTATCAGCATTTGAAGAAAATGGGGTCCTATAGGTGAAGAGCGCAGGAATGATGGGCAGCTGATCTGTTTCAGGAAGAAAGAGCATTGTGATTAAATCCTGGGACCCCATTAGTACCTATGATGGTATTCATCTTTGAAGAAAATGGGGTCCTATAGGTGAAGAGCACAATGTTGAAGTACCAATCTTCTGTTTTTTGAAGAAAGAGCATTGTGATTGAAACCTGGGACTCCATTAGTACCTATGATGGTATTCATCTTTGAAGAAAATGGGGTCCTGAAGGTAAAAACACAATGGCTAAGGTCAGCAGTTCCATTCTGAGGAGTGAAAGCATGGCGAATCTAATATTGGAACCCAATTGGAACCATTGGTGGTAGAAACCATTGAAGACAATGGGATACAAAGGAAGAAGACTGCAACGATTGACAGCATCCCTATTGAAGCAATGTTACCATTTCAAGCCATCAGACCAAGTAAGTTCTCACTAATTTTGAACGTTTATGCTAAATTAATATTTAAATGCGAAGATATTTGATGTAAGGTTTACTCCCTTTTTCTGTAAAACTATTTAGAGATTGGTTAAAGAGGAACTCTGCCTTTAATGGCAGGGAAACACCTGTTTGAAAATGGATTGATGGAATGGCAGTAGGGGCAGTGGAGGAGGCCATAATTTTTTAAGGTGCTCTTTAACCAATTTTCTAATATTTTAGAAAAAGTGGAATGTATTATGCCATGTTAACAATTTGTATGGTGTTCTGAGCACATCTGGACTGGGCATAGTGTCTCTTGTCTTTTTAAGAGGCCTTATGTACTACAGACTTTGTGCTACTTGCAGAAGTTAGGATCTAATATATTCAATTGTAGGTGGCTTTTTGGAAGAAAGACGGTTGTATTGCAATTCCTGGGACCCCATTTATACTGATGATGGTATCAGCATTTGAAGAAAATGGGGTCCTATAGGTGAAGAGCGCAGAAATGATGGGCAGCTGATCTGTTTCAGGAAGAGAGAGCATTGTGATTAAATCCTGGGACCCCATTAGTACCTATGATGGTATTCATCTTTGAAGAAAATGGGGTCCTATAGTTGAAGAGCACAATGTTGAAGTGCCAATCATCTGTTTTTTGAAGAAAGAGCATTGTGATTGAAACCTGGGACTCCATTAGTACCTATGATGGTATTCATCTTTGAAGAAAATGGGGTCCTAAGGGTAAAAACACAATGGCTAAGGTCAGCAGCTCCATTCTGAGGAGTGAAAGCATGGCGAATCTAATATTGGAACCCAATTGGAACCATTGGTGGTAGAAACCATTGAAGAAAATGGGATACAAAGGAAGAAGACTGCAACGATTGACAGCATCCCTATTGAAGCAGTGTTACCATTTCAAGCCATCAGACCAAGTAAGTTCTCACTAATTTTGAACGTTTATGCTAAATTAATGTTTAAATGCTAAGATATTTGATTTAAGGTTTACTCCCCTTTTCTCTAAAACTATTTAGAGATTGGTTAAAGAGGAACTCTGCCTTTAATTGCAGGGAAACACCTGTTTGGAAATGGATTGATGGAATGGCTGTAGGGGCAGTGGAGGAGGCCATATTTTTTTAAGGTGCTCTTTAACCAATTTTCTAATATTTTAGAAAAAGTGGAATGTATTATGCCATGTTAACAATTTGTATGGTGTTCTGAGCACATCTGGGCTGGGCATAGTGTCTCTTGTCTTTTTAAGAGGCCTTATGTACTACAGACTATGTGCTACTTGCAGAAGTTAGGATCTAATATATTCAATTGTAGGTGGCTTTTTGGAAGAAAGAAGGCTGTATTGCAATTCCTGGGACCCCATTTATACTGATGATGGTATCAGCATTTGAAGAAAATGGGGTCCTATAGGTGAAGAGCGCAGGAATGATGGGCAGCTGATCTGTTTCAGGAAGAAAGAGCATTGTGATTAAATCCTGGGACCCCATTAGTACCTATGATGGTATTCATCTTTGAAGAAAATGGGGTCCTATAGGTGAAGAGCACAATGTTGAAGTGCCAATCATCTGTTTTTTGAAGAAAGAGCATTGTGATTGAAACCTGGGACTCCATTAGTACCTATGATGGTATTCATCTTTGAAGAAAATGGGGTCCTTAAGGTAAAAACACAATGGCTAAGGTCAGCAGCTCCATTCTGAGGAGTGAAAGCATGGCGAATCTAATATTGGAACCCAATTGGAACCATTGGTGGTAGGAACCATTGAAGAAAATGGGATACAAAGGAAGAAGACTGCAACGATTGACATCATCCCTATTGAAGCAATGTCACCATTTCAAGCCATCAGACCAAGTAAGTTCTCACTAATTTTGAACGTTTATGCTAAATTAATGTTTAAATGCTAAGATATTTGATTTAAGGTTTACTCCCTTTTTCTCTAAAACTATTTAGAGATTGGTTAAAGAGGAACTCTGCCTTTAATGGCAGGGAAACACCTGTTTGGAAATGGATTGATGGAATGGCTGTAGGGGCAGTGGAGGAGGCCATATTTTTTTAAGGTGCTCTTTAACCAATTTTCTAATATTTTAGAAAAAGTGGAATGTATTATGCCATGTTAACAATTTGTATGGTGTTCTGGGCACATCTGGGCTGGGCATGGTGTCTCTTGTCTTTTTAAGAGGCCTTATGTCCTGCAGTCTATGTGCTACTTGCAGAAGTTAGGATCTAATATATTCATTTGTAGGTGGCTTTATGGAAGAAGGAAGGTTGTATTGCAATTCCTGGGACCCCATTTATACTGATGATGGTATCAGCATTTGAAGAAAATGGGGTCCTATAGGTGAAGAGCGCAGGAATGATGGGCAGCTGATCTGTTTCAGGAAGAAAGAGCATTGTGATTAAATCCTGGGACCCCATTAGTACCTATGATGGTATTTATCGTTGAAGAAAATGGGGTCCTATAGGTGAAGAGCACAATGTTGAAGTGCCAATCATCTGTTTCTTGAAGAAAGAGCATTGTGATTGAAACCTGTGACTCCATTAGTACCTATGATGGTATTCATCTTTGAAGAAAATGGGGTCCTAAAGGTAAAAACACAATGGCTAAGGTCAGCAGCTCCATTCTGAGGAGTGAAAGCATGGCAAATCTAATATTGGTACCCAATTGGAACCATTGGTGGTAGAAACCATTGAAGAAAATGGGATACAAAGGAAGAAGACTGCAACGATTGACAGCATCCCTATTGAAGCAATGTCACCATTTCAAGCCATCAGACCAAGTAAGTTCTCACTAATTTTGAACGTTTATGCTAAATTAATGTTTAAATGCTAAGATATTTGATTTAAGGTTTACTCCCTTTTTCTCTAAAACTATTTAGAGATTGGTTAAAGAGGAACTTTGCCTTTAATGGCAGGGAAACACCTGTTTGGAAATGGATTGATGGAATGGCTGTAGGGGCAGTGGAGGAGGCCATATTTTTTTAAGGTGCTCTTTAACCAATTTTCTAATATTTTAGAAAAAGTGGAATGTATTATGCCATGTTAACAATTTGCAAGGTGTTCTGGGCACATCTGGGCTGGGCATAGTGTCTCTTGTCTTTTTAAGAGGCCTTATGTCCTGCAGTCTATGTGCTACTTGCAGAAGTTAGGATCTAATATATTCATTTGTAGGTGGCTTTATGGAAGAAAGAAGGTTGTATTGCAATTCCTGGGACCCCATTTATACTGATGATGGTATCAGCATTTGAAGAAAATGGGGTCCTATAGGTGAAGAGCGCAGGAATGATGGGCAACTGATCTGTTTCAGGAAGAAAGAGCATTGTGATTAAATCCTGGGACCCCATTAGTACCTATGATGGTATTTATCGTTGAAGAAAATGGGGTCCTATAGGTGAAGAGCACAATGTTGAAGTGCCAATCATCTGTTTCTTGAAGAAAGAGCATTGTGATTGAAACCTGTGACTCCATTAGTACCTATGATGGTATTCATCTTTGAAGAAAATGGGGTCCTAAAGGTAAAAACACAATGGCTAAGGTCAGCAGCTCCATTCTGAGGAGTGAAAGCATGGCGAATCTAATATTGGTACCCAATTGGAACCATTGGTGGTAGAAACCATTGAAGAAAATGGGATACAAAGGAAGAAGACTGCAACGATTGACAGCATCCCTATTGAAGCAATGTCACCATTTCAAGCCATCAGACCAAGTAAGTTCTCACTAATTTTGAACGTTTATGCTAAATTAATGTTTAAATGCTAAGATATTTGATGTAAGGTTTACTCCCTTTTTCTGTAAAACTATTTAGAGATTGGTTAAAGAGGAACTCTGCCTTTAGTGGCAGGGAAACACCTGTTTGGAAATGGATTGATGGAATGGCTGTAGGGGCAGTGGAGGAGGCCATAATTTTTTAAGGTGCTCTTTAACCAATTTTCTAATATTTTAGAAAAAGTGGAATGTATTATGCCATGTTAACAATTTGTATGGTGTTCTGAGCACATCTGGGCTGGGCATAGTGTCTCTTGTCTTTTTAAGAGGCCTTATGTACTACAGACTATGTGCTACTTGCAGAAGTTAGGATCTAATATATTCAATTGTAGGTGGCTTTTTGGAAGAAAGAAGGTTGTATTGCAATTCCTGGGACCCCATTTATACTGATGATGGTATCAGCATTTGAAGAAAATGGGGTCCTATAGGTGAAAAGCGCAGGAATGATGGGCAGCTGATCTGTTTCAGGAAGAAAGAGCATTGTGATTAAATCCTGGGACCCCATTAGTACCTATGATGGTATTTATCGTTGAAGAAAATGGGGTCCTATAGGTTAAGAGCACAATGTTGAAGTGCCAATCATCTGTTTTTTGAAGAAAGAGCATTGTGATTGAAACCTGGGACTCCATTAGTACCTATGATGGTATTCATCTTTGAAGAAAATGGGGTCCTGAAGGTAAAAACACAATGGCTAAGGTCAGCAGCTCCATTCTGAGGAGTGAAAGCATGGCGAATCTAATATTGGAACCCAATTGGAACCATTGGTGGTAGAAACCATTGAAGACAATGGGATACAAAGGAAGAAGACTGCAACGATTGACAGCATCCCTATTGAAGCAATGTCACCATTTCAAGCCATCAGACCAAGTAAGTTCTCACTAATTTTGAACGTTTATGCTAAATTAATGTTTAAATGCTAAGATATTTGATTTAAGGTTTACTCCCTTTTTCTCTAAAACTATTTAGAGATTGGTTAAAGAGGAACTCTGCCTTTAATGGCAGGGAACATCTGTTTGGAAATGGATTGATGGAATGGCTGTAGGGGCAGTGGAGGAGGCCATATTTTTTCAAGGTGCTCTTTAACCAATTTTCTAATATTTTAGAAAAAGTGGAATGTATTATGCCATGTTAACAATTTGCAAGGTTTTCTGGGCACATCTGGACTGGGCATAGTGTCTCTTGTCTTTTTAAGAGGCCTTATGTCCTGCAGTCTATGTGCTACTTGCAGAGGTTAGGATCTAATATATTCATTTGTAGGTGGCTTTATGGAAGAAAGAAGGTTGTATTGCAATTCCTGGGACCCCATTTATACTGATGATGGTATCAGCATTTGAAGAAAATGGGGTCCTATAGGTGAAGAGCGCAGGAATGATGGGCAGCTGATCTGTTTCAGGAAGAAAGAGCATTGTGATTAAATCCTGGGACCCCATTAGTACCTATGATGGTATTTATCGTTGAAGAAAATGGGGTCCTATAGGTGAAGAGCACAATGTTGAAGTGCCAATCATCTGTTTCTTGAAGACAGAGCATTGTGATTGAAACCTGGGACTCCATTAGTACCTATGATGGTATTCATCTTTGAAGAAAATGGGGTCCTAAAGGTAAAAACACAATGGCTAAGGTCAGCAGCTCCATTCTGAGGAGTGAAAGCATGGCGAATCTAATATTGGCACCCAATTGGAACCATTGGTGGTAGAAACCATTGAAGAAAATGGGATACAAAGGAAGAAGACTGCAACGATTGACAGCATCCCTATTGAAGCAGTGTCACCATTTCAAGCCATCAGACCAAGTAAGTTCTCACTAATTTTGAACGTTTATGCTAAATTAATGTTTAAATGCTAAGATATTTGATGTAAGGTTTGCTCCCTTTTTCTGTAAAACTATTTAGAGATTGGTTAAAGAGGAACTCTGCCTTTAATGGCAGGGAAACACCTGTTTGGAAATGGATTGATGGAATGGCTGTAGGGGCAGTGGAGGAGGCCATAATTTTTTAAGGTGCTCTTTAACCAATTTTCTAATATTTTAGAAAAAGTGGAATGTATTATGCCATACTAACAATTTGTATGGTGTTCTGAGCACATCTGGACTGGGCATAGTGTCTCTTGTCTTTTTAAGAGGCCTTATGTACTACAGACTATGTGCTACTTGCAGAAGTTAGGATCTAATATATTCAATTGTAGGTGGCTTTTTGGAAGAAAGAAGGTTGTATTGCAATTCCTGGGACCCCATTATACTGATGATGGTATCAGCATTTGAAGAAAATGGGGTCCTATAGGTGAAGAGCGCAGGAATGATGGGCAGCTGATCTGTTTCAGATAGAAAGAGCATTGTGATTAAATCCTGGGACCCCATTAGTACCTATGATGGTATTCATCTTTGAAGAAAATGGGGTCCTATAGGTGAAGAGCACAATGTTGAAGTGCCAATCATCTGTTTTTTGAAGAAAGAGCATTGTGATTGAAACCTGGGACTCCATTAGTACCTATGATGGTATTCATCTTTGAAGAAAATGGGGTCCTAAAGGTAAAAACACAATGGCTAAGGTCAGCAGCTCCATTCTGAGGAGTGAAAGCATGGCGAATCTAATATTGGTACCCAATTGGAACCATTGGTGGTAGAAACCATTGAAGAAAATGGGATACAAAGGAAGAAGACTGCAACGATTGACAGCATCCCTATTGAAGCAGTGTCACCATTTCAAGCCATCAGACCAAGTAAGTTCTCACTAATTTTGAACGTTTATGCTAAATTAATGTTTAAATGCTAAGATATTTGATGTAAGGTTTACTCCCTTTTTCTCTAAAACTATTTAGAGATTGGTTAAAGAGGAACTCTGCCTTTAGTGGCAGGGAAACACCTGTTTGGAAATGGATTGATGGAATGGCTGTAGGGGCAGTGGAGGAGGCCATAATTTTTTAAGGTGCTCTTTAACCAATTTTCTAATATTTTAGAAAAAGTGGAATGTATTATGCCATGTTAACAATTTGTATGGTGTTCTGAGCACATCTGGACTGGGCATAGTGTCTCTTGTCCTTTTAAGAGGCCTTATGTCCTACAGACTATGTGCTACTTGCAGAAGTTAGGATCTAATATATTCAATTGTAGGTGGCTTTTTGGAAGAAAGAAGGTTGTATTACAATTCCTGGGACCCCATTTATACTGATGATTGTTTCAGCATTTGAAGAAAATGGGGTCCTATAGGTGAAGAGCGCAGGAATGATGGGCAACTGATCTGTTTCAGGAAGAAAGAGCATTGTGATTAAATCCTGGGACCCCATTAGTACCTATGATGGTATTTATCGTTGAAGAAAATGGATTCCTATAGGTGAAGAGCACAATGTTGAAGTGCCAATCATCTGTTTTTTGAAGAAAGAGCATTGTGATTGAAACCTGGGACTCCATTAGTACCTATGATGGTATTCATCTTTGAAGAAAATGGGGTCCTAAAGGTAAAAACACAATGGCTAAGGTCAGCAGCTCCATTCTGAGGAGTGAAAGCATGGCGAATCTAATATTGGAACCCAATTGGAACCATTGGTGGTAGAAACCATTGAAGAAAATGGGATACAAAGGAAGAAGACTGCAACGATTGACAGCATCCCTATTGAAGCAATGTCACCATTTCAAGCCATCAGACCAAGTAAGTTCTCACTAATTTTGAACGTTTATGCTAAATTAATGTTTAAATGCTAAGATATTTGATGTAAGGTTTACTCCCTTTTTCTGTAAAACTATTTAGAGATTGGTTAAAGAGGAACTCTGCCTTTAATGGCAGGGAAACACCTGTTTGGAAATGGATTGATGGAATGGCTGTAGGGGCAGTGGAGGAGGCCATATTTTTTTAAGGTGCTCTTTAACCAAATTTCTAATATTTTAGAAAAAGTGGAATGTATTATGCCATGTTAACAATTTGCAAGGTGTTCTGAGCACATCTGGGCTGGGCATAGTGTCTCTTGTCTTTTTAAGAGGCCTTATGTCCTGCAGTTTATGTGCTACTTGCAGAAGTTAGGATCTAATATATTCATTTGTAGGTGGCTTTATGGAAGAAAGAAGGTTGTATTGCAATTCCTGGGACCCCATTTATACTGATGATGGTATCAGCATTTGAAGAAAATGGGGTCCTATAGGTGAAAAGGGCAGGAATGATGGGCAACTGATCTGTTTCAGGAAGAAAGAGCATTGTGATTAAATCCTGGGACCCCATTAGTACCTATGATGGTATTTATCGTTGAAGAAAATGGGGTCCTTTAGGTGAAGAGCACAATGTTGAAGTGCCAATCATCTGTTTTTTGAAGAAAGAGCATTGTGATTGAAACCTGGGACTCCATTAGTACCTATGATGGTATTCATCTTTGAAGAAAATGGGGTCCTAAAGGTAAAAACACAATGGCTAAGGTCAGCAGCTCCATTCTGAGGAGTGAAAGCATGGCGAATCTAATATTGGTACCCAATTGGAACCATTGGTGGTAGAAACCATTGAAGAAAATGGGATACAAAGGAAGAAGACTGCAACGATTGACAGCATCCCTATTGAAGCAATGTTACCATTTCAAGCCATCAGACCAAGTAAGTTCTCACTAATTTTGAACGTTTATGCTAAATTAATATTTAAATGCGAAGATATTTGATGTAAGGTTTACTCCCTTTTTCTGTAAAACTATTTAGAGATTGGTTAAAAGAGGAACTCTGCCTTTAATGGCAGGGAAACACCTGTTTGAAAATGGATTGATGGAATGGCAGTAGGGGCAGTGGAGGAGGCCATAATTTTTTAAGGTGCTCTTTAACCAATTTTCTAATATTTTAGAAAAAGTGGAATGTATTATGCCATGTTAACAATTTGTATGGTGTTCTGAGCACATCTGGACTGGGCATAGTGTCTCTTGTCTTTTTAAGAGGCCTTATGTACTACAGACTTTGTGCTACTTGCAGAAGTTAGGATCTAATATATTCAATTGTAGGTGGCTTTTTGGAAGAAAGACAGTTGTATTGCAATTCCTGGGACCCCATTTATACTGATGATGGTATCAGCATTTGAAGAAAATGGGGTCCTATAGGTGAAGAGCGCAGGAATGATGGGCAGCTGATCTGTTTCAGGAAGAAAGAGCATTGTGATTAAATCCTGGGACCCCATTAGTACCTAAGATGGTATTCATCTTTGAAGAAAATGGGGTCCTATAGGTGAAGAGCACAATGTTGAAGTGCCAATCATCTGTTTCTTGAAGAAAGAGCATTGTGATTGAAACCTGGGACTCCATTAGTACCTATGATGGTATTCATCTTTGAAGAAAATGGGGTCCTAAAGGTAAAAACACAATGGCTAAGGTCAGCAGCTCCATTCTGAGGAGTGAAAGCATGGCGAATCTAATATTGGTACCCAATTGGAACCATTGGTGGTAGAAACCATTGAAGAAAATGGGATACAAAGGAAGAAGACTGCAACGATTGACAGCATCCCTATTGAAGCAATGTCACCATTTCAAGCCATCAGACCAAGTAAGTTCTCACTAATTTTGAACGTTTATGCTAAATTAATGTTTAAATGCTAAGATATTTGATGTAAGGTTTACTCCCTTTTTCTGTAAAACTATTTAGAGATTGGTTAAAGAGGAACTCTGCTTTTAATGGCAGGGAAACACCTGTTTGGAAATGGATTGATGGAATGGCTGTAGGGGCAGTGGAGGAGGCCATAATTTTTTAAGGTGCTCTTTAACCAATTTTCTAATATTTTAGAAAAAGTGGAATGTATTATGCCATGTTAACAATTTGTATGGTGTTCTGAGCACATCTGGGCTGGGCATAGTGTCTCTTGTCTTTTTAAGAGGCCTTATGTCCTGCAGTCTATGTGCTACTTGCAGAAGTTAGGATCTAATATATTCAATTGTAGGTGGCTTTTTGGAAGAAAGACGGTTGTATTGCAATTCCTGGGACCCCATTTATACTGATGATGGTATCAGCATTTGAAGAAAATGGGGTCCTATAGGTGAAGAGCGCAGAAATGATGGGCAGCTGATCTGTTTCAGGAAGAGAGAGCATTGTGATTAAATCCTGGGACCCCATTAGTACCTATGATGGTATTCATCTTTGAAGAAAATGGGGTCCTATAGGTGAAGAGCACAATGTTGAAGTGCCAATCATCTGTTTTTTGAAGAAAGAGCATTGTGATTGAAACCTGGGACTCCATTAGTACCTATGATGGTATTCATCTTTGAAGAAAATGGGGTCCTAAGGGTAAAAACACAATGGCTAAGGTCAGCAGCTCCATTCTGAGGAGTGAAAGCATGGCGAATCTAATATTGGAACCCAATTGGAACCATTGGTGGTAGAAACCATTAAAGAAAATGGGATACAAAGGAAGAAGACTGCAACGATTGACAGCATCCCTATTGAAGCAGTGTTACCATTTCAAGCCATCAGACCAAGTAAGTTCTCACTAATTTTGAACGTTTATGCTAAATTAATGTTTAAATGCTAAGATATTTGATTTAAGGTTTACTCCCCTTTTCTCTAAAACTATTTAGAGATTGGTTAAAGAGGAACTCTGCCTTTAATTGCAGGGAAACACCTGTTTGGAAATGGATTGATGGAATGGCTGTAGGGGCAGTGGAGGAGGCCATATTTTTTTAAGGTGCTCTTTAACCAATTTTCTAATATTTTAGAAAAAGTGGAATGTATTATGCCATGTTAACAATTTGTATGGTGTTCTGAGCACATCTGGGCTGGGCATAGTGTCTCTTGTCTTTTTAAGAGGCCTTATGTACTACAGACTATGTGCTACTTGCAGAAGTTAGGATCTAATATATTCAATTGTAGGTGGCTTTTTGGAAGAAAGAAGGCTGTATTGCAATTCCTGGGACCCCATTTATACTGATGATGGTATCAGCATTTGAAGAAAATGGGGTCCTATAGGTGAAGAGCGCAGGAATGATGGGCAGCTGATCTGTTTCAGGAAGAAAGAGCATTGTGATTAAATCCTGGGACCCCATTAATACCTATGATGGTATTTATCGTTGAAGAAAATGGGGTCCTATAGGTGAAGAGCACAATGTTGAAGTGCCAATCATCTGTTTCTTGAAGAAAGAGCATTGTGATTGAAACCTGGGACTCCATTAGTACCTATGATGGTATTCATCTTTGAAGAAAATGGGGTCCTAAAGGTAAAAACACAATGGCTAAGGTCAGCAGCTCCATTCTGAGGAGTGAAAGCATGGCGAATCTAATAGTGGTACCCAATTGGAACCATTGGTGGTAGAAACCATTGAAGAAAATGGGATACAAAGGAAGAAGACTGCAACGATTGACAGAATCCCTATTGAAGCAATGTCACCATTTCAAGCCATCAGACCAAGTAAGTTCTCACTAATTTTGAACGTTTATGCTAAATTAATGTTTAAATGCTAAGATATTTGATTTAAGGTTTACTCCCTTTTTCTCTAAAACTATTTAGAGATTGGTTAAAGAGGAACTTTGCCTTTAATGGCAGGGAAACACCTGTTTGGAAATGGATTGATGGAATGGCTGTAGGGGCAGTGGAGGAGGCCATATTTTTTTAAGGTGCTCTTTAACCAATTTTCTAATATTTTAGAAAAAGTGGAATGTATTATGCCATGTTAACAATTTGCAAGGTGTTCTGGGCACATCTGGGCTGGGCATAGTGTCTCTTGTCTTTTTAAGAGGCCTTATGTCCTGCAGTCTATGTGCTACTTGCAGAAGTTAGGATCTAATATATTCATTTGTAGGTGGCTTTATGGAAGAAAGAAGGTTGTATTGCAATTCCTGGGACCCCATTTATACTGATGATGGTATCAGCATTTGAAGAAAATGGGGTCCTATAGGTGAAGAGCGCAGGAATGATGGGCAACTGATCTGTTTCAGGAAGAAAGAGCATTGTGATTAAATCCTGGGACCCCATTAGTACCTATGATGGTATTTATCGTTGAAGAAAATGGGGTCCTATAGGTGAAGAGCACAATGTTGAAGTGCCAATCATCTGTTTCTTGAAGAAAGAGCATTGTGATTGAAACCTGTGACTCCATTAGTACCTATGATGGTATTCATCTTTGAAGAAAATGGGGTCCTAAAGGTAAAAACACAATGGCTAAGGTCAGCAGCTCCATTCTGAGGAGTGAAAGCATGGCGAATCTAATATTGGTACCCAATTGGAACCATTGGTGGTAGAAACCATTGAAGAAAATGGGATACAAAGGAAGAAGACTGCAACGATTGACAGCATCCCTATTGAAGCAATGTCACCATTTCAAGCCATCAGACCAAGTAAGTTCTCACTAATTTTGAACGTTTATGCTAAATTAATGTTTAAATGCTAAGATATTTGATTTAAGGTTTACTCCCTTTTTCTCTAAAACTATTTAGAGATTGGTTAAAGAGGAACTTTGCCTTTAATGGCAGGGAAACACCTGTTTGGAAATGGATTGATGGAATGGCTGTAGGGGCAGTGGAGGAGGCCATATTTTTTTAAGGTGCTCTTTAACCAATTTTCTAATATTTTAGAAAAAGTGGAATGTATTATGCCATGTTAACAATTTGCAAGGTGTTCTGGGCACATCTGGGCTGGGCATAGTGTCTCTTGTCTTTTTAAGAGGCCTTATGTCCTGCAGTCTATGTGCTACTTGCAGAAGTTAGGATCTAATATATTCATTTGTAGGTGGCTTTATGGAAGAAAGAAGGTTGTATTGCAATTCCTGGGACCCCATTTATACTGATGATGGTATCAGCATTTGAAGAAAATGGGGTCCTATAGGTGAAGAGCGCAGGAATGATGGGCAACTGATCTATTTCAGGAAGAAAGAGCATTGTGATTAAATCCTGGGACCCCATTAGTACCTATGATGGTATTTATCGTTGAAGAAAATGGGGTCCTATAGGTGAAGAGCACAATGTTGAAGTGCCAATCATCTGTTTCTTGAAGAAAGAGCATTGTGATTGAAACCTGTGACTCCATTAGTACCTATGATGGTATTCATCTTTGAAGAAAATGGGGTCCTAAAGGTAAAAACACAATGGCTAAGGTCAGCAGCTCCATTCTGAGGAGTGAAAGCATGGCGAATCTAATATTGGTACCCAATTGGAACCATTGGTGGTAGAAACCATTGAAGAAAATGGGATACAAAGGAAGAAGACTGCAACGATTGACAGCATCCCTATTGAAGCAATGTCACCATTTTAAGCCATCAGACCAAGTAAGTTCTCACTAATTTTGAACGTTTATGCTAAATTAATGTTTAAATGCTAAGATATTTGATGTAAGGTTTACTCCCTTTTTCTGTAAAACTATTTAGAGATTGGTTAAAGAGGAACTCTGCCTTTAGTGGCAGGGAAACACCTGTTTGGAAATGGATTGATGGAATGGCTGTAGGAGCAGTGGAGGAGGCCATAATTTTTTAAGGTGCTCTTTAACCAATTTTCTAATATTTTAGAAAAAGTGGAATGTATTATGCCATGTTAACAATTTGTATGGTGTTCTGAGCACATCTGGGCTGGGCATAGTGTCTCTTGTCTTTTTAAGAGGCCTTATGTACTACAGACTATGTGCTACTTGCAGAAGTTAGGATCTAATATATTCAATTGTAGGTGGCTTTTTGGAAGAAAGAAGGTTGTATTGCAATTCCTGGGACCCCATTTATACTGATGATGGTATCAGCATTTGAAGAAAATGGGGTCCTATAGGTGAAAAGCGCAGGAATGATGGGCAGCTGATCTGTTTCAGGAAGAAAGAGCATTGTGATTAAATCCTGGGACCCCATTAGTACCTATGATGGTATTTATCGTTGAAGAAAATGGGGTCCTATAGGTTAAGAGCACAATTTTGAAGTGCCAATCATCTGTTTTTTGAAGAAAGAGCATTGTGATTGAAACCTGGGACTCCATTAGTACCTATGATGGTATTCATCTTTGAAGAAAATGGGGTCCTGAAGGTAAAAACACAATGGCTAAGGTCAGCAGCTCCATTCTGAGGAGTGAAAGCATGGCGAATCTAATATTGGAACCCAATTGGAACCATTGGTGGTAGAAACCATTGAAGACAATGGGATACAAAGGAAGAAGACTGCAACGATTGACAGCATCCCTATTGAAGCAATGTCACCATTTAAAGCCATCAGACCAAGTAAGTTCTCACTAATTTTGAACGTTTATGCTAAATTAATGTTTAAATGCTAAGATATTTGATTTAAGGTTTACTCCCTTTTTCTCTAAAACTATTTAGAGATTGGTTAAAGAGGAACTCTGCCTTTAATGGCAGGGAACACCTGTTTGGAAATGGATTGATGGAATGGCTGTAGGGGCAGTGGAGGAGGCCATATTTTTTCAAGGTGCTCTTTAACCAATTTTCTAATATTTTAGAAAAAGTGGAATGTATTATGCCATGTTAACAATTTGCAAGGTTTTCTGGGCACATCTGGACTGGGCATAGTGTCTCTTGTCTTTTTAAGAGGCCTTATGTCCTGCAGTCTATGTGCTACTTGCAGAGGATAGGATCTAATATATTCATTTGTAGGTGGCTTTATGGAAGAAAGAAGGTTGTATTGCAATTCCTGGGACCCCATTTATACTGATGATGGTATCAGCATTTGAAGAAAATGGGGTCCTATAGGTGAAGAGCGCAGGAATGATGGGCAGCTGATCTGTTTCAGGAAGAAAGAGCATTGTGATTAAATCCTGGGACCCCATTAGTACCTATGATGGTATTTATCGTTGAAGAAAATGGGGTCCTATAGGTGAAGAGCACAATGTTGAAGTGCCAATCATCTGTTTCTTGAAGACAGAGCATTGTGATTGAAACCTGGGACTCCATTAGTACCTATGATGGTATTCATCTTTGAAGAAAATGGGGTCCTAAAGGTAAAAACACAATGGCTAAGGTCAGCAGCTCCATTCTGAGGAGTGAAAGCATGGCGAATCTAATATTGGCACCCAATTGGAACCATTGGTGGTAGAAACCATTGAAGAAAATGGGATACAAAGGAAGAAGACTGCAACGATTGACAGCATCCCTATTGAAGCAGTGTCACCATTTCAAGCCATCAGACCAAGTAAGTTCTCACTAATTTTGAACGTTTATGCTAAATTAATGTTTAAATGCTAAGATATTTGATGTAAGGTTTGCTCCCTTTTTCTGTAAAACTATTTAGAGATTGGTTAAAGAGGAACTCTGCCTTTAATGGCAGGGAAACACCTGTTTGGAAATGGATTGATGGAATGGCTGTAGGGGCAGTGGAGGAGGCCATAATTTTTTAAGGTGCTCTTTAACCAATTTTCTAATATTTTAGAAAAAGTGGAATGTATTATGCCATACTAACAATTTGTATGGTGTTCTGAGCACATCTGGACTGGGCATAGTGTCTCTTGTCTTTTTAAGAGGCCTTATGTACTACAGACTATGTGCTACTTGCAGAAGTTAGGATCTAATATATTCAATTGTAGGTGGCTTTTTGGAAGAAAGAAGGTTGTATTGCAATTCCTGGGACCCCATTATACTGATGATGGTATCAGCATTTGAAGAAAATGGGGTCCTATAGGTGAAGAGCGCAGGAATGATGGGCAGCTGATCTGTTTCAGATAGAAAGAGCATTGTGATTAAATCCTGGGACCCCATTAGTACCTATGATGGTATTCATCTTTGAAGAAAATGGGGTCCTATAGGTGAAGAGCACAATGTTGAAGTGCCAATCATCTGTTTTTTGAAGAAAGAGCATTGTGATTGAAACCTGGGACTCCATTAGTACCTATGATGGTATTCATCTTTGAAGAAAATGGGGTCCTAAAGGTAAAAACACAATGGCTAAGGTCAGCAGCTCCATTCTGAGGAGTGAAAGCATGGCGAATCTAATATTGGTACCCAATTGGAACCATTGGTGGTAGAAACCATTGAAGAAAATGGGATACAAAGGAAGAAGACTGCAACGATTGACAGCATCCCTATTGAAGCAGTGTCACCATTTCAAGCCATCAGACCAAGTAAGTTCTCACTAATTTTGAACGTTTATGCTAAATTAATGTTTAAATGCTAAGATATTTGATGTAAGGTTTACTCCCTTTTTCTGTAAAACTATTTAGAGATTGGTTAAAGAGGAACTCTGCCTTTAGTGGCAGGGAAACACCTGTTTGGAAATGGATTGATGGAATGGCTGTAGGGGCAGTGGAGGAGGCCATAATTTTTTAAGGTGCTCTTTAACCAATTTTCTAATATTTTAGAAAAAGTGGAATGTATTATGCCATGTTAACAATTTGTATGATGTTCTGAGCACATCTGGACTGGGCATAGTGTCTCTTGTCCTTTTAAGAGGCCTTATGTCCTACAGACTATGTGCTACTTGCAGAAGTTAGGATCTAATATATTCAATTGTAGGTGGCTTTTTGGAAGAAAGAAGGTTGTATTAGAATTCCTGGGACCCCATTTATACTGATGATTGTTTCAGCATTTGAAGAAAATGGGGTCCTATAGGTGAAGAGCGCAGGAATGATGGGCAACTGATCTGTTTCAGGAAGAAAGAGCATTGTGATTAAATCCTGGGACCCCATTAGTACCTATGATGGTATTTATCGTTGAAGAAAATGGATTCCTATAGGTGAAGAGCACAATGTTGAAGTGCCAATCATCTGTTTTTTGAAGAAAGAGCATTGTGATTGAAACCTGGGACTCCATTAGTACCTATGATGGTATTCATCTTTGAAGAAAATGGGGTCCTAAAGGTAAAAACACAATGGCTAAGGTCAGCAGCTCCATTCTGAGGAGTGAAAGCATGGCGAATCTAATATTGGAACCCAATTGGAACCATTGGTGGTAGAAACCATTGAAGAAAATGGGATACAAAGGAAGAAGACTGCAACGATTGACAGCAACCCTATTGAAGCAATGTCACCATTTCAAGCCATCAGACCAAGTAAGTTCTCACTAATTTTGAACGTTTATGCTAAATTAATGTTTAAATGCTAAGATATTTGATGTAAGGTTTACTCCCTTTTTCTGTAAAACTATTTAGAGATTGGTTAAAGAGGAACTCTGCCTTTAATGGCAGGGAAACACCTGTTTGGAAATGGATTGATGGAATGGCTGTAGGGGCAGTGGAGGAGGCCATATTTTTTTAAGGTGCTCTTTAACCAATTTTCTAATATTTTAGAAAAAGTGGAATGTATTATGCTATGTTAACAATTTGCAAGGTGTTCTGAGCACATCTGGGCTGGGCATAGTGCCTCTTGTCTTTTTAAGAGGCCTTATGTACTACAGACTATGTGCTACTTGCAGAAGTTAGGATCTAATATATTCATTTGTAGGCGGCTTTAAGGAAGAAAGAAGGTTGTATTGCAATTCCTGGGACCCCATTTATACTGATGATGGTATCAGCATTTGAAGAAAATGGGGTCCTATAAGTGAAGAGCGCAGGAATGATGGGCAACTGATCTGTTTCAGGAAGAAAGAGCATTGTGATTAAATCCTGGGACCCCATTAGTACCTATGATGGTATTTATCGTTGAAGAAAATGGGGTCCTATAGGTGAAGAGCACAATGTTGAAGTGCCAATCATCTGTTTTTTGAAGAAAGAGCATTGTGATTGAAACCTGGGACTCCATTAGTACCTATGATGGTATTCATCTTTGAAGAAAATGGGGTCCTAAAGGTAAAAACACAATGGCTAAGGTCAGCAGCTCCATTCTGAGGAGTGAAAGCATGGCGAATCTAATATTGGTACCCAATTGGAACCATTGGTGGTAGAAACCATTGAAGAAAATGGGATACAAAGGAAGAAGACTGCAACGATTGACAGCATCCCTATTGAAGCAGTGTCACCATTTCAAGCCATCAGACCAAGTAAGTTCTCACTAATTTTGAACGTTTATGCTAAATTAATGTTTAAATGCTAAGATATTTGATGTAAGGTTTACTCCCTTTTTCTGTAAAACTATTTAGAGATTGGTTAAAGAGGAGCTCTGCCTTTAATGGCAGGGAAACACCTGTTTGGAAATGGATTGATGGAATGGCTGTAGGGGCAGTGGAGGAGGCCATAATTTTTTAAGGTGCTCTTTAACCAATTTTCTAATATTTTAGAAAAAGTGGAATGTATTATGCCATGTTAACAATTTGTATGGTCTTCTGAGCACATCTGGACTGGGCATAGTGTCTCTTGTCTTTTTAAGAGGCCTTATGTACTACAGACTATGTGCTACTTGCAGAAGTTAGGATGTAATATATTCAATTGTAGGTGGCTTTTTGGAAGAAAGAAGGTTGTATTGCAATTCCTGGGACCCCATTTATACTGATGATGGTATCAGCATTTGAAGAAAATGGGGTCCTATAGGTGAAGAGCGCAGGAATGATGGGCAGCTGATCTGTTTCAGGAAGAAAGAGCATTGTGATTAAATCCTGGGACCCCATTAGTACCTATGATGGTATTCATCTTTGAAGAAAATGGGGTCCTATAGGTGAAGAGCACAATGTTGAAGTGCCAATCATCTGTTTTTTGAAGAAAGAGCATTGTGATTGAAACCTGGGACTCCATTAGTACCTATGATGGTATTCATCTTTGAAGAAAATGGGGTCCTAAAGGTAAAAACACAATGGCTAAGGTCAGCAGCTCCATTCTGAGGAGTGAAAGCATGGCGAATCTAATATTGGTACCCAATTGGAACCATTGGTGGTAGAAACCATTGAAGAAAATGGGATACAAAGGAAGAAGACTGCAACGATTGACAGCATCCCTATTGAAGCAGTGTCACCATTTCAAGCCATCAGACCAAGTAAGTTCTCACTAATTTTGAACGTTTATGCTAAATTAATGTTTAAATGCTAAGATATTTGATGTAAGGTTTACTCCCTTTTTCTGTAAAACTATTTAGAGATTGGTTAAAGAGGAACTCTGCCTTTAATGGCAGGGAAACACCTGTTTGGAAATGGATTGATGGAATGGCTGTAGGGGCAGTGGAGGAGGCCATATTTTTTTAAGGTGCTCTTTAACCAATTTTCTAATATTTTAGAAAAAGTGGAATGTATTATGCCATGTTAACAATTTGTATGGTGTTCTGAGCACATCTGGACTGGGCATAGTGTCTCTTGTCTTTTTAAGAGGCCTTATGTACTACAGACTATGTGCTACTTGCAGAAGTTAGGATCTAATATATTCAATTGTAGGTGGCTTTTTGGAAGAAAGAAGGCTGTATTGCAATTCCTGGGACCCCATTTATACTGATGATGGTATCAGCATTTGAAGAAAATGGGGTCCTATAGGTGAAGAGCGCAGGAATGATGGGCAGCTGATCTGTTTCAGGAAGAAAGAGCATTGTGATTAAATCCTGGGACCCCATTAGTACCTATGATGGTATTCATCTTTGAAGAAAATGGGGTCCTATAGGTGAAGAGCACAATGTTGAAGTGCCAATCATCTGTTTTTTTAAGAAAGAGCATTGTGATTGAAACCTGGGACTCCATTAGTACCTATGATGGTATTCATCTTTGAAGAAAATGGGGTCCTAAAGGTAAAAACACAATTACTAAGGACAGGAGCTCCATTCTGAGGAGTGAAAGCATGGCGAATCTAATATTGGTACCCAATTGGAACCATTGGTGGTAGAAACCATTGAAGAAAATGGGATACAAAGGAAGAAGACTGCAACGATTGACAGCATCCCTATTGAAGCAATGTCACCATTTCAAGCCATCAGACCAAGTAAGTTCTCACTAATTTTGAACGTTTCTGCTAAATTAATGTTTAAATGCTAAGATATTTGATTTAAGGTTTACTCCCTTTTTCTCTAAAACTATTTAGAGATTGGTTAAAGAGGAACTCTGCCTTTAATGGCAGGGAAACACCTGTTTGGAAATGGATTGATGGAATGGCTGTAGGGGCAGTGGAGGAGGCCATATTTTTTTAAGGTGCTCTTTAACCAATTTTCTAATATTTTAGAAAAAGTGGAATGTATTATGCCATGTTAACAATTTGCAAGGTGTTCTTGGCACATCTGGGCTGGGCATAGTGTCTCTTGTCTTTTTAAGAGGCCTTATGTCCTGCAGTCTATGTGCTACTTGCAGAAGTTAGGATCTAATATATTCATTTGTAGGTGGCTTTATGGAAGAAGGAAGGTTGTATTGCAATTCCTGGGACCCCATTTATACTGATGATGGTATCAGCATTTGAAGAAAATGGGGTCCTATAGGTGAAGAGCGCAGGAATGATGGGCAACTGATCTGTTTCAGGAAGAAAGAGCATTGTGATTAAATCCTGGGACCCCATTAGTACCTATGATGGTATTTATCGTTGAAGAAAATGGGGTCCTATAGGTGAAGAGCACAATGTTGAAGTGCCAATCATCTGTTTCTTGAAGAAAGAGCATTGTGATTGAAACCTGGGACTCCATTAGTACCTATGATGGTATTCATCTTTGAAGAAAATGGGGTCCTAAAGGTAAAAACACAATGGCTAAGGTCAGCAGCTCCATTCTGAGGAGTGAAAGCATGGCGAATCTAATATTGGTACCCAATTGGAACCATTGGTGGTAGAAACCATTGAAGAAAATGGGATACAAAGGAAGAAGACTGCAACGATTGACAGCATCCCTATTGAAGCAGTGTCACCATTTCAAGCCATCAGACCAAGTAAGTTCTCACTAATTTTGAACGTTTATGCTAAATTAATGTTTAAATGCTAAGATATTTGATGTAAGGTTTACTCCCTTTTTCTGTAAAACTATTTAGAGATTGGTTAAAGAGGAACTCTGCCTTTAGTGGCAGGGAAACACCTGTTTGGAAATGGATTGATGGAATGGCTGTAGGGGCAGTGGAGGAGGCCATAATTTTTTAAGGTGCTCTTTAACCAATTTTCTAATATTTTAGAAAAAGTGGAATGTATTATACCATGTTAACAATTTGTATGGTGTTCTGAGCACATCTGGACTGGGCATAGTGTCTCTTGTCTTTTTAAGAGGCCTTATGTACTACAGACTATGTGCTACTTGCAGAAGTTAGGATCTAATATATTCAATTGTAGGTGGCTTTTTGGAAGAAAGAAGGTTGTATTGCAATTCCTGGGACCCCATTTATACTGATGATGGTATCAGCATTTGAAGAAAATGGGGTCCTATAGGTGAAGAGCGCAGGAATGATGGGCAGCTGATCTGTTTCAGGAAGAAAGAGCATTGTGATTAAATCCTGGGACCCCATTAGTACCTATGATGGTATTCATCTTTGAAGAAAATGGGGTCCTATAGGTGAAGAGCACAATGTTGAAGTACCAATCATCTGTTTTTTGAAGAAAGAGCATTGTGATTAAAACCTGGGACTCCATTAGTACCTATGATGGTATTCATCTTTGAAGAAAATGGGGTCCTAAAGGTAAAAACACAATGGCTAAGGTCAGCAGCTCCATTCTGAGGAGTGAAAGCATGGCGAATCTAATATTGGAACCCAATTGGAACCATTGGTGGTAGAAACCATTGAAGAAAATGGGATACAAAGGAAGAAGACTGCAACGATTGACAGCATCCCTATTGAAGCAATGTCACCATTTCAAGCCATCAGACCAAGTAAGTTCTCACTAATTATGAACGTTTATGCTAAATTAATGTTTAAATGCTAAGATATTTGATTTAAGGTTTACTCCCTTTTTCTCTAAAACTATTTAGAGATTGGTTAAAGAGGAACTCTGCCTTTAATGGCAGGGAAACACCTGTTTGGAAATGGATTGATGGAATGGCTGTAGGGGCAGTGGAGGAGGCCATAATTTTTTAAGGTGCTCTTTAACCAATTTTCTAATATTTTAGAAAAAGTGGAATGTATTATGCCATGTTAACAATTTGTATGGTGTTCTGAGCACATCTGGACTGGGCATAGTGTCTCTTGTCTTTTTAAGAGGCCTTATGTCCTGCAGTCTATGTGCTACTTGCAGAAGTTAGGATCTAATATATTCATTTGTAGGTGGCTTTATGGAAGAAAGAAGGTTGTATTGCAATTCCTGGGACCCCATTTATACTGATGATGGTATCAGCATTTGAAGAAAATGGGGTCCTATAGGTGAAGAGCGCAGGAATGATGGGCAGCTGATCTGTTTCAGGAAGAAAGAGCATTGTGATTAAATCCTGGGACCCCATTAGTACCTATGATGGTATTTATCGTTTAAGAAAATGGGGTCCTATAGGTGAAGAGCACAATGTTGAAGTGCCAATCATCTGTTTCTTGAAGAAAGAGCATTGTGATTGAAACCTGGGACTCCATTAGTACCTATGATGGTATTCATCTTTGAAGAAAATGGGGTCCTAAAGGTAAAAACACAATGGCTAAGGTCAGCAGCTCCATTCTGAGGAGTGAAAGCATGGCGAATCTAATATTGGTACCCAATTGGAACCATTGGTGGTAGAAACCATTGAAGAAAATGGGATACAAAGGAAGAAGACTGCAACGATTGACAGCATCCCTATTGAAGCAGTGTCACCATTTCAAGCCATCAGACCAAGTAAGTTCTCACTAATTTTGAACGTTTATGCTAAATTAATGTTTAAATGCTAAGATATTTGATGTAAGGTTTACTCCCTTTTTCTGTAAAACTATTTAGAGATTGGTTAAAGAGGAACTCTGCCTTTAATGGCAGGGAAACACCTGTTTGGAAATGGATTGATGGAATGGCTGTAGGGGCAGTGGAGGAGGCCATAATTTTTTAAGGTGCTCTTTAACCAATTTTCTAATATTTTAGAAAAAGTGGAATGTATTATGCCATGTTAACAATTTGTATGGTGTTCTGAGCACATCTGGGCTGGGCATAGTGTCTCTTGTCTTTTTAAGAGGCCTTATGTCCTACAGACTATGTGCTACTTGCAGAAGTTAGGATCTAATATATTCAATTGTAGGTGGCTTTTTGGAAGAAAGACGGTTGTATTGCAATTCCTGGGACCCCATTTATACTGATGATGGTATCAGCATTTGAAGAAAATGGGGTCCTATAGGTGAAGAGCGCAGGAATGATGGGCAGCTGATCTGTTTCAGGAAGAAAGAGCATTGTGATTAAATCCTGGGACCCCATTAGTACCTATGATGGTATTCATCTTTGAAGAAAATGGGGTCCTATAGGTGAAGAGCACAATGTTGAAGTGCCAATCATCTGTTTTTTGAAGAAAGAGCATTGTGATTGAAACCTGGGACTCCATTAGTACCTATGATGGTATTCATCTTTGAAGAAAATGGGGTCCTAAAGGTAAAAACACAATGGCTGAGGTCAGCAGCTCCATTCTGAGGAGTGAAAGCATGGCGAATCTAATATTGGTACCCAATTGGAACCATTGGTGGTAGAAACCATTGAAGAAAATGGGATACAAAGGAAGAAGACTGCAACGATTGACAGCATCCCTATTGAAGCAGTGTCACCATTTCAAGCCATCAGACCATTTGAACGTTTATGCTAAATTAATGTTTAAATGCTAAGATATTTGATGTAAGGTTTACTCCCTTTTTCTGTAAAACTATTTAGAGATTGGTTAAAGAGGAACTCTGCCTTTAATGGCAGGGAAACACCTGTTTGGAAATGGATTGATGGAATGGCTGTAGGGGCAGTGGAGGAGGCCATAATTTTTTAAGGTGCTCTTTAACCAATTTTCTAATATTTTAGAAAAAGTGGAATGTATTATGCCATGTTAACAATTTGCAAGGTGTTCTGGGCACATCTGGGCTGGGCATAGTGTCTCTTGTCTTTTTAAGAGGCCTTATGTCCTGCAGTCTATGTGCTACTTGCAGAAATTAGGATCTAATATATTCATTTGTAGGTGGCTTTATGGAAGAAAGAAGGTTGTATTGCAATTCCTGGGACCCCATTTATACTGATGATGGTATCAGCATTTGAAGAAAATGGGGTCCTATAGGTGAAGAGCGCAGGAATGATGGGCAACTGATCTGTTTCAGGAAGAAAGAGCATTGTGATTAAATCCTGGGACCCCATTAGTACCTATGATGGTATTTATCGTTGAAGAAAATGGAGTCCTATAGGTGAAGAGCACAATGTTGAAGTGCCAATCATCTGTTTCTTGAAGAAAGAGCATTGTGATTGAAACCTGGGACTCCATTAGTACCTATGATGGTATTCATCTTTGAAGAAAATGGGGTCCTAAAGGTAAAAACACAATGGCTAAGGTCAGCAGCTCCATTCTGAGGAGTGAAAGCATGGCCTATCTAATATTGGTACCCAATTGGAACCATTGGTGGTAGAAACCATTGAAGAAAATGGGATACAAAGGAAGAAGACTGCAACGATTGACAGCATCCCTATTGAAGCAGTGTCACCATTTCAAGCCATCAGACCAAGTAAGTTCTCACTAATTTTGAACGTTTATGCTAAATTAATGTTTAAATGCTAAGATATTTGATGTAAGGTTTACTCCCTTTTTCTGTAAAACTATTTAGAGATTGGTTAAAGAGGAACTCTGCCTTTAATGGCAGGGAAACACCTGTTTGGAAATGGATTGATGGAATGGCTGTAGGGGCAGTGGAGGAGGCCATAATTTTTTAAGGTGCTCTTTAACCAATTTTCTAATATTTTAGAAAAAGTGGAATGTATTATGCCATGTTAACAATTTGTATGGTGTTCTGAGCACATCTGGGCTGGGCATAGTGTCTCTTGTCTTTTTAAGAGGCCTTATGTACTACAGACTATGTGCTACTTGCAGAAGTTAGTATCTAATATATTCAATTGTAGGTGGCTTTTTGGATGAAAGAAGGTTGTATTGCAATTCCTGGGACCCCATTTATACTGATGATGGTATCAGCATTTGAAGAAAATGGGGTCCTATAGGTGAAGAGCGCAGGAATGATGGGCAGCTGATCTGTTTCAGGAAGAAAGAGCATTGTGATTAAATCCTGGGACCCCATTAGTACCTATGATGGTATTCATCTTTGAAGAAAATGGGGTCCTATAGGTGAAGAGCACAATGTTGAAGTGCCAATCATCTGTTTTTTGAAGAAAGAGCATTGTGATTGAAACCTGGGACTCCATTAGTACCTATGATGGTATTCATCTTTGAAGAAAATGGGGTCCTAAAGGTAAAAACACAATGGCTAAGGTCAGCAGCTCCATTCTGAGGAGTGAAAGCATGGCGAATCTAATATTGGAACCCAATTGGAACCATTGGTGGTAGAAACCATTGAAGAAAATGGGATACAAAGGAAGAAGACTGCAACGATTGACAGCATCCCTATTGAAGCAATGTCACCATTTCAAGCCATCAGACCAAGTAAGTTCTCACTAATTTTGAACGTTTATGCTAAATTAATGTTTAAATGCTAAGATATTTGATTTAAGGTTTACTCCCTTTTTCTCTAAAACTATTTAGAGATTGGTTAAAGAGGAACTCTGCCTTTAATAGCAGGGAAACACCTGTTTGGAAATGGATTGATGGAATGGCTGTAGGGGCAGTGGAGGAGGCCATATTTTTTTAAGGTGCTCTTTAACCAATTTTCTAATATTTTAGAAAAAGTGGAATGTATTATGCCATGTTAACAATTTGCAAGGTGTTCTGAGCACATCTGGACTGGGCATAGTGTCTCTTGTCTTTTTAAGAGGCCTTATGTCCTGCAGTCTATGTGCTACTTGCAGAAGTTAGGATCTAATATATTCATTTGTAGGTGGCTTTATGGAAGAAAGAAGGTTGTATTGCAATTCCTGGGACCCCATTTATACTGATGATGGTATCAGCATTTGAAGAAAATGGGGTCCTATAGGTGAATAGCGCAGGAATGATGGGCAACTGATCTGTTTCAGGAAGAAAGAGCATTGTGATTAAATCCTGGGACCCCATTAGTACCTATGATGGTATTTATCGTTGAAGAAAATGGGGTCCTATAGGTGAAGAGCACAATGTTGAAGTGCCAATCATCTGTTTCTTGAAGAAAGAGCATTGTGATTGAAACCTGGGACTCCATTAGTACCTATGATGGTATTCATCTTTGAAGAAAATGGGGTCCTAAAGGTAAAAACACAATGGCTAAGGTCAGCAGCTCTATTCTGAGGAGTGAAAGCATGGCGAATCTAATATTGGTACCCAATTGGAACCATTGGTGGTAGAAACCATTGAAGAAAATGGGATACAAAGGAAGAAGACTGCAACGATTGACAGCATCCCTATTGAAGCAGTGTCACCATTTCAAGCCATCAGACCATTTGAACGTTTATGCTAAATTAATGTTTAAATGCTAAGATATTTGATGTAAGGTTTACTCCCTTTTTCTGTAAAACTATTTAGAGATTGGTTAAAGAGGAACTCTGCCTTTAATGGCAGGGAAACACCTGTTTGGAAATGGATTGATGGAATGGCTGTAGGGGCAGTGGAGGAGGCCATAATTTTTTAAGGTGCTCTTTAACCAATTTTCTAATATTTTAGAAAAAGTGGAATGTATTATGCCATGTTAACAATTTGCAAGGTGTTCTGGGCACATCTGGGCTGGGCATAGTGTCTCTTGTCTTTTTAAGAGGCCTTATGTCCTGCAGTCTATGTGCTACTTGCAGAAATTAGGATCTAATATATTCATTTGTAGGTGGCTTTATGGAAGAAAGAAGGTTGTATTGCAATTCCTGGGACCCCATTTATACTGATGATGGTATCAGCATTTGAAGAAAATGGGGTCCTATAGGTGAAGAGCGCAGGAATGATGGGCAACTGATCTGTTTCAGGAAGAAAGAGCATTGTGATTAAATCCTGGGACCCCATTAGTACCTATGATGGTATTTATCGTTGAAGAAAATGGAGTCCTATAGGTGAAGAGCACAATGTTGAAGTGCCAATCATCTGTTTCTTGAAGAAAGAGCATTGTGATTGAAACCTGGGACTCCATTAGTACCTATGATGGTATTCATCTTTGAAGAAAATGGGGTCCTAAAGGTAAAAACACAATGGCTAAGGTCAGCAGCTCCATTCTGAGGAGTGAAAGCATGGCCTATCTAATATTGGTACCCAATTGGAACCATTGGTGGTAGAAACCATTGAAGAAAATGGGATACAAAGGAAGAAGACTGCAACGATTGACAGCATCCCTATTGAAGCAGTGTCACCATTTCAAGCCATCAGACCAAGTAAGTTCTCACTAATTTTGAACGTTTATGCTAAATTAATGTTTAAATGCTAAGATATTTGATGTAAGGTTTACTCCCTTTTTCTGTAAAACTATTTAGAGATTGGTTAAAGAGGAACTCTGCCTTTAATGGCAGGGAAACACCTGTTTGGAAATGGATTGATGGAATGGCTGTAGGGGCAGTGGAGGAGGCCATGATTTTTTAAGGTGCTCTTTAACCAATTTTCTAATATTTTAGAAAAAGTGGAATGTATTATGCCATGTTAACAATTTGTATGGTGTTCTGAGCACATCTGGGCTGGGCATAGTGTCTCTTGTCTTTTTAAGAGGCCTTATGTACTACAGACTATGTGCTACTTGCAGAAGTTAGTATCTAATATATTCAATTGTAGGTGGCTTTTTGGATGAAAGAAGGTTGTATTGCAATTCCTGGGACCCCATTTATACTGATGATGGTATCAGCATTTGAAGAAAATGGGGTCCTATAGGTGAAGAGCGCAGGAATGATGGGCAGCTGATCTGTTTCAGGAAGAAAGAGCATTGTGATTAAATCCTGGGACCCCATTAGTACCTATGATGGTATTCATCTTTGAAGAAAATGGGGTCCTATAGGTGAAGAGCACAATGTTGAAGTGCCAATCATCTGTTTTTTGAAGAAAGAGCATTGTGATTGAAACCTGGGACTCCATTAGTACCTATGATGGTATTCATCTTTGAAGAAAATGGGGTCCTAAAGGTAAAAACACAATGGCTAAGGTCAGCAGCTCCATTCTGAGGAGTGAAAGCATGGCGAATCTAATATTGGAACCCAATTGGAACCATTGGTGGTAGAAACCATTGAAGAAAATGGGATACAAAGGAAGAAGACTGCAACGATTGACAGCATCCCTATTGAAGCAATGTCACCATTTCAAGCCATCAGACCAAGTAAGTTCTCACTAATTTTGAACGTTTATGCTAAATTAATGTTTAAATGCTAAGATATTTGATTTAAGGTTTACTCCCTTTTTCTCTAAAACTATTTAGAGATTGGTTAAAGAGGAACTCTGCCTTTAATAGCAGGGAAACACCTGTTTGGAAATGGATTGATGGAATGGCTGTAGGGGCAGTGGAGGAGGCCATATTTTTTTAAGGTGCTCTTTAACCAATTTTCTAATATTTTAGAAAAAGTGGAATGTATTATGCCATGTTAACAATTTGCAAGGTGTTCTGAGCACATCTGGACTGGGCATAGTGTCTCTTGTCTTTTTAAGAGGCCTTATGTCCTGCAGTCTATGTGCTACTTGCAGAAGTTAGGATCTAATATATTCATTTGTAGGTGGCTTTATGGAAGAAAGAAGGTTGTATTGCAATTCCTGGGACCCCATTTATACTGATGATGGTATCAGCATTTGAAGAAAATGGGGTCCTATAGGTGAAGAGCGCAGGAATGATGGGCAACTGATCTGTTTCAGGAAGAAAGAGCATTGTGATTAAATCCTGGGACCCCATTAGTACCTATGATGGTATTTATCGTTGAAGAAAATGGGGTCCTATAGGTGAAGAGCACAATGTTGAAGTGCCAATCATCTGTTTCTTGAAGAAAGAGCATTGTGATTGAAACCTGGGACTCCATTAGTACCTATGATGGTATTCATCTTTGAAGAAAATGGGGTCCTAAAGGTAAAAACACAATGGCTAAGGTCAGCAGCTCTATTCTGAGGAGTGAAAGCATGGCGAATCTAATATTGGTACCCAATTGGAACCATTGGTGGTAGAAACCATTGAAGAAAATGGGATACAAAGGAAGAAGACTGCAACGATTGACAGCATCCCTATTGAAGCAGTGTCACCATTTCAAGCCATCAGACCAAGTAAGTTCTCACTAATTTTGAACGTTTATGCTAAATTAATGTTTAAATGCTAAGATATTTGATGTAAGGTTTACTCCCTTTTTCTGTAAAACTATTTAGAGATTGGTTAAAGAGGAACTCTGCCTTTAGTGGCAGGGAAACACCTGTTTGGAAATGGATTGATGGAATGGCTGTAGGGGCAGTGGAGGAGGCCATAATTTTTTAAGGTGCTCTTTAACCAATTTTCTAATATTTTAGAAAAAGTGGAATGTATTATACCATGTTAACAATTTGTATGGTGTTCTGAGCACATCTGGACTGGGCATAGTGTCTCTTGTCTTTTTAAGAGGCCTTATGTACTACAGACTATGTGCTACTTGCAGAAGTTAGGATCTAATATATTCAATTGTAGGTGGCTTTTTGGAAGAAAGAAGGTTGTATTGCAATTCCTGGGACCCCATTTATACTGATGATGGTATCAGCATTTGAAGAAAATGGGTTCCTATAGGTGAAGAGCGCAGGAATGATGGGCAGCTGATCTGTTTCAGGAAGAAAGAGCATTGTGATTAAATCCTGGGACCCCATTAGTACCTATGATGGTATTCATCTTTGAAGAAAATGGGGTCCTATAGGTGAAGAGCACAATGTTGAAGTACCAATCATCTGTTTTTTGAAGAAAGAGCATTGTGATTGAAACCTGGGACTCCATTAGTACCTATGATGGTATTCATCTTTGAAGAAAATGGGGTCCTAAAGGTAAAAACACAATGGCTAAGGTCAGCAGCTCCATTCTGAGGAGTGAAAGCATGGCGAATCTAATATTGGAACCCAATTGGAACCATTGGTGGTAGAAACCATTGAAGAAAATGGGATACAAAGGAAGAAGACTGCAACGATTGACAGCATCCCTATTGAAGCAATGTTACCATTTCAAGCCATCAGACCAAGTAAGTTCTCACTAATTTTGAACGTTTATGCTAAATTAATGTTTAAATGCTAAGATATTTGATGTAAGGTTTACTCCCTTTTTCTCTAAAACTATTTAGAGATTGGTTAAAGAGGAACTCTGCCTTTAATGGCAGGGAAACACCTGTTTGGAAATGGATTGATGGAATGGCTGTAGGAGCAGTGGAGGAGGCCATAATTTTTTAAGGTGCTCTTTAACCAATTTTCTAATATTTTAGAAAAAGTGGAATGTATTATGCCATGTTAACAATTTGTATGGTGTTCTGAGCACATCTGGACTGGGCATAGTGTCTCTTGTCTTTTTAAGAGGCCTTATGTCCTGCAGTCTATGTGCTACTTGCAGAAGTTAGGATCTAATATATTCATTTGTAGGTGGCTTTATGGAAGAAAGAAGGTTGTATTGCAATTCCTGGGACCCCATTTATACTGATGATGGTATCAGCATTTGAAGAAAATGGGGTCCTATAGGTGAAGAGCGCAGGAATGATGGGCAGCTGATCTGTTTCAGGAAGAAAGAGCATTGTGATTAAATCCTGGGACCCCATTAGTACCTATGATGGTATTTATCGTTTAAGAAAATGGGGTCCTATAGGTGAAGAGCACAATGTTGAAGTGCCAATCATCTGTTTCTTGAAGAAAGAGCATTGTGATTGAAACCTGGGACTCCATTAGTACCTATGATGGTATTCATCTTTGAAGAAAATGGGGTCCTAAAGGTAAAAACACAATGGCTAAGGTCAGCAGCTCCATTCTGAGGAGTGAAAGCATGGCGAATCTAATATTGGTACCCAATTGGAACCATTGGTGGTAGAAACCATTGAAGAAAATGGGATACAAAGGAAGAAGACTGCAACGATTGACAGCATCCCTATTGAAGCAGTGTCACCATTTCAAGCCATCAGACCAAGTAAGTTCTCACTAATTTTGAACGTTTATGCTAAATTAATGTTTAAATGCTAAGATATTTGATGTAAGGTTTACTCCCTTTTTCTGTAAAACTATTTAGAGATTGGTTAAAGAGGAACTCTGCCTTTAATGGCAGGGAAACACCTGTTTGGAAATGGATTGATGGAATGGCTGTAGGGGCAGTGGAGGAGGCCATAATTTTTTAAGGTGCTCTTTAACCAATTTTCTAATATTTTAGAAAAAGTGGAATGTATTATGCCATGTTAACAATTTGTATGGTGTTCTGAGCACATCTGGGCTGGGCATAGTGTCTCTTGTCTTTTTAAGAGGCCTTATGTCCTACAGACTATGTGCTACTTGCAGAAGTTAGGATCTAATATATTCAATTGTAGGTGGCTTTATGGAAGAAAGAAGGTTGTATTGCAATTCCTGGGACCCCATTTATACTGATGATGGTATCAGCATTTGAAGAAAATGGGGTCCTATAGGTGAAGAGCGCAGGAATGATGGGCAGCTGATCTGTTTCAGGAAGAAAGAGCATTGTGATTAAATCCTGGGACCCCATTAGTACCTATGATGGTATTCATCTTTGAAGAAAATGGGGTCCTATAGGTGAAGAGCACAATGTTGAAGTGCCAATCATCTGTTTTTTGAAGAAAGAGCATTGTGATTGAAACCTGGGACTCCATTAGTACCTATGATGGTATTCATCTTTGAGGAAAATGGGGTCCTAAAGGTAAAATCACAATGGCTAAGGTCAGCAGCTCCATTCTGAGGAGTGAAAGCATGGCGATTCTAATATTGGAACCCAATTGGAACCATTGGTGGTAGAAACCATTGAAGAAAATGGGATACAAAGGAAGAAGACTGCAACGATTGACAGCATCCCTATTGAAGCAGTGTCACCATTTCAAGCCATCAGACCAAGTAAGTTCTCACTAATTTTGAACGTTTATGCTAAATTAATGTTTAAATGCTAAGATATTTGATGTAAGGTTTACTCCCTTTTTCTGTAAAACTATTTAGAGATTGGTTAAAGAGGAACTCTGCCTTTAATGGCAGGGAAACACCTGTTTGGAAATGGATTGATGGAATGGCTGTAGGGGCAGTGGAGGAGGCCATAATTTTTTAAGGTGCTCTTTAACCAATTTTCTAATATTTTAGAAAAAGTGGAATGTATTATGCCATGTTAACAATTTGTATGGTGTTCTGAGCACATCTGGACTGGGCATAGTGTCTCTTGTCTTTTTAAGAGGCCTTATGTCCTGCCGTCTATGTGCTACTTGCAGAAGTTAGGATCTAATATATTCAATTGTATGTGGCTTTATGGAAGAAAGAAGGTTGTATTGCAATTCCTGGGACCCCATTTATACTGATGATGGTTTCAGCATTTGAAGAAAATGGGGTCCTATAGGTGAAGAGCGCAGGAATGATGGGCAGCTGATCTGTTTCAGGAAGAAAGAGCATTGTGATTGAATCCTGGGACCCCATTAGTACATATGATGGTATTCATCTTTGAAGAAAATGTGGTCCTATAGGTGAAGAGCACAATGTTGAAGTGCCAATCATCTGTTTTTTGAAGAAAGAGAATTGTGATTGAAACCTGGGACTCCATTAGTACCTATGATGGTATTCATCTTTGAAGAAAATGGGGTCCTAAAGGTAAAAACACAATGGCTAAGGTCAGCAGCTCCATTCTGAGGAGTGAAAACATGGCGAATCTAATATTGGAACCCAATTGGAACCATTGGTGGTAGAAACCATTGAAGAAAATGGGATACAAAGGAAGAAGACTGCAACGATTGACAGCATCCCTATTGAAGCAATGTCACCATTTCAAGCCATCAGACCAAGTAAGTTCTCACTAATTTTGAACGTTTATGCTAAATTAATGTTTAAATGCTAAGATATTTGATTTAAGGTTTACTCCCTTTTTCTCTAAAACTATTTAGAGATTGGTTAAAGAGGAACTCTGCCTTTAATGGCAGGGAAACACCTGTTTGGAAATGGATTGATGGAATGGCTGTAGGGGCAGTGGAGGAGGCCATAATTTTTTAAGGTGCTCTTTAACCAATTTTCTAATATTTGAGAAAAAGTGGAATGTATTATGCCATGTTAACAATTTGCAAGGTGTTCTGGGCACATCTGGGCTGGGCATAGTATAGTGTCTCTTGTCTTTTTAAGAGGCCTTATGTCCTGCAGTCTATGTGCTACTTGCAGAAGTTAGGATCTAATATATTCATTTGTAGGTGGCTTTATGGAAGAAAGAAGGTTGTATTGCAATTCCTGGGACCCCATTTATACTGATGATGGTATCAGCATTTGAAGAAAATGGGGTCCTATAGGTGAAGAGGGCAGGAATGATGGGCAACTGATCTGTTTCAGGAAGAAAGAGCATTGTGATTAAATCCTGGGACCCCATTAGTACCTATGATGGTATTTATCGTTGAAGAAAATGGAGTCCTATAGGTGAAGAGCACAATGTTGAAGTGCCAATCATCTGTTTCTTGAAGAAAGAGCATTGTGATTGAAACCTGGGACTCCATTAGTACCTATGATGGTATTCATCTTTGAAGAAAATGGGGTCCTAAAGGTAAAAACACAATGGCTAAGGTCAGCAGCTCCATTCTGAGGAGTGAAAGCATGGCCTATCTAATATTGGTACCCAATGTGAACCATTGGTGGTAGAAACCATTGAAGAAAATGGGATACAAAGGAAGAAGACTGCAACGATTGACAGCATCCCTATTGAAGCAGTGTCACCATTTCAAGCCATCAGACCAAGTAAGTTCTCACTAATTTTGAACGTTTATGCTAAATTAATGTTTAAATGCTAAGATATTTGATGTAAGGTTTACTCCCTTTTTCTGTAAAACTATTTAGAGATTGGTTAAAGAGGAACTCTGCCTTTAATGGCAGGGAAACACCTGTTTGGAAATGGATTGATGGAATGGCTGTAGGGGCAGTGGAGGAGGCCATAATTTTTTAAGGTGCTCTTTAACCAATTTTCTAATATTTTAGAAAAAGTGGAATGTATTATGCCATGTTAACAATTTGTATGGTGTTCTGAGCACATCTTGGCTGGGCATAGTGTCTCTTGTCTTTTTAAGAGGCCTTATGTACTACAGACTATGTGCTACTTGCAGAAGTTAGGATCTAATATATTCAATTGTAGGTGGCTTTTTGGAAGAAAGACGGTTGTATTGCAATTCCTGGGACCCCATTTATACTGATGATGGTATCAGCATTTGAAGAAAATGGGGTCCTATAGGTGAAGAGCGCAGGAATGATGGGCAGCTGATCTGTTTCAGGAAGAAAGAGCATTGTGATTAAATCCTGGGACCCCATTAGTACCTATGATGGTATTCATCTTTGAAGAAAATGTGGTCCTATAGGTGAAGAGCACAATGTTGAAGTGCCAATCATCTGTTTCTTGAAGAAAGAGCATTGTGATTGAAACCTGGGACTCCATTAGTACCTATGATGGTATTCATCTTTGAAGAAAATGGGGTCCTAAAGGTAAAAACACAATGGCTAAGGTCAGCAGCTCCATTCTAAGGAGTGAAAGCATGGCCTATCTAATATTGGTACCCAATTGGAACCATTGGTGGTAGAAACCATTGAAGAAAATGGGATACAAAGGAAGAAGACTGCAACGATTGACAGCATCCCTATTGAAGCAGTGTCACCATTTCAAGCCATCAGACCAAGTAAGTTCTCACTAATTTTGAACGTTTATGCTAAATTAATGTTTAAATGCTAAGATATTTGATGTAAGGTTTACTCCCTTTTTCTGTAAAACTATTTAGAGATTGGTTAAAGAGGAACTCTGCCTTTAATGGCAGGGAAACACCTGTTTGGAAATGGATTGATGGAATGGCTGTAGGGGCAGTGGAGGAGGCCATAATTTTTTAAGGTGCTCTTTAACCAATTTTCTAATATTTTAGAAAAAGTGGAATGTATTATGCCATGTTAACAATTTGTATGGTGTTCTGAGCACATCTGGGCTGGGCATAGTGTCTCTTGTCTTTTTAAGAGGCCTTATGTACTACAGACTATGTGCTACTTGCAGAAGTTAGTATCTAATATATTCAATTGTAGGTGGCTTTTTGGATGAAAGAAGGTTGTATTGCAATTCCTGGGACCCCATTTATACTGATGATGGTATCAGCATTTGAAGAAAATGGGGTCCTATAGGTGAAGAGCGCAGGAATGATGGGCAGCTGATCTGTTTCAGGAAGAAAGAGCATTGTGATTAAATCCTGGGACCCCATTAGTACCTATGATGGTATTCATCTTTGAAGAAAATGGGGTCCTATAGGTGAAGAGCACAATGTTGAAGTGCCAATCATCTGTTTTTTGAAGAAAGAGCATTGTGATTGAAACCTGGGACTCCATTAGTACCTATGATGGTATTCATCTTTGAAGAAAATGGGGTCCTAAAGGTAAAAACACAATGGCTAAGGTCAGCAGCTCCATTCTGAGGAGTGAAAGCATGGCGAATCTAATATTGGAACCCAATTGGAACCATTGGTGGTAGAAACCATTGAAGAAAATGGGATACAAAGGAAGAAGACTGCAACGATTGACAGCATCCCTATTGAAGCAATGTCACCATTTCAAGCCATCAGACCAAGTAAGTTCTCACTAATTTTGAACGTTTATGCTAAATTAATGTTTAAATGCTAAGATATTTGATTTAAGGTTTACTCCCTTTTTCTCTAAAACTATTTAGAGATTGGTTAAAGAGGAACTCTGCCTTTAATAGCAGGGAAACACCTGTTTGGAAATGGATTGATGGAATGGCTGTAGGGGCAGTGGAGGAGGCCATATTTTTTTAAGGTGCTCTTTAACCAATTTTCTAATATTTTAGAAAAAGTGGAATGTATTATGCCATGTTAACAATTTGCAAGGTGTTCTGAGCACATCTGGACTGGGCATAGTGTCTCTTGTCTTTTTAAGAGGCCTTATGTCCTGCAGTCTATGTGCTACTTGCAGAAGTTAGGATCTAATATATTCATTTGTAGGTGGCTTTATGGAAGAAAGAAGGTTGTATTGCAATTCCTGGGACCCCATTTATACTGATGATGGTATCAGCATTTGAAGAAAATGGGGTCCTATAGGTGAAGAGCGCAGGAATGATGGGCAACTGATCTGTTTCAGGAAGAAAGAGCATTGTGATTAAATCCTGGGACCCCATTAGTACCTATGATGGTATTTATCGTTGAAGAAAATGGAGTCCTATAGGTGAAGAGCACAATGTTGAAGTGCCAATCATCTGTTTCTTGAAGAAAGAGCATTGTGATTGAAACCTGGGACTCCATTAGTACCTATGATGGTATTCATCTTTGAAGAAAATGGGGTCCTAAAGGTAAAAACACAATGGCTAAGGTCAGCAGCTCCATTCTGAGGAGTGAAAGCATGGCGAATCTAATATTGGTACCCAATTGGAACCATTGGTGGTAGAAACCATTGAAGAAAATGGGATACAAAGGAAGAAGACTGCAACGATTGACAGCATCCCTATTGAAGCAGTGTTACCATTTCAAGCCATCAGACCAAGTAAGTTCTCACTAATTTTGAACGTTTATGCTAAATTAATGTTTAAATGCTAAGATATTTGATGTAAGGTTTACTCCCTTTTTCTGTAAAACTATTTAGAGATTGGTTAAAGAGGAACTCTGCCTTTAATGGCAGGGAAACACCTGTTTGGAAATGGATTGATGGAATGGCTGTAGGGGCAGTGGAGGAGGCCATAATTTTTTAAGGTGCTCTTTAACCAATTTTCTAATATTTTAGAAAAAGTGGAATGTATTATGCCATGTTAACAATTTGTATGGTGTTCTGAGCACATCTGGACTGGGCATAGTGTCTCTTGTCTTTTTAAGAGGCCTTATGTCCTACAGACTATGTGCTACTTGCAGAAGTTAGGATCTAATATATTCAATTGTATGTGGCTTTTTGGAAGAAAGAAGGTTGTATTGCAATTCCTGGGACCCCATTTATACTGATGATGGTTTCAGCATTTGAAGAAAATGGGGTCCTATAGGTGAAGAGCGCAGGAATGATGGGCAGCTGATCTGTTTCAGGAAGAAAGAGCATTGTGATTAAATCCTGGGACCCCATTAGTACATATGATGGTATTCATCTTTGAAGAAAATGGGGTCCTAAAGGTAAAAACACAATGGCTAAGGTCAGCAGCTCCATTCTGAGGAGTGAAAGCATGGCGAATCTAATAGTGGTACCCAATTGGAACCATTGGTGGTAGAAACCATTGAAGAAAATGGGATACAAAGGAAGAAGACTGCAACGATTGACAGAATCCCTATTGAAGCAATGTCACCATTTCAAGCCATCAGACCAAGTAAGTTCTCACTAATTTTGAACGTTTATGCTAAATTAATGTTTAAATGCTAAGATATTTGATTTAAGGTTTACTCCCTTTTTCTCTAAAACTATTTAGAGATTGGTTAAAGAGGAACTCTGCCTTTAATGGCAGGGAAACACCTGTTTGGAAATGGATTGATGGAATGGCTGTAGGGGCAGTGGAGGAGGCCATATTTTTTAAGGTGCTCTTTAACCAATTTTCTAATATTTTAGAAAAAGTGGAATGTATTATGCCATGTTAACAATTTGCAAGGTGTTCTGGGCACATCTGGGCTGGGCATAGTGTCTCTTGTCTTTTTAAGAGGCCTTATGTCCTGCAGTCTATGTGCTACTTGCAGAAGTTAGGATCTAATATATTCATTTGTAGGTGGCTTTATGGAAGAAAGAAGGTTGTATTGCAATTCCTGGGACCCCATTTATACTGATGATGGTATCAGCATTTGAAGAAAATGGGGTCCTATAGGTGAAGAGCGCAGGAATGATGGGCAACTGATCTGTTTCAGGAAGAAAGAGCATTGTGATTAAATCCTGGGACCCCATTAGTACCTATGATGGTATTTATCGTTGAAGAAAATGGGGTCCTATAGGTGAAGAGCACAATGTTGAAGTGCCAATCATCTGTTTCTTGAAGAAAGAGCATTGTGATTGAAACCTGGGACTCCATTAGTACCTATGATGGTATTCATCTTTGAAGAAAATGGGGTCCTAAAGGTAAAAACACAATGGCTAAGGTCAGCAGCTCTATTCTGAGGAGTGAAAGCATGGCGAATCTAATATTGGTACCCAATTGGAACCATTGGTGGTAGAAACCATTGAAGAAAATGGGATACAAAGGAAGAAGACTGCAACGATTGACAGCATCCCTATTGAAGCAGTGTCACCATTTCAAGCCATCAGACCAAGTAAGTTCTCACTAATTTTGAACGTTTATGCTAAATTAATGTTTAAATGCTAAGATATTTGATGTAAGGTTTACTCCCTTTTTCTGTAAAACTATTTAGAGATTGGTTAAAGAGGAACTCTGCCTTTAGTGGCAGGGAAACACCTGTTTGGAAATGGATTGATGGAATGGCTGTAGGGGCAGTGGAGGAGGCCATAATTTTTTAAGGTGCTCTTTAACCAATTTTCTAATATTTTAGAAAAAGTGGAATGTATTATACCATGTTAACAATTTGTATGGTGTTCTGAGCACATCTGGACTGGGCATAGTGTCTCTTGTCTTTTTAAGAGGCCTTATGTACTACAGACTATGTGCTACTTGCAGAAGTTAGGATCTAATATATTCAATTGTAGGTGGCTTTTTGGAAGAAAGAAGGTTGTATTGCAATTCCTGGGACCCCATTTATACTGATGATGGTATCAGCATTTGAAGAAAATGGGGTCCTATAGGTGAAGAGCGCAGGAATGATGGGCAGCTGATCTGTTTCAGGAAGAAAGAGCATTGTGATTAAATCCTGGGACCCCATTAGTACCTATGATGGTATTCATCTTTGAAGAAAATGGGGTCCTATAGGTGAAGAGCACAATGTTGAAGTACCAATCATCTGTTTTTTGAAGAAAGAGCATTGTGATTGAAACCTGGGACTCCATTAGTACCTATGATGGTATTCATCTTTGAAGAAAATGGGGTCCTAAAGGTAAAAACACAATGGCTAAGGTCAGCAGCTCCATTCTGAGGAGTGAAAGCATGGCGAATCTAATATTGGAACCCAATTGGAACCATTGGTGGTAGAAACCATTGAAGAAAATGGGATACAAAGGAAGAAGACTGCAACGATTGACAGCATCCCTATTGAAGCAATGTTACCATTTCAAGCCATCAGACCAAGTAAGTTCTCACTAATTATGAACGTTTATGCTAAATTAATGTTTAAATGCTAAGATATTTGATTTAAGGTTTACTCCCTTTTTCTCTAAAACTATTTAGAGATTGGTTAAAGAGGAACTCTGCCTTTAATGGCAGGGAAACACCTGTTTGGAAATGGATTGATGGAATGGCTGTAGGGGCAGTGGAGGAGGCCATAATTTTTTAAGGTGCTCTTTAACCAATTTTCTAATATTTTAGAAAAAGTGGAATGTATTATGCCATGTTAACAATTTGTATGGTGTTCTGAGCACATCTGGACTGGGCATAGTGTCTCTTGTCTTTTTAAGAGGCCTTATGTCCTGCAGTCTATGTGCTACTTGCAGAAGTTAGGATCTAATATATTCATTTGTAGGTGGCTTTATGGAAGAAAGAAGGTTGTATTGCAATTCCTGGGACCCCATTTATACTGATGATGGTATCAGCATTTGAAGAAAATGGGGTCCTATAGGTGAAGAGCGCAGGAATGATGGGCAGCTGATCTGTTTCAGGAAGAAAGAGCATTGTGATTAAATCCTGGGACCCCATTAGTACCTATGATGGTATTTATCGTTTAAGAAAATGGGGTCCTATAGGTGAAGAGCACAATGTTGAAGTGCCAATCATCTGTTTCTTGAAGAAAGAGCATTGTGATTGAAACCTGGGACTCCATTAGTACCTATGATGGTATTCATCTTTGAAGAAAATGGGGTCCTAAAGGTAAAAACACAATGGCTTAGGTCAGCAGCTCCATTCTGAGGAGTGAAAGCATGGCGAATCTAATATTGGTACCCAATTGGAACCATTGGTGGTAGAAACCATTGAAGAAAATGGGATACAAAGGAAGAAGACTGCAACGATTGACAGCATCCCTATTGAAGCAGTGTCACCATTTCAAGCCAACAGACCAAGTAAGTTCTCACTAATTTTGAACGTTTATGCTAAATTAATGTTTAAATGCTAAGATATTTGATGTAAGGTTTACTCCCTTTTTCTGTAAAACTATTTAGAGATTGGTTAAAGAGGAACTCTGCCTTTAATGGCAGGGAAACACCTGTTTGGAAATGGATTGATGGAATGGCTGTAGGGGCAGTGGAGGAGGCCATAATTTTTTAAGGTGCTCTTTAACCAATTTTCTAATATTTTAGAAAAACTGGAATGTATTATGCCATGTTAACAATTTGTATGGTGTTCTGAGCACATCTGGGCTGGGCATAGTGTCTCTTGTCTTTTTAAGAGGCCTTATGTCCTACAGACTATGTGCTACTTGCAGAAGTTAGGATCTAATATATTCAATTGTAGGTGGCTTTATGGAAGAAAGAAGGTTGTATTGCAATTCCTGGGACCCCATTTATACTGATGATGGTATCAGCATTTGAAGAAAATGGGGTCCTATAGGTGAAGAGCGCAGGAATGATGGGCAGCTGATCTGTTTCAGGAAGAAAGAGCATTGTGATTAAATCCTGTGACCTCATTAGTACCTATGATGGTATTCATCTTTGAAGAAAATGTGGTCCTATAGGTGAAGAGCACAATGTTGAAGTGCCAATCATCTGTTTTTTGAAGAAAGAGCATTGTGATTGAAACCTGGGACTCCATTAGTACCTATGATGGTATTCATCTTTGAGGAAAATGGGGTCCTAAAGGTAAAATCACAATGGCTAAGGTCAGCAGCTCCATTCTGAGGAGTGAAAGCATGGCGATTCTAATATTGGAACCCAATTGGAACCATTGGTGGTAGAAACCATTGAAGAAAATGGGATACAAAGGAAGAAGACTGCAACGATTGACAGCATCCCTATTGAAGCAATGTCACCATTTCAAGCCATCAGACCAAGTAAGTTCTTACTAATTTTGAACGTTTATGCTAAATTAATGTTTAAATTCTAAGATATTTGATGTAAGGTTTACTCCCTTTTTCTGTAAAACTATTTAGAGATTGGTTAAAGAGGAACTCTGCCTTTAATGGCAGGGAAACACCTGTTTGGAAATGGATTGATGGAATGGCTGTAGGGGCAGTGGAGGAGGCCATATTTTTTTAAGGTGCTCTTTAACCAATTTTCTAATATTTTAGAAAAAGTGGAATGTATTATGCCATGTTAACAATTTGCAAGGTGTTCTGAGCACATCTGGACTGGGCATAGTATAGTGTCTCTTGTCTTTTTAAGAGGCCTTATGTCCTGCAGTCTATGTGCTACTTGCAGAAGTTAGGATCTAATATATTCATTTGTAGGTGGCTTTATGGAAGAAAGAAGGTTGTATTGCAATTCCTGGGACCCCATTTATACTGATGATGGTATCAGCATTTGACGAAAATGGGGTCCTATAGGTGAAGAGGGCAGGAATGATGGGCAACTGATCTGTTTCAGGAAGAAAGAGCATTGTGATTAAATCCTGGGACCCCATTAGTACCTATGATGGTATTTATCGTTGAAGAAAATGGAGTCCTATAGGTGAAGAGCACAATGTTGAAGTGCCAATCATCTGTTTCTTGAAGAAAGAGCATTGTGATTGAAACCTGGGACTCCATTAGTACCTATGATGGTATTCATCTTTGAAGAAAATGGGGTCCTAAAGGTAAAAACACAATGGCTAAGGTCAGCAGCTCCATTCTGAGGAGTGAAAGCATGGCCTATCTAATATTGGTACCCAATTGGAACCATTGGTGGTAGAAACCATTGAAGAAAATGGGATACAAAGGAAGAAGACTGCAACGATTGACAGCATCCCTATTGAAGCAGTGTCACCATTTCAAGCCATCAGACCAAGTAAGTTCTCACTAATTTTGAACGTTTATGCTAAATTAATGTTTAAATGCTAAGATATTTGATGTAAGGTTTACTCCCTTTTTCTGTAAAACTATTTAGAGATTGGTTAAAGAGGAACTCTGCCTTTAATGGCAGGGAAACACCTGTTTGGAAATGGATTGATGGAATGGCTGTAGGGGCAGTGGAGGAGGCCATAATTTTTTAAGGTGCTCTTTAACCAATTTTCTAATATTTTAGAAAAAGTGGAATGTATTATGCCATGTTAACAATTTGTATGGTGTTCTGAGCACATCTGGGCTGTGCATAGTGTCTCTTGTCTTTTTAAGAGGCCTTATGTACTACAGACTATGTGCTACTTGCAGAAGTTAGGATCTAATATATTCAATTGTAGGTGGCTTTTTGGAAGAAAGACGGTTGTATTGCAATTCCTAAGACCCCATTTATACTGATGATGGTATCAGCATTTGAAGAAAATGGGGTCCTATAGGTGAAGAGCGCAGGAATGATGGGCAGCTGATCTGTTTCAGGAAGAAAGAGCATTGTGATTAAATCCTGGGACCCCATTAGTACCTATGATGGTATTCATCTTTGAAGAAAATGGGGTCCTATAGGTGAAGAGCACAATGTTGAAGTGCCAATCATCTGTTTTTTGAAGAAAGAGCATTGTGATTGAAACCTGGGACTCCATTAGTACCTATGATGGTATTCATCTTTGAAGAAAATGGGGTCCTAAAGGTAAAAACACAATGGCTGAGGTCAGCAGCTCCATTCTGAGGAGTGAAAGCATGGCGAATCTAATATTGGTACCCAATTGGAACCATTGGTGGTAGAAACCATTGAAGAAAATGGGATACAAAGGAAGAAGACTGCAACGATTGACAGCATCCCTATTGAAGCAGTGTTACCATTTCAAGCCATCAGACCAAGTAAGTTCTCACTAATTTTGAACGTTTATGCTAAATTAATGTTTAAATGCTAAGATATTTGATGTAAGGTTTACTCCCTTTTTCTGTAAAACTATTTAGAGATTGGTTAAAGAGGAACTCTGCCTTTAATGGCAGGGAAACACCTGTTTGGAAATGGATTGATGGAATGGCTGTAGGGGCAGTGGAGGAGGCCATAATTTTTTAAGGTGCTCTTTAACCAATTTTCTAATATTTTAGAAAAAGTGGAATGTATTATGCCATGTTAACAATTTGTATGGTGTTCTGAGCACATCTGGACTGGGCATAGTGTCTCTTGTCTTTTTAAGAGGCCTTATGTCCTGCAGTCTATGTGCTACTTGCAGAAGTTAGGATCTAATATATTCAATTGTATGTGGCTTTATGGAAGAAAGAAGGTTGTATTGCAATTCCTGGGACCCCATTTATACTGATGATGGTTTCAGCATTTGAAGAAAATGGGGTCCTATAGGTGAAGAGCGCAGGAATGATGGGCAGCTGATCTGTTTCAGGAAGAAAGAGCATTGTGATTGAATCCTGGGACCCCATTAGTACCTATGATGGTATTCATCTTTGAAGAAAATGTGGTCCTATAGGTGAAGAGCACAATGTTGAAGTGCCAATCATCTGTTTTTTGAAGAAAGAGAATTGTGATTGAAACCTGGGACTCCATTAGTACCTATGATGGTATTCATCTTTGAAGAAAATGGGGTCCTAAAGGTAAAAACACAATGGCTAAGGTCAGCAGCTCCATTCTGAGGAGTGAAAGCATGGCGAATCTAATATTGGAACCCAATTGGAACCATTGGTGGTAGAAACCATTGAAGAAAATGGGATACAAAGGAAGAAGACTGCAACGATTGACAGCATCCCTATTGAAGCAATGTCACCATTTCAAGCCATCAGACCAAGTAAGTTCTCACTAATTTTGAACGTTTATGCTAAATTAATGTCTAAATGCTAAGATATTTGATTTAAGGTTTACTCCCTTTTTCTCTAAAACTATTTAGAGATTGGTTAAAGAGGAACTCTGCCTTTAATGGCAGGGAAACACCTGTTTGGAAATGGATTGATGGAATGGCTGTAGGGGCAGTGGAGGAGGCCATAATTTTTTAAGGTGCTCTTTAACCAATTTTCTAATATTTTAGAAAAAGTGGAATGTATTATGCCATGTTAACAATTTGCAAGGTGTTCTGGGCACATCTGGGCTGGGCATAGTGTCTCTTGTCTTTTTAAGAGGCCTTATGTCCTGCAGTCTATGTGCTACTTGCAGAAGTTAGGATCTAATATATTCATTTGTAGGTGGCTTTATGGAAGAAAGAAGGTTGTATTGCAATTCCTGGGACCCCATTTATACTGATGATGGTATCAGCATTTGAAGAAAATGGGGTCCTATAGGTGAAGAGGGCAGGAATGATGGGCAACTGATCTGTTTCAGGAAGAAAGAGCATTGTGATTAAATCCTGGGACCCCATTAGTACCTATGATGGTATTTATCGTTGAAGAAAATGGAGTCCTATAGGTGAAGAGCACAATGTTGAAGTGCCAATCATCTGTTTCTTGAAGAAAGAGCATTGTGATTGAAACCTGGGACTCCATTAGTACCTATGATGGTATTCATCTTTGAAGAAAATGGGGTCCTAAAGGTAAAAACACAATGGCTAAGGTCAGCAGCTCCATTCTGAGGAGTGAAAGCATGGCCTATCTAATATTGGTACCCAATGTGAACCATTGGTGATAGAAACCATTGAAGAAAATGGGATACAAAGGAAGAAGACTGCAACGATTGACAGCATCCCTATTGAAGCAGTGTCACCATTTCAAGCCATCAGACCAAGTAAGTTCTCACTAATTTTGAACGTTTATGCTAAATTAATGTTTAAATGCTAAGATATTTGATGTAAGGTTTACTCCCTTTTTCTGTAAAACTATTTAGAGATTGGTTAAAGAGGAACTCTGCCTTTAATGGCAGGGAAACACCTGTTTGGAAATGGATTGATGGAATGGCTGTAGGGGCAGTGGAGGAGGCCATAATTTTTTAGGGTGCTCTTTAACCAATTTTCTAATATTTTAGAAAAAGTGGAATGTATTATGCCATGTTAACAATTTGTATGGTGTTATGAGCACATCTTGGCTGGGCATAGTGTCTCTTGTCTTTTTAAGAGGCCTTATGTACTACAGACTATGTGCTACTTGCAGAAGTTAGGATCTAATATATTCAATTGTAGGTGGCTTTTTGGAAGAAAGACGGTTGTATTGCAATTCCTGGGACCCCATTTATACTGATGATGGTATCAGCATTTGAAGAAAATGGGGTCCTATAGGTGAAGAGCGCAGGAATGATGGGCAGCTGATCTGTTTCAGGAAGAAAGAGCATTGTGATTAAATCCTGGGACCCCATTAGTACCTATGATGGTATTCATCTTTGAAGAAAATGTGGTCCTATAGGTGAAGAGCACAATGTTGAAGTGCCAATCATCTGTTTCTTGAAGAAAGAGCATTGTGATTGAAACCTGGGACTCCATTAGTACCTATGATGGTATTCATCTTTGAAGAAAATGGGGTCCTAAAGGTAAAAACACAATGGCTGAGGTCAGCAGCTCCATTCTGAGGAGTGAAAGCATGGCGAATCTAATATTGGTACCCAATTGGAACCATTGGTGGTAGAAACCATTGAAGAAAATGGGATACAAAGGAAGAAGACTGCAACGATTGACAGCATCCCTATTGAAGCAGTGTCACCATTTCAAGCCATCAGACCAAGTAAGTTCTCACTAATTTTGAACGTTTATGCTAAGTTAATGTTTAAATGCTAAGATATTTGATGTAAGGTTTACTCCCTTTTTCTGTAAAACTATTTAGAGATTGGTTAAAGAGGAACTCTGCCTTTAATGGCAGGGAAACACCTGTTTGGAAATGGATTGATGGAATGGCTGTAGGGGCAGTGGAGGAGGCCATAATTTTTTAAGGTGCTCTTTAACCAATTTTCTAATATTTTAGAAAAAGTGGAATGTATTATGCCATGTTAACAATTTGTATGGTGTTCTGAGCACATCTGGACTGGGCATAGTGTCTCTTGTCTTTTTAAGAGGCCTTATGTCCTACAGACTATGTGCTACTTGCAGAAGTTAGGATCTAATATATTTAATTGTAGGTGGCTTTTTGGAAGAAAGAAGGTTGTATTGCAATTCCTGGGACCCCATTTATACTGATGATGGTTTCAGCATTTGAAGAAAATGGGGTCCTATAGGTGAAGAGCGCAGGAATGATGGGCAGCTGATCTGTTTCAGGAAGAAAGAGCATTGTGATTAAATCCTGGGACCCCATTAGTACATATGATGGTATTTATCGTTGAAGAAAATGGAGTCCTATAGGTGAAGAGCACAATGTTGAAGTGCCAATCATCTGTTTCTTGAAGAAAGAGCATTGTGATTGAAACCTGGGACTCCATTAGTACCTATGATGGTATTCATCTTTGAAGAAAATGGGGTCCTAAAGGTAAAAACACAATGGCTAAGGTCAGCAGCTCCATTCTGAGGAGTGAAAGCATGGCCTATCTAATATTGGTACCCAATTGGAACCATTGGTGGTAGAAACCATTGAAGAAAATGGGATACAAAGGAAGAAGACTGCAACGATTGACAGCATCCCTATTGAAGCAGTGTCACCATTTCAAGCCATCAGACCAAGTAAGTTCTCACTAATTTTGAACGTTTATGCTAAATTAATGTTTAAATGCTAAGATATTTGATGTAAGGTTTACTCCCTTTTTCTGTAAAACTATTTAGAGATTGGTTAAAGAGGAACTCTGCCTTTAATGGCAGGGAAACACCTGTTTGGAAATGGATTGATGGAATGGCTGTAGGGGCAGTGGAGGAGGCCATAATTTTTTAAGGTGCTCTTTAACCAATTTTCTAATATTTTAGAAAAAGTGGAATGTATTATGCCATGTTAACAATTTGTATGGTGTTCTGAGCACATCTGGGCTGGGCATAGTGTCTCTTGTCTTTTTAAGAGGCCTTATGTACTACAGACTATGTGCTACTTGCAGAAGTTAGTATCTAATATATTCAATTGTAGGTGGCTTTTTGGAAGAAAGAAGGTTGTATTGCAATTCCTGGGACCCCATTTATACTGATGATGGTATCAGCATTTGAAGAAAATGGGGTCCTATAGGTGAAGAGCGCAGGAATGATGGGCAGCTGATCTGTTTCAGGAAGAAAGAGCATTGTGATTAAATCCTGGGACCCCATTAGTACCTATGATGGTATTCATCTTTGAAGAAAATGTGGTCCTATAGGTGAAGAGCACAATGTTGAAGTGCCAATCATCTGTTTTTTGAAGAAAGAGCATTGTGATTGAAACCTGGGACTCCATTAGTACCTATGATGGTATTCATCTTTGAAGAAAATGGGGTCCTAAAGGTAAAAACACAATGGCTAAGGTCAGCAGCTCCATTCTGAGGAGTGAAAGCATGGCGAATCTAATATTGGAACCCAATTGGAACCATTGGTGGTAGAAACCATTGAAGAAAATGGGATACAAAGGAAGAAGACTGCAACGATTGACAGCATCCCTATTGAAGCAATGTCACCATTTCAAGCCATCAGACCAAGTAAGTTCTCACTAATTTTGAACGTTTATGCTAAATTAATGTTTAAATGCTAAGATATTTGATGTAAGGTTTACTCCCTTTTTCTGTAAAACTATTTATAGATTGGTTAAAGAGGAACTCTGCCTTTAATGGCAGGGAAACACCTGTTTGGAAATGGATTGATGGAATGGCTGTAGGGGCAGTGGAGGAGGCCATAATTTTTTAAGGTGCTCTTTAACCAATTTTCTAATATTTTAGAAAAACTGGAATGTATTATGCCATGTTAACAATTTGTATGGTGTTCTGAGCACATCTGGACTGGGCATAGTGTCTCTTGTCTTTTTAAGAGGCCTTATGTCCTACAGACTATGTGCTACTTGCAGAAGTTAGGATCTAATATATTCAATTGTATGTGGCTTTTTGGAAGAAAGAAGGTTGTATTGCAATTCCTGGGACCCCATTTATACTGATGATGTTTCAGCATTTGAAGAAAATGGGGTCCTATAGGTGAAGAGCGCAGGAATGATGGGCAGCTGATCTGTTTCAGGAAGAAAGAGCATTGTGATTAAATCCTGGGACCCCATTAGTACATATGATGGTATTCATCTTTGAAGAAAATGTGGTCCTATAGGTGAAGAGCACAATGTTGAAGTGCCAATCATCTGTTTTTTGAAGAAAGAGCATTGTGATTGAAACCTGGGACTCCATTAGTACCTATGATGGTATTCATCTTTGAAGAAAATGGGGTCCTAAAGGTAAAAACACAATGGCTAAGGTCAGCAGCTCCATTCTGAGGAGTGAAAGCATGGCGAATCTAATATTGGAACCCAATTGGAACCATTGGTGGTAGAAACCATTGAAGAAAATGGGATACAAAGGAAGAAGACTGCAACGATTGACAGCATCCCTATTGAAGCAGTGTCACCATTTCAAGCCATCAGACCAAGTAAGTTCTCACTAATTTTGAACGTTTATGCTAAATTAATGTTTAAATGCTAAGATATTTGATGTAAGGCTTACTCCCTTTTTTTGTAAAACTATTTAGAGATTGGTTAAAGAGGAACTCTGCCTTTAATGGCAGGGAAACACCTGTTTGGAAATGGATTGATGGAATGGCTGTAGGGGCAGTGGAGGAGGCCATAATTTTTTAAGGTGCTCTTTAACCAATTTTCTAATATTTTAGAAAAAGTGGAATGTATTATGCCATGTTAACAATTTGTATGGTGTTCTGAGCACATCTGGGCTGGGCATAGTGTCTCTTGTCTTTTTAAGAGGCCTTATGTCCTGCAGTCTATGTGCTACTTGCAGAAGTTAGGATCTAATATATTCATTTGTAGGTGGCTTTATGGAAGAAAGAAGGTTGTATTGCAATTCCTGGGACCCCATTTATACTGATGATGGTATCAGCATTTGAAGAAAATGGGGTCCTATAGGTGAAGAGCGCAGGAATGATGGGCAACTGATCTGTTTCAGGAAGAAAGAGCATTGTGATTAAATCCTGGGACCCCATTAGTACCTATGATGGTATTTATCGTTGAAGAAAATGGAGTCCTATAGGTGAAGAGCACAATGTTGAAGTGCCAATCATCTGTTTCTTGAAGAAAGAGCATTGTGATTGAAACCTGGGACTCCATTAGTACCTATGATGGTATTCATCTTTGAAGAAAATGGGGTCCTAAAGGTAAAAACACAATGGCTAAGGTCAGCAGCTCCATTCTGAGGAGTGAAAGCATGGCGAATCTAATATTGGTACCCAATTGGAACCATTGGTGGTAGAAACCATTGAAGAAAATGGGATACAAAGGAAGAAGACTGCAACGATTGACAGCATCCCTATTGAAGCAGTGTTACCATTTCAAGCCATCAGACCAAGTAAGTTCTCACTAATTTTGAACGTTTATGCTAAATTAATGTTTAAATGCTAAGATATTTGATGTAAGGTTTACTCCCTTTTTCTGTAAAACTATTTAGAGATTGGTTAAAGAGGAACTCTGCCTTTAATGGCAGGGAAACACCTGTTTGGAAATGGATTGATGGAATGGCTGTAGGGGCAGTGGAGGAGGCCATAATTTTTTAAGGTGCTCTTTAACCAATTTTCTAATATTTTAGAAAAAGTGGAATGTATTATGCCATGTTAACAATTTGTATGGTGTTCTGAGCACATCTGGACTGGGCATAGTGTCTCTTGTCTTTTTAAGAGGCCTTATGTACTACAGACTATGTGCTACTTGCAGAAGTTAGGATCTAATATATTCAATTGTATGTGGCTTTTTGGAAGAAAGAAGGTTGTATTGCAATTCCTGGGACCCCATTTATACTGATGATGGTTTCAGCATTTGAAGAAAATGGGGTCCTATAGGTGAAGAGCGCAGGAATGATGGGCAGCTGATCTGTTTCAGGAAGAAAGAGCATTGTGATTAAATCCTGGGACCCCATTAGTACATATGATGGTATTCATCTTTGAAGAAAATGTGGTCCTATAGGTGAAGAGCACAATGTTGAAGTGCCAATCATCTGTTTTTTGAAGAAAGAGCATTGTGATTGAAACCTGGAACTCCATTAGTACCTATGATGGTATTCATCTTTGAAGAAAATGGGGTCCTAAAGGTAAAAACACAATGGCTAAGGTCAGCAGCATCATTCTGAGCAGTGAAAGCATGGCGAATCTAATATTGGAACCCAATTGGAACCATTGGTGGTAGAAACCATTGAAGAAAATGGGATACAAAGGAAGAAGACTGCAACGATTGACAGCATCCCTATTGAAGCAGTGTCACCATTTCAAGCCATCAGACCAAGTAAGTTCTCACTAATTTTGAACGTTTATGCTAAATTAATGTTTAAATGCTAAGATATTTGATGTAAGGTTTACTCCCTTTACTGTAAAACTATTTAGAGATTGGTTAAAGAGGAACTCTGCCTTTAATGGCAGGGAAACACCTGTTTGGAAATGGATTGATGGAATGGCTGTAGGGGCAGTGGAGGAGGCCATAATTTTTTAAGGTGCTCTTTAACCAATTTTCTAATATTTTAGAAAAAGTGGAATGTATTATGCCATGTTAACAATTTGTATGGTGTTCTGAGCACATCTGGGCTGGGCATAGTGTCTCTTGTCTTTTTAAGAGGCCTTATGTCCTGCAGTCTATGTGCTACTTGCAGAAGTTAGGATCTAATATATTCATTTGTAGGTGGCTTTATGGAAGAAAGAAGGTTGTATTGCAATTCCTGGGACCCCATTTATACTGATGATGGTATCAGCATTTGAAGAAAATGGGGTCCTATAGGTGAAGAGGGCAGGAATGATGGGCAACTGATCTGTTTCAGGAAGAAAGAGCATTGTGATTAAATCCTGGGACCCCATTAGTACCTATGATGGTATTTATTGTTGAAGAAAATGGAGTCCTATAGGTGAAGAGCACAATGTTGAAGTGCCAATCATCTGTTTCTTGAAGAAAGAGCATTGTGATTGAAACCTGGGACTCCATTAGTACCTATGATGGTATTCATCTTTGAAGAAAATGGGGTCCTAAAGGTAAAAACACAATGGCTAAGGTCAGCAGCTCCATTCTGAGGAGTGAAAGCATGGCCTATCTAATATTGGTACCCAATTGGAACCATTGGTGGTAGAAACCATTGAAGAAAATGGGATACAAAGGAAGAAGACTGCAACGATTGACAGCATCCCTATTGAAGCAGTGTCACCATTTCAAGCCATCAGACCAAGTAAGTTCTCACTAATTTTGAACGTTTATGCTAAATTAATGTTTAAATGCTAAGATATTTGATGTAAGGTTTACTCCCTTTTTCTGTAAAACTATTTAGAGATTGGTTAAAGAGGAACTCTGCCTTTAATGGCAGGGAAACACCTGTTTGGAAATGGATTGATGGAATGGCTGTAGGGGCAGTGGAGGAGGCCATAATTTTTTAAGGTGCTCTTTAACCAATTTTCTAATATTTTAGAAAAAGTGGAATGTATTATGCCATGTTAACAATTTGTATGGTGTTCTGAGCACATCTGGACTGGGCATAGTGTCTCTTGTCTTTTTAAGAGGCCTTATGTCCTACAGACTATGTGCTACTTGCAGAAGTTAGGATCTAATATATTTAATTGTAGGTGGCTTTTTGGAAGAAAGAAGGTTGTATTGCAATTCCTGGGACCCCATTTATACTGATGATGGTTTCAGCATTCGAAGAAAATGGGGTCCTATAGGTGAAGAGCGCAGGAATGATGGGCAGCTGATCTGTTTCAGGAAGAAAGAGCATTGTGATTAAATCCTGGGACCCCATTAGTACATATGATGGTATTCATCTTTGAAGAAAATGTGGTCCTATAGGTGAAGAGCACAATGTTGAAGTGCCAATCATCTGTTTTTTGAAGAAAGAGCATTGTGATTGAAACCTGGGACTCCATTAGTACCTATGATGGTATTCATCTTTGAAGAAAATGGGGTCCTAAAGGTAAAAACACAATGGCTAAGGTCAGCAGCTCCATTCTGAGGAGTGAAAGCATGGCGAATCTAATATTGGAACCCAATTGGAACCATTGGTGGTAGAAACCATTGAAGAAAATGGGATACAAAGGAAGAAGACTGCAACGATTGACAGCATCCCTATTGAAGCAATGTCACCATTTCAAGCCATCAGACCAAGTAAGTTCTCACTAATTTTGAACGTTTATGCTAAATTAATGTTTAAATGCTAAGATATTTGATGTAAGGTTTACTCCCTTTTTCTGTAAAACTATTTAGAGATTGGTTAAAGAGGAACTCTGCCTTTAATGGCAGGGAAACACCTGTTTGGAAATGGATTGATGGAATGGCTGTAGGGGCAGTGGAGGAGGCCATAATTTTTTAAGGTGCTCTTTAACCAATTTTCTAATATTTTAGAAAAACTGGAATGTATTATGCCATGTTAACAATTTGTATGGTGTTCTGAGCACATCTGGACTGGGCATAGTGTCTCTTGTCTTTTTAAGAGGCCTTATGTCCTACAGACTATGTGCTACTTGCAGAAGTTAGGATCTAATATATTCAATTGTATGTGGCTTTTTGGAAGAAAGAAGGTTGTATTGCAATTCCTGGGACCCCATTTATACTGATGATGTTTCAGCATTTGAAGAAAATGGGGTCCTATAGGTGAAGAGCGCAGGAATGATGGGCAGCTGATCTGTTTCAGGAAGAAAGAGCATTGTGATTAAATCCTGGGACCCCATTAGTACATATGATGGTATTCATCTTTGAAGAAAATGTGGTCCTATAGGTGAAGAGCACAATGTTGAAGTGCCAATCATCTGTTTTTTGAAGAAAGAGCATTGTGATTGAAACCTGGGACTCCATTAGTACCTATGATGGTATTCATCTTTGAAGAAAATGGGGTCCTAAAGGTAAAAACACAATGGCTAAGGTCAGCAGCTCCATTCTGAGGAGTGAAAGCATGGCGAATCTAATATTGGAACCCAATTGGAACCATTGGTGGTAGAAACCATTGAAGAAAATGGGATACAAAGGAAGAAGACTGCAACGATTGACAGCATCCCTATTGAAGCAGTGTCACCATTTCAAGCCATCAGACCAAGTAAGTTCTCACTAATTTTGAACGTTTATGCTAAATTAATGTTTAAATGCTAAGATATTTGATGTAAGGCTTACTCCCTTTTTTTGTAAAACTATTTAGAGATTGGTTAAAGAGGAACTCTGCCTTTAATGGCAGGGAAACACCTGTTTGGAAATGGATTGATGGAATGGCTGTAGGGGCAGTGGAGGAGGCCATAATTTTTTAAGGTGCTCTTTAACCAATTTTCTAATATTTTAGAAAAAGTGGAATGTATTATGCCATGTTAACAATTTGTATGGTGTTCTGAGCACATCTGGGCTGGGCATAGTGTCTCTTGTCTTTTTAAGAGGCCTTATGTCCTGCAGTCTATGTGCTACTTGCAGAAGTTAGGATCTAATATATTCATTTGTAGGTGGCTTTATGGAAGAAAGAAGGTTGTATTGCAATTCCTGGGACCCCATTTATACTGATGATGGTATCAGCATTTGAAGAAAATGGGTTCCTATAGGTGAAGAGGGCAGGAATGATGGGCAGCTGATCTGTTTCAGGAAGAAAGAGCATTGTGATTAAATCCTGGGACCCCATTAGTACTTATGATGATATTCATCTTTGAAGAAAATGGGGTCCTATAGGTGAAGAGCACAATGTTGAAGTGCCAATCATCTGTTTTTTGAAGAAAGAGCATTGTGATTGAAACCTGGGACTCCATTAGTACCTATGATGGTATTCATCTTTGAAGAAAATGGGGTCCTAAAGGTAAAAACACAATGGCTGAGGTCAGCAGCTCCATTCTGAGGAGTGAAAGCATGGCGAATCTAATATTGGTACCCAATTGGAACCATTGGTGGTAGAAACCATTGAAGAAAATGGGATACAAAGGAAGAAGACTGCAACGATTGACAGCATCCCTATTGAAGCAGTGTTACCATTTCAAGCCATCAGACTAAGTAAGTTCTCACTAATTTTGAACGTTTATGCTAAATTAATGTTTAAATGCTAAGATATTTGATGTAAGGTTTACTCCCTTTTTCTGTAAAACTATTTAGAGATTGGTTAAAGAGGAACTCTGCCTTTAATGGCAGGGAAACACCTGTTTGGAAATGGATTGATGGAATGGCTGTAGGGGCAGTGGAGGAGGCCATAATTTTTTAAGGTGCTCTTTAACCAATTTTCTAATATTTTAGAAAAAGTGGAATGTATTATGCCATGTTAACAATTTGTATGGTGTTCTGAGCACATCTGGACTGGGCATAGTGTCTCTTGTCTTTTTAAGAGGCCTTATGTCCTACAGACTATGTGCTACTTGCAGAAGTTAGGATCTAATATATTCAATTGTAGGTGGATTTTTGGAAGAAAGAAGGTTGTATTGCAATTCCTGGGACCCCATTTATACTGATGATGGTTTCAGCATTTGAAGAAAATGGGGTCCTATAGGTGAAGAGCGCAGGAATGATGGGCAGCTGATCTGTTTCAGGAAGAAAGAGCATTGTGATTAAATCCTGGGACCCCATTAGTACATATGATGGTATTCATCTTTGAAGAAAATGTGGTCCTATAGGTGAAGAGCACAATGTTGAAGTGTCAATCATCTGTTTTTTGAGGAAAGAGCATTGTGATTGAAACCTGGGACTCCATTAGTACCTATGATGGTATTCATCTTTGAAGAAAATGGGGTCCTAAAGGTAAAAACACAATGGCTAAGGTCAGCAGCTCCATTCTGAGGAGTGAAAGCATGGCGAATCTAATATTGGAACCCAATTGGAACCATTGGTGGTAGAAACCATTGAAGAAAATGGGATACAAAGGAAGAAGACTGCAACGATTGACAGCATCCCTATTGAAGCAGTGTCACTATTTCAAGCCATCAGACCAAGTAAGTTCTCACTAATTTTGAACGTTTATGCTAAATTAATGTTTAAATGCTAAGATATTTGATTTAAGGTTTACTCCCTTTTTCTCTAAAACTATTTAGAGATTGGTTAAAGAGGAACTCTGCCTTTAATGGCAGGGAAACACCTGTTTGGAAATGGATTGATGGAATGGCTGTAGGGGCAGTGGAGGAGGCCATAATTTTTTAAGGTGCTCTTTAACCAATTTTCTAATATTTTAGAAAAAGTGGAATGTATTATGCCATGTTAACAATTTGCAAGGTGTTCTGGGCACATCTGGGCTGGGCATAGTATAGTGTCTCTTGTCTTTTTAAGAGGCCTTATGTCCTGCAGTCTATGTGCTACTTGCAGAAGTTAGGATCTAATATATTCATTTGTAGGTGGCTTTATGGAAGAAAGAAGGTTGTATTGCAATTCCTGGGACCCCATTTATACTGATGATGGTATCAGCATTTGAAGAAAATGGGGTCCTATAGGTGAAGAGGGCAGGAATGATGGGCAACTGATCTGTTTCAGGAAGAAAGAGCATTGTGATTAAATCCTGGGACCCCATTAGTACCTATGATGGTATTCATCTTTGAAGAAAATGGGGTCCTATAGGTGAAGAGCACAATGTTGAAGTGCCAATCATCTGTTTTTTGAAGAAAGAGCATTGTGATTGAAACCTGGGACTCCATTAGTACCTATGATGGTATTCATCTTTGAAGAAAATGGGGTCCTAAAGGTAAAAACACAATGGCTGAGGTCAGCAGCTCCATTTTGAGGAGTGAAAGCATGGCGAATCTAATATTGGTACCCAATTGGACCCATTGGTGGTAGAAACCATTGAAGAAAATGGGATACAAAGGAAGAAGACTGCAACGATTGACAGCATCCCTATTGAAGCAGTGTTACCATTTCAAGCCATCAGACCAAGTAAGTTCTCACTAATTTTGAACGTTTATGCTAAATTAATGTTTAAATGCTAAGATATTTGATGTAAGGTTTACTCCCTTTTTCTGTAAAACTATTTAGAGATTGGTTAAAGAGGAACTCTGCCTTTAATGGCAGGGAAACACCTGTTTGGAAATGGATTGATGGAATGGCTGTAGGGGCAGTGGAGGAGGCCATAATTTTTTAAGGTGCTCTTTAACCAATTTTCTAATATTTTAGAAAAAGTGGAATGTATTATGCCATGTTAACAATTTGTATGGTGTTCTGAGCACATCTGGGCTGGGCATAGTGTCTCTTGTCTTTTTAAGAGGCCTTATGTCCTACAGACTATGTGCTACTTGCAGAAGTTAGTATCTAATATATTCAATTGTAGGTGGCTTTTTGGAAGAAAGAAGGTTGTATTGCAATTCCTGGGACCCCATTTATACTGATGATGGTATCAGCATTTGAAGTAAATGGGGTCCTATAGGTGAAGAGCGCAGGAATGATGGGCAGCTGATCTGTTTCAGGAAGAAAGAGCATTGTGATTAAATCCTGGGACCCCATTAGTACCTATGATGGTATTCATCTTTGAAGAAAATGGGGTCCTATAGGTGAAGAGCACAATGTTGAAGTGCCAATCATCTGTTTTTTGAAGAAAGAGCATTGTGATGATTGAAACCTGGGACTCCATTAGTACCTATGATGGTATTCATCTTTGAAGAAAATGGGGTCCTAAAGGTAAAAACACAATGGCTAAGGTCAGCAGCTCCATTCTGAGGAGTGAAAGCATGGCGAATCTAATATTGGAACCCAATTGGAACCATTGGTGGTAGAAACCATTGAAGAAAATGGGATACAAAGGAAGAAGACTGCAACGATTGACAGCATCCCTATTGAAGCAATGTCACCATTTCAAGCCATCAGACCAAGTAAGTTCTCACTAATTTTGAACGTTTATGCTAAATTAATGTTTAAATGCTAAGATATTTGATTTAAGGTTTACTCCCTTTTTCTGTAAAACTATTTAGAGATTGGTTAAAGAGGAACTCTGCCTTTAATGGCAGGGAAACACCTGTTTGGAAATGGATTGATGGAATGGCTGTAGGGGCAGTGGAGGAGGCCATAATTTTTTAAGGTGCTCTTTAACCAATTTTCTAATATTTTAGAAAAAGTGGAATGTATTATGCCATGTTAACAATTTGTATGGTGTTCTGAGCACATCTGGGCTGGGCATAGTGTCTCTTGTCTTTTTAAGAGGCCTTATGTACTACAGACTATGTGCTACTTGCAGAAGTTAGGATCTAATATATTCAATTGTAGGTGGCTTTTTGGAAGAAAGAAGGTTGTATTGCAATTCCTGGGACCCCATTTATACTGATGATGGTATCAGCATTTGAAGAAAATGGGGTCCTATAGGTGAAGAGCGCAGGAATGATGGGCAGCTGATCTGTTTCAGGAAGAAAGAGCATTGTGATTAAATCCTGGGACCCCATTAGTACCTATGATGGTATTCATCTTTGAAGAAAATGGGGTCCTATAGGTGAAGAGCACAATGTTGAAGTGCCAATCATCTGTTTTTTGAAGAAAGAGCATTGTGATTGAAACCTGGGACTCCATTAGTACCTATGATGGTATTCATCTTTGAAGAAAATGGGGTCCTAAAGGTAAAAACACAATGGCTAAGGTCAGCAGCTCCATTCTGAGGAGTGAAAGCATGGCGAATCTAATATTGGAACCCAATTTGAACCATTGGTGGTAGAAACCATTGAAGAAAATGGGATACAAAGGAAGAAGACTGCAACGATTGACAGCATCCCTATTGAAGCAGTGTCACCATTTCAAGCCATCAGACCAAGTAAGTTCTCACTCATTTTGAACGTTTATGCTAAATTAATGTTTAAATGCTAAGATATTTGATTTAAGGTTTACTCCCTTTTTCTCTAAAACTATTTAGAGATTGGTTAAAGAGGAACTCTGCCTTTAATAGCAGGGAAACACCTGTTTGGAAATGGATTGATGGAATGGCTGTAGGGGCAGTGGAGGAGGCCATATTTTTTTAAGGTGCTCTTTAACCAATTTTCTAATATTTTAGAAAAAGTGGAATGTATTATGCCATGTTAACAATTTGCAAGGTGTTCTGGGCACATCTGGACTGGGAATAGTGTCTCTTGTCTTTTTAAGAGGCCTTATGTCCTGCAGTCTATGTGCTACTTGCAGAAGTTAGGATCTAATATATTCATTTGTAGATGGCTTTATAGAAGAAAGAAGGTTGTATTGCAATTCCTGGGACCCCATTTATACTGATGATGGTATCAGCATTTGAAGAAAATGGGGTCCTATAGGTGAAGAGCGCAGGAATGATGGGCAACTGATCTGTTTCAGGAAGAAAGAGCATTGTGATTAAATCCTGGGACCCCATTAGTACCTATGATGGTATTTATCGTTGAAGAAAATGGAGTCCTATAGGTGAAGAGCACAATGTTGAAGTGCCAATCATCTGTTTTTTGAAGAAAGAGCATTGTGATTGAAACCTGGGACTCCATTAGTACCTATGATGGTATTCATCTTTGAAGAAAATGGGGTCCTAAAGGTAAAAACACAATGGCTAAGGTCAGCAGCTCCATTCTGAGGAGTGAAAGCATGACCTATCTAATATTGGTACCCAATTGGAACCATTGGTGGTAGAAACCATTGAAGAAAATGGGATACAAAGGAAGAAGACTGCAACGATTGACAGCATCCCTATTGAAGCAGTGTCACCATTTCAAGCCATCAGACCAAGTAAGTTCTCACTCATTTTGAACGTTTATGCTAAATTAATGTTTAAATGCTAAGATATTTGATGTAAGGTTTACTCCCTTTTTCTGTAAAACTATTTAGAGATTGGTTAAAGAGGAACTCTGCCTTTAATGGCAGGGAAACACCTGTTTGGAAATGGATTGATGGAATGGCTGTAGGGGCAGTGGAGGAGGCCATAATTTTTTTAAGGTGCTCTTTAACCAATTTTCTAATATTTTAGAAAAAGTGGAATGTATTATGCCATGTTAACAATTTGTATGGTGTTCTGAGCACATCTGGACTGGGCATAGTGTCTCTTGTCTTTTTAAGAGGCCTTATGTCCTGCAGTCTATGTGCTACTTGCAGAAGTTAGGATCTAATATATTCAATTGTAGGTGGCTTTTTGGAAGAAAGAAGGTTGTATTGCAATTCCTGGGACCCAATTTATACTGATGATGGTTTCAGCATTTGAAGAAAATGGGGTCCTATAGGTGAAGAGCGCAGGAATGATGGGCAGCTGATCTGTTTCAGGAAGAAAGAGCATTGTGATTAAATCCTGGGACCCCATTAGTACATATGATGGTATTCATCTTTGAAGAAAATGTGGTCCTATAGGTGAAGAGCACAATGTTGAAGTGCCAATCATCTGTTTTTTGAAGAAAGAGCATTGTGATTGAAACCTGGGACTCCATTAGTACCTATGATGGTATTCATCTTTGAAGAAAATGGGGTCCTAAAGGTAAAAACACAATGGCTAAGGTCAGCAGCTCCATTCTGAGGAGTGAAAGCATGGCGAATCTAATATTGGAACCCAATTGGAACCATTGGTGGTAGAAACCATTGAAGAAAATGGGATACAAAGGAAGAAGACTGCAACGATTGACAGCATCCCTATTGAAGCAATGTCACCATTTCAAGCCATCAGACCAAGTAAGTTCTCACTAATTTTGAACGTTTATGCTAAATTAATGTTTAAATGCTAAGATATTTGATTTAAGGTTTACTCCCTTTTTCTCTAAAACTATTTAGAGATTGGTTAAAGAGGAACTCTGCCTTTAATGGCAGGGAAACACCTGTTTGGAAATGGATTGATGGAATGGCTGTAGGGGCAGTGGAGGAGGCCATAATTTTTTAAGGTGCTCTTTAACCAATTTTCTAATATTTTAGAAAAAGTGGAATGTATTATGCCATGTTAACAATTTGTATGGTGTTCTGAGCACATCTGGGCTGGGCATAGTGTCTCTTGTCTTTTTAAGAGGCCTTATGTCCTACAGACTATGTGCTACTTGCAGAAGTTAGGATCTAATATATTCATTTGTAGGTGGCTTTATGGAAGAAAGAAGGTTGTATTGCAATTCCTGGGACCCCATTTATACTGATGATGGTATCAGCATTTGAAGAAAATGGGTTCCTATAGGTGAAGAGGGCAGGAATGATGGGCAACTGATCTGTTTCAGGAAGAAAGAGCATTATGATTAAATCCTGGGACCCCATTAGTACCTATGATGGTATTTATCGTTGAAGAAAATGGAGTCCTATAGGTGAAGAGCACAATGTTGAAGTGCCAATCATCTGTTTCTTGAAGAAAGAGCATTGTGATTGAAACCTGGGACTCCATTAGTACCTATGATGGTATTCATCTTTGAAGAAAATGGGGTCCTAAAGGTAAAAACACAAAGGCTAAGGTCAGCAGCTCCATTCTGAGGAGTAAAAGCATGGCCTATCTAATATTGGTACCCAATTGGAACCATTGGTGGTAGAAACCATTGAAGAAAATGGGATACAAAGGAAGAAGACTGCAACGATTGACAGCATCCCTATTGAAGCAGTGTCACCATTTCAAGCCATCAGACCAAGTAAGTTCTCACTAATTTTGAACGTTTATGCTAAATTAATGTTTAAATGCTAAGATATTTGATGTAAGGTTTACTCCCTTTTTCTGTAAAACTATTTAGAGATTGGTTAAAGAGGAACTCTGCCTTTAATGGCAGGGAAACACCTGTTTGGAAATGGATTGATGGAATGGCTGTAGGGGCAGTGGAGGAGGCCATAATTTTTTAAGGTGCTCTTTAACCAATTTTCTAATATTTTAGAAAAAGTGGAATGTATTATGCCATGTTAACAATTTGTATGGTGTTCTGAGCACATCTGGGCTGGGCATAGTGTCTCTTGTCTTTTTAAGAGGCCTTATGTACTACAGACTATGTGCTACTTGCAGAAGTTAGGATCTAATATATTCAATTGTAGGTGGCTTTTTGGAAGAAAGACGGTTGTATTGCAATTCCTGGGACCCCATTTATACTGATGATGGTATCAGCATTTGAAGAAAATGGGGTCCTATAGGTGAAGAGCGCAGGAATGATGGGCAGCTGATCTGTTTCAGGAAGAAAGAGCATTGTGATTAAATCCTGGGACCCCATTAGTACATATGATGGTATTCATCTTTGAAGAAAATGTGGTCCTATAGGTGAAGAGCACAATGTTGAAGTGCCAATCATCTGTTTCTTGAAGAAAGAGCATTGTGATTGAAACCTGGGACTCCATTAGTACCTATGATGGTATTCATCTTTGAAGAAAATGGGGTCCTAAAGGTAAAAACACAAAGGCTAAGGTCAGCAGCTCCATTCTGAGGAGTAAAAGCATGGCGAATCTAATATTGGTACCCAATTGGAACCATTGGTGGTAGAAACCATTGAAGAAAATGGGATACAAAGGAAGAAGACTGCAACGATTGACAGCATCCCTATTGAAGCAGTGTCACCATTTCAAGCCATCAGACCAAGTAAGTTCTCACTAATTTTGAACGTTTATGCTAAATTAATGTTTAAATGCTAAGATATTTGATGTAAGGTTTACTCCCTTTTTCTGTAAAACTATTTAGAGATTGGTTAAAGAGGAACTCTGCCTTTAATGGCAGGGAAACACCTGTTTGGAAATGGATTGATGGAATGGCTGTAGGGGCAGTGGAGGAGGCCATAATTTTTTAAGGTGCTCTTTAACCAATTTTCTAATATTTTAGAAAAAGTGGAATGTATTATGCCATGTTAACAATTTGTATGGTGTTCTGAGCACATCTGGGCTGGGCATAGTGTCTCTTGTCTTTTTAAGAGGCCTTATGTACTACAGACTATGTGCTACTTGCAGAAGTTAGGATCTAATATATTCAATTGTAGGTGGCTTTTTGGAAGAAAGACGGTTGTATTGCAATTCCTGGGACCCCATTTATACTGATGATGGTATCAGCATTTGAAGAAAATGGGGTCCTATAGGTGAAGAGCGCAGGAATGATGGGCAGCTGATCTGTTTCAGGAAGAAAGAGCATTGTGATTAAATCCTGGGACCCCATTAGTACATATGATGGTATTCATCTTTGAAGAAAATGTGGTCCTATAGGTGAAGAGCACAATGTTGAAGTTCCAATCATCTGTTTTTTGAAGAAAGAGCATTGTGATTGAAACCTGGGACTCCATTAGTACCTATGATGGTATTCATCTTTGAAGAAAATGGGGTCCTAAAGGTAAAAACACAATGGCTGAGGTCAGCAGCTCCATTCTGAGGAGTGAAAGCATGGCGAATCTAATATTGGTACCCAATTGGAACCATTGGTGGTAGAAACCATTGAAGAAAATGGGATACAAAGGAAGAAGACTGCAACGATTGACAGCATCCCTATTGAAGCAGTGTCACCATTTCAAGCCATCAGACCAAGTAAGTTCTCACTAATTTTGAACGTTTATGCTAAATTAATGTTTAAATGCTAAGATATTTGATGTAAGGTTTACTCCCTTTTTCTGTAAAACTATTTAGAGATTGGTTAAAGAGGAACTCTGCCTTTAATGGCAGGGAAACACCTGTTTGGAAATGGATTGATGGAATGGCTGTAGGGGCAGTGGAGGAGGCCATAATTTTTTAAGGTGCTCTTTAACCAATTTTCTAATATTTTAGAAAAAGTGGAATGTATTATGCCATGTTAACAATTTGTATGGTGTTCTGAGCACATCTGGACTGGGCATAGTGTCTCTTGTCTTTTTAAGAGGCCTTATGTCCTACAGACTATGTGCTACTTGCAGAAGTTAGGATCTAATATATTTAATTGTAGGTGGCTTTTTGGAAGAAAGAAGGTTGTATTGCAATTCCTGGGACCCCATTTATTCTGATGATGGTTTCAGCATTTGAAGAAAATGGGGTCGTATAGGTGAAGAGCGCAGGAATGATGGGCAGCTGATCTGTTTCAGGAAGAAAGAGCATTGTTATTAAATCCTGGGACCCCATTAGTACATATGATGGTATTCATCTTTGAAGAAAATGTGGTCCTATAGGTGAAGAGCACAATGTTGAAGTGCCAATCATCTGTTTTTTGAAGAAAGAGCATTGTGATTGAAACCTGGGACTCCATTAGTACCTATGATGGTATTCATCTTTGAAGAAAATGGGGTCCTAAAGGTAAAAACACAATGGCTAAGGTCAGCAGCTCCATTCTGAGGAGTGAAAGCATGGCGAATCTAATATTGGAACCCAATTGGAACCATTGGTGGTAGAAACCATTGAAGAAAATGGGATACAAAGGAAGAAGACTGCAACGATTGACAGCATCCCTATTGAAGCAGTGTCACCATTTCAAGCCATCAGACCAAGTAAGTTCTCACTAATTTTGAACGTTTATGCTAAATTAATGTTTAAATGCTAAGATATTTGATGTAAGGCTTACTCCCTTTTTTTGTAAAACTATTTAGAGATTGGTTAAAGAGGAACTCTGCCTTTAATGGCAGGGAAACACCTGTTTGGAAATGGATTGATGGAATGGCTGTAGGGGCAGTGGAGGAGGCCATAATTTTTTAAGGTGCTCTTTAACCAATTTTCTAATATTTTAGAAAAAGTGGAATGTATTATGCCATGTTAACAATTTGTATGGTGTTCTGAGCACATCTGGGCTGGGCATAGTGTCTCTTGTCTTTTTAAGAGGCCTTATGTCCTGCAGTCTATGTGCTACTTGCAGAAGTTAGGATCTAATATATTCATTTGTAGGTGGCTTTATGGAAGAAAGAAGGTTGTATTGCAATTCCTGGGACCCCATTTATACTGATGATGGTATCAGCATTTGAAGAAAATGGGTTCCTATAGGTGAAGAGGGCAGGAATGATGGGCAACTGATCTGTTTCAGGAAGAAAGAGCATTATGATTAAATCCTGGGACCCCATTAGTACCTATGATGGTATTTATCGTTGAAGAAAATGGAGTCCTATAGGTGAAGAGCACAATGTTGAAGTGCCAATCATCTGTTTCTTGAAGAAAGAGCATTGTGATTGAAACCTGGGACTCCATTAGTACCTATGATGGTATTCATCTTTGAAGAAAATGGGGTCCTAAAGGTAAAAACACAATGGCTAAGGTCAGCAGCTCCATTCTGAGGAGTGAAAGCATGGCCTATCTAATATTGGTACCCAATTGGAACCATTGGTGGTAGAAACCATTGAAGAAAATGGGATACAAAGGAAGAAGACTGCAACGATTGACAGCATCCCTATTGAAGCAGTGTCACCATTTCAAGCCATCAGACCAAGTAAGTTCTCACTAATTTTGAACGTTTATGCTAAATTAATGTTTAAATGCTAAGATATTTGATGTAAGGTTTACTCCCTTTTTCTGTAAAACTATTTAGAGATTGGTTAAAGAGGAACTCTGCCTTTAATGGCAGGGAAACACCTGTTTGGAAATGGATTGATGGAATGGCTGTAGGGGCAGTGGAGGAGGCCATAATTTTTTAAGGTGCTCTTTAACCAATTTTCTAATATTTTAGAAAAAGTGGAATGTATTATGCCATGTTAACAATTTGTATGGTGTTCTGAGCACATCTGGGCTGGGCATAGTGTCTCTTGTCTTTTTAAGAGGCCTTATGTCCTACAGACTATGTGCTACTTGCAGAAGTTAGTATCTAATATATTCAATTGTAGGTGGCTTTTTGGAAGAAAGAAGGTTGTATTGCAATTCCTGGGACCCCATTTATACTGATGATGGTATCAGCATTTGAAGAAAATGGGGTCCTATAGGTGAAGAGCGCAGGAATGATGGGCAGCTGATCTGTTTCAGGAAGAAAGAGCATTGTGATTAAATCCTGGGACCCCATTAGTACATATGATGGTATTCATCTTTGAAGAAAATGGGGTCCTATAGGTGAAGAGCACAATGTTGAAGTGCCAATCATCTGTTTTTTGAAGAAAGAGCATTGTGATGATTGAAACCTGGGACTCCATTAGTACCTATGATGGTATTCATCTTTGAAGAAAATGGGGTCCTAAAGGTAAAAACACAATGGCTAAGGTCAGCAGCTCCATTCTGAGGAGTGAAAGCATGGCGAATCTAATATTGGAACCCAATTGGAACCATTGGTGGTAGAAACCATTGAAGAAAATGGGATACAAAGGAAGAAGACTGCAACGATTGACAGCATCCCTATTGAAGCAATGTCACCATTTCAAGCCATCAGACCAAGTAAGTTCTCACTAATTTTGAACGTTTATGCTAAATTAATGTTTAAATGCTAAGATATTTGATTTAAGGTTTACTCCCTTTTTCTGTAAAACTATTTAGAGATTGGTTAAAGAGGAACTCTGCCTTTAATGGCAGGGAAACACCTGTTTGGAAATGGATTGATGGAATGGCTGTAGGGGCAGTGGAGGAGGCCATAATTTTTTAAGGTGCTCTTTAACCAATTTTCTAATATTTTAGAAAAAGTGGAATGTATTATGCCATGTTAACAATTTGTATGGTGTTCTGAGCACATCTGGACTGGGCATAGTGTCTCTTGTCTTTTTAAGAGGCCTTATGTCCTACAGACTATGTGCTACTTGCAGAAGTTAGGATCTAATATATTCAATTGTAGGTGGCTTTTTGGAAGAAAGAAGGTTGTATTGCAATTCCTGGGACCCAATTTATACTGATGATGGTTTCAGAATTTGAAGAAAATGGGGTCCTATAGGTGAAGAGCGCAGGAATGATGGGCAGCTGATCTGTTTCAGGAAGAAAGAGCATTGTGATTAAATCCTGGGACCCCATTAGTACATATGATGGTATTCATCTTTGAAGAAAATGTGGTCCTATAGGTGAAGAGCACAATGTTGAAGTGCCAATCATCTGTTTTTTGAAGAAAGAGCATTGTGATTGAAACCTGGGACTCCATTAGTACCTATGATGGTATTCATCTTTGAAGAAAATGGGGTCCTAAAGGTAAAAACACAATGGCTAAGGTCAGCAGCTCCATTCTGAGGAGTGAAAGCATGGCGAATCTAATATTGGAACCCAATTGGAACCATTGGTGGTAGAAACCATTGAAGAAAATGGGATACAAAGGAAGAAGACTGCAACGATTGACAGCATCCCTATTGAAGCAATGTCACCATTTCAAGCCATCAGACCAAGTAAGTTCTCACTAATTTTGAACGTTTATGCTAAATTAAAGTTTAAATGCTAAGATATTTGATGTAAGGTTTACTCCCTTTTTCTCTAAAACTATTTAGAGATTGGTTAAAGAGGAACTCTGCCTTTAATGGCAGGGAAACACCTGTTTGGAAATGGATTGATGGAATGGCTGTAGGGGCAGTGGAGGAGGCCATAATTTTTTAAGGTGCTCTTTAACCAATTTTCTAATATTTTAGAAAAAGTGGAATGTATTATGCCATGTTAACAATTTGCAAGGTGTTCTGGGCACATCTGGGCTGGGCATAGTGTCTCTTGTCTTTTTAAGAGGCCTTATGTCCTGCAGTCTATGTGCTACTTGCAGAAGTTAGGATCTAATATATTCATTTGTAGGTGGCTTTATGGAAGAAAGAAGGTTGTATTGCAATTCCTGGGACCCCATTTATACTGATGATGGTATCAGCATTTGAAGAAAATGGGGTCCTATAGGTGAAGAGGGCAGGAATGATGGGCAACTGATCTGTTTCAGGAAGAAAGAGCATTGTGATTAAATCCTGGGACCCCATTAGTACCTATGATGGTATTTATCGTTGAAGAAAATGGAGTCCTATAGGTGAAGAGCACAATGTTGAAGTGCCAATCATCTGTTTCTTGAAGAAAGAGCATTGTGATTGAAACCTGGGACTCCATTAGTACCTATGATGGTATTCATCTTTGAAGAAAATGGGGTCCTAAAGGTAAAAACACAATGGCTAAGGTCAGCAGCTCCATTCTGAGGAGTGAAAGCATGGCCTATCTAATATTGGTACCCAATTGGAACCATTGGTGGTAGAAACCATTGAAGAAAATGGGATACAAAGGAAGAAGACTGCAACGATTGACAGCATCCCTATTGAAGCAGTGTCACCATTTCAAGCCATCAGACCAAGTAAGGTCTCACTAATTTTGAACGTTTATGCTAAATTAATGTTTAAATGCTAAGATATTTGATGTAAGGTTTACTCCCTTTTTCTCTAAAACTATTTAGAGATTGGTTAAAGAGGAACTCTGCCTTTAATGGCAGGGAAACACCTGTTTGGAAATGGATTGATGGAATGGCTGTAGGGGCAGTGGAGGAGGCCATAATTTTTTAAGGTGCTCTTTAACCAATTTTCTAATATTTTAGAAAAAGTGGAATGTATTATGCCATGTTAACAATTTGTATGGTGTTCTGAGCACATCTGGACTGGGCATAGTGTCTCTTGTCTTTTTAAGAGGCCTTATGTCCTACAGACTATGTGCTACTTGCAGAAGTTAGGATCTAATATATTCAATTGTAGGTGGCTTTTTGGAAGAAAGAAGGTTGTATTGCAATTCCTGGGACCCAATTTATACTGATGATGGTTTCAGCATTTGAAGAAAATGGGGTCCTATAGGTGAAGAGCGCAGGAATGATGGGCAGCTGATCTGTTTCAGGAAGAAAGAGCATTGTGATTAAATCCTGGGACCCCATTAGTACATATGATGGTATTCATCTTTGAAGAAAATGTGGTCCTATAGGTGAAGAGCACAATGTTGAAGTGCCAATCATCTGTTTTTTGAAGAAAGAGCATTGTGATTGAAACCTGGGACTCCATTAGTACCTATGATGGTATTCATCTTTGAAGAAAATGGGGTCCTAAAGGTAAAAACACAATGGCTAAGGTCAGCAGCTCCATTCTGAGGAGTGAAAGCATGGCGAATCTAATATTGGAACCCAATTGGAACCATTGGTGGTAGAAACCATTGAAGAAAATGGGATACAAAGGAAGAAGACTGCAACGATTGACAGCATCCCTATTGAAGCAATGTCACCATTTCAAGCCATCAGACCAAGTAAGTTCTCACTAATTTTGAACGTTTATGCTAAATTAATGTTTAAATGCTAAGATATTTGATTTAAGGTTTACTCCCTTTTTCTCTAAAACTATTTAGAGATTGGTTAAAGAGGAACTCTGCCTTTAATGGCAGGGAAACACCTGTTTGGAAATGGATTGATGGAATGGCTGTAGGGGCAGTGGAGGAGGCCATAATTTTTTAAGGTGCTCTTTAACCAATTTTCTAATATTTTAGAAAAAGTGGAATGTATTATGCCATGTGACCAATTTGCAAGGTGTTCTGAGCACATCTGGGCTGGGCATAGTGTCTCTTGTCTTTTTAAGAGGCCTTATGTCCTGCAGTCTATGTGCTACTTGCCGAAATTAGGATCTAATATATTCATTTGTAGGTGGCTTTATGGAAGAAAGAAGGTTGTATTGCAATTCCTGGGACCCCATTTATACTGATGATGGTATCAGCATTTGAAGAAAATGGGGTCCTATAGGTGAAGAGGGCAGGAATGATGGGCAACTGATCTGTTTCAGGAAGAAAGAGCATTGTGATTAAATCCTGGGACCCCATTAGTACCTATGATGGTATTTATCGTTGAAGAAAATGGAGTCCTATAGGTGAAGAGCACAATGTTGAAGTGCCAATCATCTGTTTCTTGAAGAAAGAGCATTGTGATTGAAACCTGGGACTCCATTAGTACCTATGATGGTATTCATCTTTGAAGAAAATGGGGTCCTAAAGGTAAAAACACAATGGCTAAGGTCAGCAGCTCCATTCTGAGGAGTGAAAGCATGGCCTATCTAATATTGGTACCCAATTGGAACCATTGGTGGTAGAAACCATTGAAGAAAATGGGATACAAAGGAAGAAGACTGCAACGATTGACAGCATCCCTATTGAAGCAGTGTCACCATTTCAAGCCATCAGACCAAGTAAGTTCTCACTAATTTTGAACGTTTATGCTAAATTAATGTTTAAATGCTAAGATATTTGATGTAAGCTTTACTCCCTTTTTCTGTAAAACTATTTAGAGATTGGTTAAAGAGGAACTCTGCCTTTAATGGCAGGGAAACACCTGTTTGGAAATGGATTGATGGAATGGCTGTAGGGGCAGTGGAGGAGGCCATAATTTTTTAAGGTGCTCTTTAACCAATTTTCTAATATTTTAGAAAAAGTGGAATGTATTATGCCATGTTAACAATTTGTATGGTGTTCTGAGCACATCTGGACTGGGCATAGTGTCTCTTGTCTTTTTAAGAGGCCTTATGTCCTACAGACTATGTGCTACTTGCAGAAGTTAGGATCTAATATATTTAATTGTAGGTGGCTTTTTGGAAGAAAGAAGGTTGTATTGCAATTCCTGGGACCCCATTTATACTGATGATGGTTTCAGCATTTGAAGAAAATGGGGTCCTATAGGTGAAGAGCGCAGGAATGATGGGCAGCTGATCTGTTTCAGGAAGAAAGAGCATTGTGATTAAATCCTGGGACCCCATTAGTACATATGATGGTATTCATCTTTGAAGAAAATGTGGTCCTATAGGTGAAGAGCACAATGTTGAAGTGCCAATCATCTGTTTTTTGAAGAAAGAGCATTGTGATTGAAACCTGGGACTCCATTAGTACCTATGATGGTATTCATCTTTGAAGAAAATGGGGTCCTAAAGGTAAAAACACAATGGCTAAGGTCAGCAGCTCCATTCTGAGGAGTGAAAGCATGGCGAATCTAATATTGGAACCCAATTGGAACCATTGGTGGTAGAAACCATTGAAGAAAATGGGATACAAAGGAAGAAGACTGCAACGATTGACAGCATCCCTATTGAAGCAATGTCACCATTTCAAGCCATCAGACCAAGTAAGTTCTCACTAATTTTGAACCTTTATGCTAAATTAATGTTTAAATGCTAAGATATTTGATTTAAGGTTTACTCCCTTTTTCTCTAAAACTATTTAGAGATTGGTTAAAGAGGAACTCTGCCTTTAATGGCAGGGAAACACCTGTTTGGAAATGGATTGATGGAATGGCTGTAGGGGCAGTGGAGGAGGCCATAATTTTTTAAGGTGCTCTTTAACCAATTTTCTAATATTTTAGAAAAAGTGGAATGTATTATGCCATGTTAACAATTTGCAAGGTGTTCTGGGCACATCTGGGCTGGGCATAGTGTCTCTTGTCTTTTTAAGAGGCCTTATGTCCTGCAGTCTATGTGCTACTTGCAGAAATTAGGATCTAATATATTCATTTGTAGGTGGCTTTATGGAAGAAAGAAGGTTGTATTGCAATTCCTGGGACCCCATTTATACTGATGATGGTATCAGCATTTGAAGAAAATGGGGTCCTATAGGTGAAGAGCGCAGGAATGATGGGCAACTGATCTGTTTCAGGAAGAGAGAGCATTGTGATTAAATCCTGGGACCCCATTAGTACCTATGATGGTATTTATCGTTGAAGAAAATGGAGTCCTATAGGTGAAGAGCACAATGTTGAAGTGCCAATCATCTGTTTCTTGAAGAAAGAGCATTGTGATTGAAACCTGGGACTCCATTAGTACCTATGATGGTATTCATCTTTGAAGAAAATGGGGTCCTAAAGGTAAAAACACAATGGCTAAGGTCAGCAGCTCCATTCTGAGGAGTGAAAGCATGGCGAATCTAATATTGGTACCCAATTGGAACCATTGGTGGTAGAAACCATTGAAGAAAATGGGATACAAAGGAAGAAGACTGCAACGATTGACAGCATCCCTATTGAAGCAGTGTTACCATTTCAAGCCATCAGACCAAGTAAGTTCTCACTAATTTTGAACGTTTATGCTAAATTAATGTTTAAATGCTAAGATATTTGATGTAAGGTTTACTCCCTTTTTCTGTAAAACTATTTAGAGATTGGTTAAAGAGGAACTCTGCCTTTAATGGCAGGGAAACACCTGTTTGGAAATGGATTGATGGAATGGCTGTAGGGGCAGTGGAGGAGGCCATAATTTTTTAAGGTGCTCTTTAACCAATTTTCTAATATTTTAGAAAAAGTGGAATGTATTATGCCATGTTAACAATTTGTATGGTGTTCTGAGCATATCTGGGCTGGGCATAGTGTCTCTTGTCTTTTTAAGAGGCCTTATGTCCTACAGACTATGTGCTACTTGCAGAAGTTAGTATCTAATATATTCAATTGTAGGTGGCTTTTTGGAAGAAAGAAGGTTGTATTGCAATTCCTGGGACCCCATTTATACTGATGATGGTATCAGCATTTGAAGAAAATGGGGTCCTATAGGTGAAGAGCGCAGGAATGATGGGCAGCTGATCTGTTTCAGGAAGAAAGAGCATTGTGATTAAATCCTGGGACCCCATTAGTACCTATGATGGTATTCATCTTTGAAGAAAATGGGGTCCTATAGGTGAAGAGCACAATGTTGAAGTGCCAATCATCTGTTTTTTGAAGAAAGAGCATTGTGATGATTGAAACCTGGGACTCCATTAGTACCTATGATGGTATTCATCTTTGAAGAAAATGGGGTCCTAAAGGTAAAAACACAATGGCTAAGGTCAGCAGCTCCATTCTGAGGAGTGAAAGCATGGCGAATCTAATATTGGAACCCAATTGGAACCATTGGTGGTAGAAACCATTGAAGAAAATGGGATACAAAGGAAGAAGACTGCAACGATTGACAGCATCCCTATTGAAGCAATGTCACCATTTCAAGCCATCAGACCAAGTAAGTTCTCACTAATTTTGAACGTTTATGCTAAATTAATGTTTAAATGCTAAGATATTTGATTTAAGGTTTACTCCCTTTTTCTGTAAAACTATTTAGAGATTGGTTAAAGAGGAACTCTGCCTTTAATGGCAGGGAAACACCTGTTTGGAAATGGATTGATGGAATGGCTGTAGGGGCAGTGGAGGAGGCCATAATTTTTTAAGGTGCTCTTTAACCAATTTTCTAATATTTTAGAAAAAGTGGAATGTATTATGCCATGTTAACAATTTGTATGGTGTTCTGAGCACATCTGGGCTGGGCATAGTGTCTCTTGTCTTTTTAAGAGGCCTTATGTACTACAGACTATGTGCTACTTGCAGAAGTTAGGATCTAATATATTCAATTGTAGGTGGCTTTTTGGAAGAAAGAAGGTTGTATTGCAATTCCTGGGACCCCATTTATACTGATGATGGTATCAGCATTTGAAGAAAATGGGGTCCTATAGGTGAAGAGCGCAGGAATGATGGGCAGCTGATCTGTTTCAGGAAGAAAGAGCATTGTGATTAAATCCTGGGACCCCATTAGTACCTATGATGGTATTCATCTTTGAAGAAAATGGAGTCCTATAGGTGAAGAGCACAATGTTGAAGTGCCAATCATCTGTTTCTTGAAGAAAGAGCATTGTGATTGAAACCTGGGACTCCATTAGTACCTATGATGGTATTCATCTTTGAAGAAAATGGGGTCCTAAAGGTAAAAACACAATGGCTAAGGTCAGCAGCTCCATTCTGAGGAGTGAAAGCATGACCTATCTAATATTGGTACCCAATTGGAACCATTGGTGGTAGAAACCATTGAAGAAAATGGGATACAAAGGAAGAAGACTGCAACGATTGACAGCATCCCTATTGAAGCAGTGTCACCATTTCAAGCCATCAGACCAAGTACGTTCTCACTCATTTTGAACGTTTATGCTAAATTAATGTTTAAATGCTAAGATATTTGATGTAAGGTTTACTCCCTTTTTCTGTAAAACTATTTAGAGATTGGTTAAAGAGGAACTCTGCCTTTAATGGCAGGGAAACACCTGTTTGGAAATGGATTGATGGAATGGCTGTAGGGGCAGTGGAGGAGGCCATAATTTTTTAAGGTGCTCTTTAACCAATTTTCTAATATTTTAGAAAAAGTGGAATGTATTATGCCATGTTAACAATTTGTATGGTGTTCTGAGCACATCTGGACTGGGCATAGTGTCTCTTGTCTTTTTAAGAGGCCTTATGTCCTACAGACTATGTGCTACTTGCAGAAGTTAGGATCTAATATATTCAATTGTAGGTGGCTTTTTGGAAGAAAGAAGGTTGTATTGCAATTCCTGGGACCCAATTTATACTGATGATGGTTTCAGCATTTGAAGAAAATGGGGTCCTATAGGTGAAGAGCGCAGGAATGATGGGCAGCTGATCTGTTTCAGGAAGAAAGAGCATTGTGATTAAATCCTGGGACCCCATTAGTACATATGATGGTATTCATCTTTGAAGAAAATGTGGTCCTATAGGTGAAGAGCACAATGTTGAAGTGCCAATCATCTGTTTTTTGAAGAAAGAGCATTGTGATTGAAACCTGGGACTCCATTAGTACCTATGATGGTATTCATCTTTGAAGAAAATGGGGTCCTAAAGGTAAAAACACAATGGCTAAGGTCAGCAGCTCCATTCTGAGGAGTGAAAGCATGGCGAATCTAATATTGGAACCCAATTGGAACCATTGGTGGTAGAAACCATTGAAGAAAATGGGATACAAAGGAAGAAGACTGCAACGATTGACAGCATCCCTATTGAAGCAATGTCACCATTTCAAGCCATCAGACCAAGTAAGTTCTCACTAATTTTGAACGTTTATGCTAAATTAATGTTTAAATGCTAAGATATTTGATTTAAGGTTTACTCCCTTTTTCTCTAAAACTATTTAGAGATTGGTTAAAGAGGAACTCTGCCTTTAATGGCAGGGAAACACCTGTTTGGAAATGGATTGATGGAATGGCTGTAGGGGCAGTGGAGGAGGCCATAATTTTTTAAGGTGCTCTTTAACCAATTTTCTAATATTTTAGAAAAAGTGGAATGTATTATGCCATGTTAACAATTTGCAAGGTGTTCTGGGCACATCTGGGCTGGGCATAGTGTCTCTTGTCTTTTTAAGAGGCCTTATGTCCTGCAGTCTATGTGCTACTTGCAGAAATTAGGATCTAATATATTCATTTGTAGGTGGCTTTATGGAAGAAAGAAGGTTGTATTGCAATTCCTGGGACCCCATTTATACTGATGATGGTATCAGCATTTGAAGAAAATGGGGTCCTATAGGTGAAGAGGGCAGGAATGATGGGCAACTGATCTGTTTCAGGAAGAAAGAGCATTGTGATTAAATCCTGGGACCCCATTAGTACCTATGATGGTATTTATCGTTGAAGAAAATGGAGTCCTATAGGTGAAGAGCACAATGTTGAAGTGCCAATCATCTGTTTCTTGAAGAAAGAGCATTGTGATTGAAACCTGGGACTCCATTAGTACCTATGATGGTATTTATCTTTGAAGAAAATGGGGTCCTAAAGGTAAAAACACAATGGCTAAGGTCAGCAGCTCCATTCTGAGGAGTGAAAGCATGGCCTATCTAATATTGGTACCCAATTGGAACCATTGGTGGTAGAAACCATTGAAGAAAATGGGATACAAAGGAAGAAGACTGCAACGATTGACAGCATCCCTATTGAAGCAGTGTCACCATTTCAAGCCATCAGACCAAGTAAGTTCTCACTAATTTTGAACGTTTATGCTAAATTAATGTTTAAATGCTAAGATATTTGATGTAAGGTTTACTCCCTTTTTCTGTAAAACTATTTAGAGATTGGTTAAAGAGGAACTCTGCCTTTAATGGCAGGGAAACACCTGTTTGGAAATGGATTGATGGAATGGCTGTAGGGGCAGTGGAGGAGGCCATAATTTTTTAAGGTGCTCTTTAACCAATTTTCTAATATTTTAGAAAAAGTGGAATGTATTATGCCATGTTAACAATTTGTATGGTGTTCTGAGCACATCTGGACTGGGCATAGTGTCTCTTGTCTTTTTAAGAGGCCTTATGTCCTACAGACTATGTGCTACTTGCAGAAGTTAGGATCTAATATATTTAATTGTAGGTGGCTTTTTGGAAGAAAGAAGGTTGTATTGCAATTCCTGGGACCCCATTTATACTGATGATGGTTTCAGCATTTGAAGAAAATGGGGTCCTATAGGTGAAGAGCGCAGGAATGATGGGCAGCTGATCTGTTTCAGGAAGAAAGAGCATTGTGATTAAATCCTGGGACCCCATTAGTACCTATGATGGTATTTATCGTTGAAGAAAATGGGGTCCTATAGGTGAAGAGCACAATGTTGAAGTGCCAATCATCTGTTTCTTGAAGAAAGAGCATTGTGATTGAAACCTGGGACTCCATTAGTACCTATGATGGTATTCATCTTTGAAGAAAATGGGGTCCTAAAGGTAAAAACACAATGGCTAAGGTCAGCAGCTCCATTCTGAGGAGTGAAAGCATGGCGAATCTAATATTGGAACCCAATTGGAACCATTGGTGGTAGAAACCATTGAAGAAAATGGGATACAAAGGAAGAAGACTGCAACGATTGACAGCATCCCTATTGAAGCAATGTCACCATTTCAAGCCATCAGACCAAGTAAGTTCTCACTAATTTTGAACGTTTATGCTAAATTAATGTTTAAATGCTAAGATATTTGATTTAAGGTTTACTCCCTTTTTCTCTAAAACTATTTAGAGATTGGTTAAAGAGGAACTCTGCCTTTAATGGCAGGGAAACACCTGTTTGGAAATGGATTGATGGAATGGCTGTAGGGGCAGTGGAGGAGGCCATAATTTTTTAAGGTGCTCTTTAACCAATTTTCTAATATTTTAGAAAAAGTGGAATGTATTATGCCATGTTAACAATTTGCAAGGTGTTCTGGGCACATCTGGGCTGGGCATAGTGTCTCTTGTCTTTTTAAGAGGCCTTATGTCCTGCAGTCTATGTGCTACTTGCAGAAATTAGGATCTAATATATTCATTTGTAGGTGGCTTTATGGAAGAAAGAAGGTTGTATTGCAATTCCTGGGACCCCATTTATACTGATGATGGTATCAGCATTTGAAGAAAATGGGGTCCTATAGGTGAAGAGCGCAGGAATGATGGGCAACTGATCTGTTTCAGGAAGAAAGAGCATTGTGATTAAATCCTGGGACCCCATTAGTACCTATGATGGTATTTATCGTTGAAGAAAATGGAGTCCTATAGGTGAAGAGCACAATGTTGAAGTGCCAATCATCTGTTTTTTGAAGAAAGAGCATTGTGATTGAAACCTGGGACTCCATTAGTACCTATGATGGTATTCATCTTTGAAGAAAATGGGGTCCTAAAGGTAAAAACACAATGGCTGAGGTCAGCAGCTCCATTCTGAGGAGTGAAAGCATGGCGAATCTAATATTGGTACCCAATTGGAACCATTGGTGGTAGAAACCATTGAAGAAAATGGGATACAAAGGAAGAAGACTGCAACGATTGACAGCATCCCTATTGAAGCAGTGTTACCATTTCAAGCCATCATACCAAGTAAGTTCTCACTAATTTTGAACGTTTATGCTAAATTAATGTTTAAATGCTAAGATATTTGATGTAAGGTTTACTCCCTTTTTCTGTAAAACTATTTAGAGATTGGTTAAAGAGGAACTCTGCCTTTAATGGCAGGGAAACACCTGTTTGGAAATGGATTGATGGAATGGCTGTAGGGGCAGTGGAGGAGGCCATAATTTTTTAAGGTGCTCTTTAACCAATTTTCTAATATTTTAGAAAAAGTGGAATGTATTATGCCATGTTAACAATTTGTATGGTGTTCTGAGCACATCTGGACTGGGCATAGTGTCTCTTGTCTTTTTAAGAGGCCTTATGTCCTACAGACTATGTGCTACTTGCAGAAGTTAGGATCTAATATATTTAATTGTAGGTGGCTTTTTGGAAGAAAGAAGGTTGTATTGCAATTCCTGGGACCCCATTTATACTGATGATGGTTTCAGCATTTGAAGAAAATGGGGTCCTATAGGTGAAGAGCGCAGGAATGATGGGCAGCTGATCTGTTTCAGGAAGAAAGAGCATTGTGATTAAATCCTGGGACCCCATTAGTACATATGATGGTATTCATCTTTGAAGAAAATGTGGTCCTATAGGTGAAGAGCACAATGTTGAAGTGCCAATCATCTGTTTTTTGAAGAAAGAGCATTGTGATTGAAACCTGGGACTCCATTAGTACCTATGATGGTATTCATCTTTGAAGAAAATGGGGTCCTAAAGGTAAAAACACAATGGCTAAGGTCAGCAGCTCCATTCTGAGGAGTGAAAGCATGGCGAATCTAATATTGGAACCCAATTGGAACCATTGGTGGTAGAAACCATTGAAGAAAATGGGATACAAAGGAAGAAGACTGCAACGATTGACAGCATCCCTATTGAAGCAATGTCACCATTTCAAGCCATCAGACCAAGTAAGTTCTCACTAATTTTGAACGTTTATGCTAAATTAATGTTTAAATGCTAAGATATTTGATTTAAGGTTTACTCCCTTTTTCTCTAAAACTATTTAGAGATTGGTTAAAGAGGAACTCTGCCTTTAATGGCAGGGAAACACCTGTTTGGAAATGGATTGATGGAATGGCTGTAGGGGCAGTGGAGGAGGCCATAATTTTTTAAGGTGCTCTTTAACCAATTTTCTAATATTTTAGAAAAAGTGGAATGTATTATGCCATGTTAACAATTTGCAAGGTGTTCTGGGCACATCTGGGCTGGGCATAGTGTCTCTTGTCTTTTTAAGAGGCCTTATGTCCTGCAGTCTATGTGCTACTTGCAGAAATTAGGATCTAATATATTCATTTGTAGGTGGCTTTATGGAAGAAAGAAGGTTGTATTGCAATTCCTGGGACCCCATTTATACTGATGATGGTATCAGCATTTGAAGAAAATGGGGTCCTATAGGTGAAGAGGGCAGGAATGATGGGCAACTGATCTGTTTCAGGAAGAAAGAGCATTGTGATTAAATCCTGGGACCCCATTAGTACCTATGATGGTATTTATCGTTGAAGAAAATGGAGTCCTATAGGTGAAGAGCACAATGTTGAAGTGCCAATCATCTGTTTCTTGAAGAAAGAGCATTGTGATTGAAACCTGGGACTCCATTAGTACCTATGATGGTATTTATCTTTGAAGAAAATGGGGTCCTAAAGGTAAAAACACAATGGCTAAGGTCAGCAGCTCCATTCTGAGGAGTGAAAGCATGGCCTATCTAATATTGGTACCCAATTGGAACCATTGGTGGTAGAAACCATTGAAGAAAATGGGATACAAAGGAAGAAGACTGCAACGATTGACAGCATCCCTATTGAAGCAGTGTCACCATTTCAAGCCATCAGACCAAGTAAGTTCTCACTAATTTTGAACGTTTATGCTAAATTAATGTTTAAATGCTAAGATATTTGATGTAAGGTTTACTCCCTTTTTCTGTAAAACTATTTAGAGATTGGTTAAAGAGGAACTCTGCCTTTAATGGCAGGGAAACACCTGTTTGGAAATGGATTGATGGAATGGCTGTAGGGGCAGTGGAGGAGGCCATAATTTTTTAAGGTGCTCTTTAACCAATTTTCTAATATTTTAGAAAAAGTGGAATGTATTATGCCATGTTAACAATTTGTATGGTGTTCTGAGCACATCTGGACTGGGCATAGTGTCTCTTGTCTTTTTAAGAGGCCTTATGTCCTACAGACTATGTGCTACTTGCAGAAGTTAGGATCTAATATATTTAATTGTAGGTGGCTTTTTGGAAGAAAGAAGGTTGTATTGCAATTCCTGGGACCCCATTTATACTGATGATGGTTTCAGCATTTGAAGAAAATGGGGTCCTATAGGTGAAGAGCGCAGGAATGATGGGCAGCTGATCTGTTTCAGGAAGAAAGAGCATTGTGATTAAATCCTGGGACCCCATTAGTACATATGATGGTATTCATCTTTGAAGAAAATGTGGTCCTATAGGTGAAGAGCACAATGTTGAAGTGCCAATCATCTGTTTTTTGAAGAAAGAGCATTGTGATTGAAACCTGGGACTCCATTAGTACCTATGATGGTATTCATCTTTGAAGAAAATGGGGTCCTAAAGGTAAAAACACAATGGCTAAGGTCAGCAGCTCCATTCTGAGGAGTGAAAGCATGGCGAATCTAATATTGGAACCCAATTGGAACCATTGGTGGTAGAAACCATTGAAGAAAATGGGATACAAAGGAAGAAGACTGCAACGATTGACAGCATCCCTATTGAAGCAATGTCACCATTTCAAGCCATCAGACCAAGTAAGTTCTCACTAATTTTGAACGTTTATGCTAAATTAATGTTTAAATGCTAAGATATTTGATTTAAGGTTTACTCCCTTTTTCTCTAAAACTATTTAGAGATTGGTTAAAGAGGAACTCTGCCTTTAATGGCAGGGAAACACCTGTTTGGAAATGGATTGATGGAATGGCTGTAGGGGCAGTGGAGGAGGCCATAATTTTTTAAGGTGCTCTTTAACCAATTTTCTAATATTTTAGAAAAAGTGGAATGTATTATGCCATGTTAACAATTTGCAAGGTGTTCTGGGCACATCTGGGCTGGGCATAGTGTCTCTTGTCTTTTTAAGAGGCCTTATGTCCTGCAGTCTATGTGCTACTTGCAGAAATTAGGATCTAATATATTCATTTGTAGGTGGCTTTATGGAAGAAAGAAGGTTGTATTGCAATTCCTGGGACCCCATTTATACTGATGATGGTATCAGCATTTGAAGAAAATGGGGTCCTATAGGTGAAGAGCGCAGGAATGATGGGCAACTGATCTGTTTCAGGAAGAAAGAGCATTGTGATTAAATCCTGGGACCCCATTAGTACCTATGATGGTATTTATCGTTGAAGAAAATGGAGTCCTATAGGTGAAGAGCACAATGTTGAAGTGCCAATCATCTGTTTTTTGAAGAAAGAGCATTGTGATTGAAACCTGGGACTCCATTAGTACCTATGATGGTATTCATCTTTGAAGAAAATGGGGTCCTAAAGGTAAAAACACAATGGCTGAGGTCAGCAGCTCCATTCTGAGGAGTGAAAGCATGGCGAATCTAATATTGGTACCCAATTGGAACCATTGGTGGTAGAAACCATTGAAGAAAATGGGATACAAAGGAAGAAGACTGCAACGATTGACAGCATCCCTATTGAAGCAGTGTTACCATTTCAAGCCATCATACCAAGTAAGTTCTCACTAATTTTGAACGTTTATGCTAAATTAATGTTTAAATGCTAAGATATTTGATGTAAGGTTTACTCCCTTTTTCTGTAAAACTATTTAGAGATTGGTTAAAGAGGAACTCTGCCTTTAATGGCAGGGAAACACCTGTTTGGAAATGGATTGATGGAATGGCTGTAGGGGCAGTGGAGGAGGCCATAATTTTTTAAGGTGCTCTTTAACCAATTTTCTAATATTTTAGAAAAAGTGGAATGTATTATGCCATGTTAACAATTTGTATGGTGTTCTGAGCACATCTGGACTGGGCATAGTGTCTCTTGTCTTTTTAAGAGGCCTTATGTCCTACAGACTATGTGCTACTTGCAGAAGTTAGGATCTAATATATTTAATTGTAGGTGGCTTTTTGGAAGAAAGAAGGTTGTATTGCAATTCCTGGGACCCCATTTATACTGATGATGGTTTCAGCATTTGAAGAAAATGGGGTCCTATAGGTGAAGAGCGCAGGAATGATGGGCAGCTGATCTGTTTCAGGAAGAAAGAGCATTGTGATTAAATCCTGGGACCCCATTAGTACATATGATGGTATTCATCTTTGAAGAAAATGTGGTCCTATAGGTGAAGAGCACAATGTTGAAGTGCCAATCATCTGTTTTTTGAAGAAAGAGCATTGTGATTGAAACCTGGGACTCCATTAGTACCTATGATGGTATTCATCTTTGAAGAAAATGGGGTCCTAAAGGTAAAAACACAATGGCTAAGGTCAGCAGCTCCATTCTGAGGAGTGAAAGCATGGCGAATCTAATATTGGAACCCAATTGGAACCATTGGTGGTAGAAACCATTGAAGAAAATGGGATACAAAGGAAGAAGACTGCAACGATTGACAGCATCCCTATTGAAGCAATGTCACCATTTCAAGCCATCAGACCAAGTAAGTTCTCACTAATTTTGAACGTTTATGCTAAATTAATGTTTAAATGCTAAGATATTTGATTTAAGGTTTACTCCCTTTTTCTCTAAAACTATTTAGAGATTGGTTAAAGAGGAACTCTGCCTTTAATGGCAGGGAAACACCTGTTTGGAAATGGATTGATGGAATGGCTGTAGGGGCAGTGGAGGAGGCCATAATTTTTTAAGGTGCTCTTTAACCAATTTTCTAATATTTTAGAAAAAGTGGAATGTATTATGCCATGTTAACAATTTGCAAGGTGTTCTGGGCACATCTGGGCTGGGCATAGTGTCTCTTGTCTTTTTAAGAGGCCTTATGTCCTGCAGTCTATGTGCTACTTGCAGAAATTAGGATCTAATATATTCATTTGTAGGTGGCTTTATGGAAGAAAGAAGGTTGTATTGCAATTCCTGGGACCCCATTTATACTGATGATGGTATCAGCATTTGAAGAAAATGGGGTCCTATAGGTGAAGAGCGCAGGAATGATGGGCAACTGATCTGTTTCAGGAAGAAAGAGCATTGTGATTAAATCCTGGGACCCCATTAGTACCTATGATGGTATTTATCGTTGAAGAAAATGGAGTCCTATAGGTGAAGAGCACAATGTTGAAGTGCCAATCATCTGTTTCTTGAAGAAAGAGCATTGTGATTGAAACCTGGGACTCCATTAGTACCTATGATGGTATTCATCTTTGAAGAAAATGGGGTCCTAAAGGTAAAAACACAATGGCTAAGGTCAGCAGCTCCATTCTGAGGAGTGAAAGCATGGCCTATCTAATATTGGTACCCAATTGGAACCATTGGTGGTAGAAACCATTGAAGAAAATGGGATACAAAGGAAGAAGACTGCAACGATTGACAGCATCCCTATTGAAGCAGTGTCACCATTTCAAGCCATCATACCAAGTAAGTTCTCACTAATTTTGAACGTTTATGCTAAATTAATGTTTAAATGCTAAGATATTTGATGTAAGGTTTACTCCCTTTTTCTGTAAAACTATTTAGAGATTGGTTAAAGAGGAACTCTGCCTTTAATGGCAGGGAAACACCTGTTTGGAAATGGATTGATGGAATGGCTGTAGGGGCAGTGGAGGAGGCCATAATTTTTTAAGGTGCTCTTTAACCAATTTTCTAATATTTTAGAAAAAGTGGAATGTATTATGCCATGTTAACAATTTGTATGGTGTTCTGAGCACATCTGGACTGGGCATAGTGTCTCTTGTCTTTTTAAGAGGCCTTATGTCCTGCAGTCTATGTGCTACTTGCAGAAGTTAGGATCTAATATATTTAATTGTAGGTGGCTTTTTGGAAGAAAGAAGGTTGTATTGCAATTCCTGGGACCCCATTTATACTGATGATGGTTTCAGCATTTGAAGAAAATGGGGTCCTATAGGTGAAGAGCGCAGGAATGATGGGCAGCTGATCTGTTTCAGGAAGAAAGAGCATTGTGATTAAATCCTGGGACCCCATTAGTACATATGATGGTATTCATCTTTGAAGAAAATGTGGTCCTATAGGTGAAGAGCACAATGTTGAAGTGCCAATCATCTGTTTTTTGAAGAAAGAGCATTGTGATTGAAACCTGGGACTCCATTAGTACCTATGATGGTATTCATCTTTGAAGAAAATGGGGTCCTAAAGGTAAAAACACAATGGCTAAGGGTCAGCAGCTCCATTCTGAGGAGTGAAAGCATGGCGAATCTAATATTGGAACCCAATTGGAACCATTGGTGGTAGAAACCATTGAAGAAAATCGGATACAAAGGAGGAAGACTGCAACGATTGACAGCATCCCTATTGAAGCAATGTCACCATTTCAAGCCATCAGACCAAGTAAGTTCTCACTAATTTTGAACGTTTATGCTAAATTAATGTTTAAATGCTAAGATATTTGATTTAAGGTTTACTCCCTTTTTTTCTAAAACTATTTAGAGATTGGTTAAAGAGGAACTCTGCCTTTAATGGCAGGGAAACACCTGTTTGGAAATGGATTGATGGAATGGCTGTAGGGGCAGTGGAGGAGGCCATAATTTTTTAAGGTGCTCTTTAACCAATTTTCTAATATTTTAGAAAAAGTGGAATGTATTATGCCATGTTAACAATTTGCAAGGTGTTCTGGGCACATCTGGGCTGGGCATAGTGTCTCTTGTCTTTTTAAGAGGCCTTATGTCCTGCAGTCTATGTGCTACTTGCAGAAATTAGGATCTAATATATTCATTTGTAGGTGGCTTTATGGAAGAAAGAAGGTTGTATTGCAATTCCTGGGACCCCATTTATACCGATGATGGTATCAGCATTTGAAGAAAATGGGGTCCTATAGGTGAAGAGCGCAGGAATGATGGGCAACTGATCTGTTTCAGGAAGAAAGAGCATTGTGATTAAATCCTGGGACCCCATTAGTACCTATGATGGTATTTATCGTTGAAGAAAATGGAGTCCTATAGGTGAAGAGCACAATGTTGAAGTGCCAATCATCTGTTTCTTGAAGAAAGAGCATTGTGATTGAAACCTGGGACTCCATTAGTACCTATGATGGTATTCATCTTTGAAGAAAATGGGGTCCTAAAGGTAAAAACACAATGGCTAAGGTCAGCAGCTCCATTCTGAGGAGTGAAAGCATGGCGAATCTAATATTGGTACCCAATTGGAACCATTGGTGGTAGAAACCATTGAAGAAAATGGGATACAAAGGAAGAAGACTGCAACGATTGACAGCATCCCTATTGAAGCAGTGTTACCATTTCAAGCCATCATACCAAGTAAGTTCTCACTAATTTTGAACGTTTATGCTAAATTAATGTTTAAATGCTAAGATATTTGATGTAAGGTTTACTCCCTTTTTCTGTAAAACTATTTAGAGATTGGTTAAAGAGGAACTCTGCCTTTAATGGCAGGGAAACACCTGTTTGGAAATGGATTGATGGAATGGCTGTAGGGGCAGTGGAGGAGGCCATAATTTTTTAAGGTGCTCTTTAACCAATTTTCTAATATTTTAGAAAAAGTGGAATGTATTATGCCATGTTACCAATTTGTATGGTGTTCTGAGCACATCTGGACTGGGCATAGTGTCTCTTGTCTTTTTAAGAGGCCTTATGTCCTACAGACTATGTGCTACTTGCAGAAGTTAGGATCTAATATATTTAATTGTAGGTGGCTTTTTGGAAGAAAGAAGGTTGTATTGCAATTCCTGGGACCCCATTTATACTGATGATGGTTTCAGCATTTGAAGAAAATGGGGTCCTATAGGTGAAGAGCGCAGGAATGATGGGCAGCTGATCTGTTTCAGGAAGAAAGAGCATTGTGATTAAATCCTGGGACCCCATTAGTACCTATGATGGTATTCATCTTTGAAGAAAATGGGGTCCTATAGGTGAAGAGCACAATGTTGAAGTGCCAATCATCTGTTTTTTGAAGAAAGAGCATTGTGATTGAAACCTGGGACTCCATTAGTACCTATGATGGTATTCATCTTTGAAGAAAATGGGGTCCTAAAGGTAAAAACACAATGGCTAAGGTCAGCAGCTCCATTCTGAGGAGTGAAAGCATGGCGAATCTAATATTGGAACCCAATTGGAACCATTGGTGGTAGAAACCATTGAAGAAAATGGGATACAAAGGAAGAAGACTGCAACGATTGACAGCATCCCTATTGAAGCAATGTCACCATTTCAAGCCATCAGACCAAGTAAGTTCTCACTAATTTTGAACCTTTATGCTAAATTAATGTTTAAATGCTAAGATATTTGATTTAAGGTTTACTCCCTTTTTCTCTAAAACTATTTAGAGATTGGTTAAAGAGGAACTCTGCCTTTAATGGCAGGGAAACACCTGTTTGGAAATGGATTGATGGAATGGCTGTAGGGGCAGTGGAGGAGGCCATAATTTTTTAAGGTGCTCTTTAACCAATTTTCTAATATTTTAGAAAAAGTGGAATGTATTATGCCATGTTAACAATTTGCAAGGTGTTCTGGGCACATCTGGGCTGGGCATAGTGTCTCTTGTCTTTTTAAGAGGCCTTATGTCCTGCAGTCTATGTGCTACTTGCAGAAATTAGGATCTAATATATTCATTTGTAGGTGGCTTTATGGAAGAAAAGGTTGTATTGCAATTCCTGGGACCCCATTTATACTGATGATGGTATCAGCATTTGAAGAAAATGGGGTCCTATAGGTGAAGAGCGCAGGAATGATGGGCAACTGATTTGTTTCAGGAAGAAAGAGCATTGTGATTAAATCCTGGGACCCCATTAGTACCTATGATGGTATTTATCGTTGAAGAAAATGGAGTCCTATAGGTGAAGAGCACAATGTTGAAGTGCCAATCATCTGTTTCTTGAAGAAAGAGCATTGTGATTGAAACCTGGGACTCCATTAGTACCTATGATGGTATTCATCTTTGAAGAAAATGGGGTCCTAAAGGTAAAAACACAATGGCTAAGGTCAGCAGCTCCATTCTGAGGAGTGAAAGCATGGCCTATCTAATATTGGTACCCAATTGGAACCATTGGTGGTAGAAACCATTGAAGAAAATGGGATACAAAGGAAGAAGACTGCAACAATTGACAGCATCCCTATTGAAGCAGTGTCACCATTTCAAGCCATCAGACCAAGTAAGTTCTCACTAATTTTGAACGTTTATGCTAAATTAATGTTTAAATGCTAAGATATTTGATGTAAGGTTTACTCCCTTTTTCTGTAAAACTATTTAGAGATTGGTTAAAGAGGAACTCTGCCTTTAATGGCAGGGAAACACCTGTTTGGAAATGGATTGATGGAATGGCTGTAGGGGCAGTGGAGGAGGCCATAATTTTTTAAGGTGCTCTTTAACCAATTTTCTAATATTTTAGAAAAAGTGGAATGTATTATGCCATGTTAACAATTTGTATGGTGTTCTGAGCACATCTGGACTGGGCATAGTGTCTCTTGTCTTTTTAAGAGGCCTTATGTCCTGCAGTCTATGTGCTACTTGCAGAAGTTAGGATCTAATATATTTAATTGTAGGTGGCTTTTTGGAAGAAAGAAGGTTGTATTGCAATTCCTGGGACCCCATTTATACTGATGATGGTTTCAGCATTTGAAGAAAATGGGGTCCTATAGGTGAAGAGCGCAGGAATGATGGGCAGCTGATCTGTTTCAGGAAGAAAGAGCATTGTGATTAAATCCTGGGACCCCATTAGTACATATGATGGTATTCATCTTTGAAGAAAATGTGGTCCTATAGGTGAAGAGCACAATGTTGAAGTGCCAATCATCTGTTTTTTGAAGAAAGAGCATTGTGATTGAAACCTGGGACTCCATTAGTACCTATGATGGTATTCATCTTTGAAGAAAATGGGGTCCTAAAGGTAAAAACACAATGGCTAAGGGTCAGCAGCTCCATTCTGAGGAGTGAAAGCATGGCGAATCTAATATTGGAACCCAATTGGAACCATTGGTGGTAGAAACCATTGAAGAAAATCGGATACAAAGGAGGAAGACTGCAACGATTGACAGCATCCCTATTGAAGCAATGTCACCATTTCAAGCCATCAGACCAAGTAAGTTCTCACTAATTTTGAACGTTTATGCTAAATTAATGTTTAAATGCTAAGATATTTGATTTAAGGTTTACTCCCTTTTTTTCTAAAACTATTTAGAGATTGGTTAAAGAGGAACTCTGCCTTTAATGGCAGGGAAACACCTGTTTGGAAATGGATTGATGGAATGGCTGTAGGGGCAGTGGAGGAGGCCATAATTTTTTAAGGTGCTCTTTAACCAATTTTCTAATATTTTAGAAAAAGTGGAATGTATTATGCCATGTTAACAATTTGCAAGGTGTTCTGGGCACATCTGGGCTGGGCATAGTGTCTCTTGTCTTTTTAAGAGGCCTTATGTCCTGCAGTCTATGTGCTACTTGCAGAAATTAGGATCTAATATATTCATTTGTAGGTGGCTTTATGGAAGAAAGAAGGTTGTATTGCAATTCCTGGGACCCCATTTATACCGATGATGGTATCAGCATTTGAAGAAAATGGGGTCCTATAGGTGAAGAGCGCAGGAATGATGGGCAACTGATCTGTTTCAGGAAGAAAGAGCATTGTGATTAAATCCTGGGACCCCATTAGTACCTATGATGGTATTTATCGTTGAAGAAAATGGAGTCCTATAGGTGAAGAGCACAATGTTGAAGTGCCAATCATCTGTTTCTTGAAGAAAGAGCATTGTGATTGAAACCTGGGACTCCATTAGTACCTATGATGGTATTCATCTTTGAAGAAAATGGGGTCCTAAAGGTAAAAACACAATGGCTAAGGTCAGCAGCTCCATTCTGAGGAGTGAAAGCATGGCGAATCTAATATTGGTACCCAATTGGAACCATTGGTGGTAGAAACCATTGAAGAAAATGGGATACAAAGGAAGAAGACTGCAACGATTGACAGCATCCCTATTGAAGCAGTGTTACCATTTCAAGCCATCATACCAAGTAAGTTCTCACTAATTTTGAACGTTTATGCTAAATTAATGTTTAAATGCTAAGATATTTGATGTAAGGTTTACTCCCTTTTTCTGTAAAACTATTTAGAGATTGGTTAAAGAGGAACTCTGCCTTTAATGGCAGGGAAACACCTGTTTGGAAATGGATTGATGGAATGGCTGTAGGGGCAGTGGAGGAGGCCATAATTTTTTAAGGTGCTCTTTAACCAATTTTCTAATATTTTAGAAAAAGTGGAATGTATTATGCCATGTTACCAATTTGTATGGTGTTCTGAGCACATCTGGACTGGGCATAGTGTCTCTTGTCTTTTTAAGAGGCCTTATGTCCTACAGACTATGTGCTACTTGCAGAAGTTAGGATCTAATATATTTAATTGTAGGTGGCTTTTTGGAAGAAAGAAGGTTGTATTGCAATTCCTGGGACCCCATTTATACTGATGATGGTTTCAGCATTTGAAGAAAATGGGGTCCTATAGGTGAAGAGCGCAGGAATGATGGGCAGCTGATCTGTTTCAGGAAGAAAGAGCATTGTGATTAAATCCTGGGACCCCATTAGTACCTATGATGGTATTCATCTTTGAAGAAAATGGGGTCCTATAGGTGAAGAGCACAATGTTGAAGTGCCAATCATCTGTTTTTTGAAGAAAGAGCATTGTGATTGAAACCTGGGACTCCATTAGTACCTATGATGGTATTCATCTTTGAAGAAAATGGGGTCCTAAAGGTAAAAACACAATGGCTAAGGTCAGCAGCTCCATTCTGAGGAGTGAAAGCATGGCGAATCTAATATTGGAACCCAATTGGAACCATTGGTGGTAGAAACCATTGAAGAAAATGGGATACAAAGGAAGAAGACTGCAACGATTGACAGCATCCCTATTGAAGCAATGTCACCATTTCAAGCCATCAGACCAAGTAAGTTCTCACTAATTTTGAACCTTTATGCTAAATTAATGTTTAAATGCTAAGATATTTGATTTAAGGTTTACTCCCTTTTTCTCTAAAACTATTTAGAGATTGGTTAAAGAGGAACTCTGCCTTTAATGGCAGGGAAACACCTGTTTGGAAATGGATTGATGGAATGGCTGTAGGGGCAGTGGAGGAGGCCATAATTTTTTAAGGTGCTCTTTAACCAATTTTCTAATATTTTAGAAAAAGTGGAATGTATTATGCCATGTTAACAATTTGCAAGGTGTTCTGGGCACATCTGGGCTGGGCATAGTGTCTCTTGTCTTTTTAAGAGGCCTTATGTCCTGCAGTCTATGTGCTACTTGCAGAAATTAGGATCTAATATATTCATTTGTAGGTGGCTTTATGGAAGAAAAGGTTGTATTGCAATTCCTGGGACCCCATTTATACTGATGATGGTATCAGCATTTGAAGAAAATGGGGTCCTATAGGTGAAGAGCGCAGGAATGATGGGCAACTGATTTGTTTCAGGAAGAAAGAGCATTGTGATTAAATCCTGGGACCCCATTAGTACCTATGATGGTATTTATCGTTGAAGAAAATGGAGTCCTATAGGTGAAGAGCACAATGTTGAAGTGCCAATCATCTGTTTCTTGAAGAAAGAGCATTGTGATTGAAACCTGGGACTCCATTAGTACCTATGATGGTATTCATCTTTGAAGAAAATGGGGTCCTAAAGGTAAAAACACAATGGCTAAGGTCAGCAGCTCCATTCTGAGGAGTGAAAGCATGGCCTATCTAATATTGGTACCCAATTGGAACCATTGGTGGTAGAAACCATTGAAGAAAATGGGATACAAAGGAAGAAGACTGCAACAATTGACAGCATCCCTATTGAAGCAGTGTCACCATTTCAAGCCATCAGACCAAGTAAGTTCTCACTAATTTTGAACGTTTATGCTAAATTAATGTTTAAATGCTAAGATATTTGATGTAAGGTTTACTCCCTTTTTCTGTAAAACTATTTAGAGATTGGTTAAAGAGGAACTCTGCCTTTAATGGCAGGGAAACACCTGTTTGGAAATGGATTGATGGAATGGCTGTAGGGGCAGTGGAGGAGGCCATAATTTTTTAAGGTGCTCTTTAACCAATTTTCTAATATTTTAGAAAAAGTGGAATGTATTATGCCATGTTAACAATTTGTATGGTGTTCTGAGCACATCTGGACTGGGAATAGTGTCTCTTGTCTTTTTAAGAGGCCTTATGTCCTACAGACTATGTGCTACTTGCAGAAGTTAGGATCTAATATACAGGCAGTCCCCGGGTTACATACAAGATAGGGTCTGGAGGTTTGTTCTTAAGTTGAATTTGTATGTAAGTCGAAACTGTATATTTTATAATTGTAGATCCAGACAAAAAAAATTTTGGCCCCAGTGACAATTGGAGTTTAAACATTTTTTGTTGTAATGGGACCAAGGATTATCAATAAAACTTCATTACAGACACCTTACAGCTGATTATTGCAGTCTGGGACTATAGTAAAGCATCCAGAGACCATCCCCAGAGGTCAGAGGGGTCCGTCTGTAACTATGGGTTGTCTGTAAGTCGGGTGTCCTTAAGTAGGGGACCGCCTGTATTCAATTGTAGGTGGCTTTTTGGAAGATAGAAGGTTGTATTGCAATTCCTGGGACCCCATTTATACTGATGATGGTATCAGCATTTGAAGAAAATAGGGTCCTATAGGTGAAGAGCGCAGGAATGATGGGCAGCTGATCTGTTTCAGGAAGAAAGAGCATTGTGATTAAATCCTGGGACCCCATTAGTACCTATGATGGTATTCATCTTTGAAGAAAATGGGGTCCTATAGGTGAAGAGCACAATGTTGAAGTGCCAATCATCTGTTTCTTGAAGAAAGAGCATTGTGATTGAAACCTGGGACTCCATTAGTACCTATGATGGTATTCATCTTTGAAGAAAATGGGGTCCTAAAGGTAAAAACACAATGGCTAAGGTCAGCAGCTCCATTCTGAGGAGTGAAAGCATGGCGAATCTAAAATTGGAACCCAATTGGAACCATTGGTGGTAGAAACCATTGAAGAAAATGGGATACAAAGGAAGAAGACTGCAACGATTGACAGCATCCCTATTGAAGCAATGTCACCATTTCAAGCCATCAGACCAAGTAAGTTCTCACAAATTTTGAACGTTTATGCTAAATTAATGTTTAAATGCTAAGATATTTGATGTAAGGTTTACTCCCTTTTTCTGTAAAACTATTTAGAGATTGGTTAAAGAGGAACTCTGCCTTTAGTGGCAGGGAAACACCTGTTTGGAAATGGATTGATGGAATGGCTGTAGAGGCAGTGGAGGAGGCCATATTTTTTTAAGGTGCTCTTTAACCAATTTTCTAATATTTTAGAAAAAGTGGAATGTATTATGCCATGTTAACAATTTGCAAGGTGTTCTGAGCACATCTGGACTGGGCATAGTGTCTCTTGTCTTTTTAAGAGGCCTTATGTCCTGCAGTCTATGTGCTACTTGCAGAAGTTAGGATCTAATATATTAATTTGTAGGTGGCTTTATGGAAGAAAGAAGGTTGTATTGCAATTCCTGGAACCCCATTTATACTGATGATGGTATCAGCATTTGAAGAAAATGGGGTCCTATAGGTGAAGAGCGCAGGAATGATGGGCAGCTGATCTGTTTCAGGAAGAGAGAGCATTGTGATTAAATCCTGGGACCCCATTAGTACCTATGATGGTATTTATCGTTGAAGAAAATGGGTCCTATAGGTGAAGAGCACAATGTTGAAGTGCCAATCATCTGTTTCTTGAAGAAAGGGCATTGTGATTGAAACCTGGGACTCCATTAGTACCTATGATGGTATTTATCTTTGAAGAAAATGGGGTCCTAAAGGTAAAAAACACAATGGCTAAGGTCAGCAGCTCCATTCTGAGGAGTGAAAGCATGGCGAATCTAATATTGGTACCCAATTGGAACCATTGGTGGTAGAAACCATTGAAGAAAATGGGATACAAAGGAAGAAGACTGCAACGATTAACAGCATCCCTATTGAAGCAGTGTCACAATTTCAAGCCATCAGACCAAGTAAGTTCTCACAAAATTTTAACGTTTATGCTAAATTAATGTTCAAATGCTAAGATGTAAGGTTTACTCCCTTTTTCTGTAAAACTATTTAGAGATTGGTTAAAGAGGAACTCTGCCTTTAATGGCAGGGAAACACCTGTTTGGAAATGGATTGATGGAATGGCTGTAGGGGCAGTGGAGGAGGCCATAATTTTTTAAGGTGCTCTTTAACCAATTTTCTAATATTTTAGAAAAAGTGGAATGTATTATGCCATGGTAACAATTTGTATGGTGTTCTGAGCACATCTGGGCTGGGCATAGTGTCTCTTGTCTTTTTAAGAGGCCTTATGTCCTACAGACTATGTGCTACTTGCAGAAGTTAGGATCTAATATATTCAATTGTAGGTGGCTTTTTGGAAGAAAGAAGGTTGTATTGCAATTCCTGGGACCCCATTTATACTGATGATGGTATCAGCATTTGAAGAAAATGGGGTCCTATAGGTGAAGAGCGCAGGAATGATGGGCAGCTGATCTGTTTCAGATAGAAAGAGCATTGTGATTAAATCCTGGGACCCCATTAGTACCTCTGATGGTATTTATCGTTGAAGAAAATGGGGTCCTATAGGTGAAGAGCACAATGTTGAAGTGCCAATCATCTGTTTCTTGAAGAAAGGGCATTGTGATTGAAACCTGGGACTCCATTAGTACCTATGATGGTATTCATCTTTGAAGAAAATGGGGTCCTAAAGGTAAAAACACAATGGCTAAGGTCAGCAGCTCCATTCTGAGGAGTGAAAGCATGGCGGATCTAATATTGGTACCCAATTGGAACCATTGGTGGTAGAAACCATTGAAGAAAATGGGATACAAAGGAAGAAGACTGCAACGATTGACAGCATCCCTATTGAAGCAATGTTACCATTTCAAGCCATCAGACCAAGTAAGTTCTCACTAATTTTGAACGTTTATGCTAAATTAATGTTTAAATGCTAAGATATTTGATGTAAGGTGTACTCCCTTTTTCTGTAAAACTATTTAGAGATTGGTTAAAGAGGAACTCTGCCTTTAGTGGCAGGGAAACACCTGTTTGGAAATGGATTGATGGAATGGCTGTAGGGGCAGTGGAGGAGGCCATATTTTTTTAAGGTGCTCTTTAACCAATTTTCTAATATTTTAGAAAAAGTGGAATGTATTATGCCATGTTAACAATTTGCAAGGTGTTCTGAGCACATCTGGGCTGGGCATAGTGTCTCTTGTCTTTTTAAGAGGCCTTAAGTCCTACAGACTATGTGCTACTTGCAGAAGTTAGGATCTAATATATTCAATTGTAGGTGGCTTTATGGAAGAAAGAAGGTTGTATTGCAATTCCTGGGACCCCATTTATACTGATGATGGTATCAGCATTTGAAGAAAATGGGGTCCTATAGGTGAAGAGGGCAGGAATGATGGGCAGCTGATCTGTTTCAGGAAGAAAGAGCATTGTGATTAAATCCTGGGACCCCATTAGTACCTATGATGGTATTTATCGTTGAAGAAAATGGGGTCCTATAGGTGAAGAGCACAATGTTGAAGTGCCAATCATCTGTTTCTTGAAGAAAGGGCATTGTGATTGAAACCTGGGACTCCATTAGTACCTATGATGGTATTTATCTTTGAAGAAAATGGGGTCCTAAAGGTAAAAAACACAATGGCTAAGGTCAGCAGCTCCATTCTGAGGAGTGAAAGCATGGCAAATCTAATATTGGTACCCAATTGGAACCATTGGTGGTAGAAACCATTGAAGAAAATGGGATACAAAGGAAGAAGACTGCAACGATTGACAGCATCCCTATTGAAGCAGTGTCACAATTTCAAGCCATCAGACCAAGTAAGTTCTCACAAGTGTGAAGGTTTATGCTAAATTAATGTTCAAATGCTAAGATGTAAGGTTTACTCCCTTTTTCTGTAAAACTATTTAGAGATTGGTTAAAGAGGAACTCTGCCTTTAATAGCAGGGAAACACCTGTTTGGAAATGGATTGATGGAATGGCTGTAGGGGCAGTGGAGGAGGCCATAATTTTTTAAGGTGCTCTTTAACCAATTTTCTAATATTTTAGAAAAAGTGGAATGTATTATGCCATGTTAACAATTTGTATGGTGTTCTGAGCACATCTGGGCTGGGCATGGTGTCTCTTGTCTTTTTAAGAAGCCATATGTCCTACAGACTATGTGCTACTTGCAGAAGTTAGGATCTAATATATTCAATTGTAGGTGGCTTTTTGGAAGAAAGAAGGTTGTATTGCAATTCCTGGGACCCCATTTATACTGATGATGTTATCAGCATTTGAAGAAAATGGGGTCCTATAGGTGAAGAGCGCAGGAATGATGGGCAACTGATCTGTTTCCGGAAGAGAGAGCATTGTGATTAAATCCTGGGACCCCATTAGTACCTATGATGGTATTTATCGTTGAAGAAAATGGGGTCCTATAGGTTAAGAGCACAATGTTGAAGTGCCAATCATCTGTTTCTTGAAGAAAGGGCATTGTGATTGAAACCTGGGACTCCATTAGTACCTATGATGGTATTCATCTTTGAAGAAAATGGGGTCCTAAAGGTAAAAACACAATGGCTAAGGTCAGCAGCTCCATTCTGAGGAGTGAAAGCATGGCGAATCTAAAATTGGTACCCAATTGGAACCATTGGTGGTAGAAACCATTGAAGAAAATGGGATACAAAGGAAGAAGACTGCAACGATTGACAGCATCCCTATTGAAGCAATGTCACCATTTCAAGCCATCAGACCAAGTAAGTTCTCACAAATTTTGAACGTTTATGCTAAATTAATTTTTAAATGCTAAGATATTTGATGTAAGGTTTACTCCCTTTTTCTGTAAAACTATTTAGAGATTGGTTAAAGAGGAACTCTGCCTTTAATGGCAGGGAAACACCTGTTTGGAAATGGATTGATGGAATGGCTGTAGGGGCAGTGGAGGAGGCCATAATTTTTTAAGGTGCTCTTTAACCAATTTTCTAATATTTTAGAAAAAGTGGAATGTATTATGCCATGTTAACAATTTGTATGGTGTTCTGAGCACATCTGGGCTGGGCATAGTGTCTCTTGTCTTTTTAAGAGGCCTTATTTCCTACAGACTATGTGCTACTTGCAGAAGTTAGGATCTAATATATTCAATTGTAGGTGGCTTTTTGGAAGAAAGAAGGTTGTATTGCAATTCCTGGGACCCCATTTATACTGATGATGGTATCAGCATTTGAAGAAAATGGGGTCCTATAGGTGAAGAGCGCAGGAATGATGGGCAGCTGATCTGTTTCAGATAGAAAGAGCATTGTGATTAAATCCTGGGACCCCATTAGTACCTCTGATGGTATTTATCGTTGAAGAAAATGGGGTCCTATAGGTGAAGAGCACAATGTTGAAGTGCCAATCATCTGTTTCTTGAAGAAAGGGCATTGTGATTGAAACCTGGGACTCCATTAGTACCTATGATGGTATTTATCTTTGAAGAAAATGGGGTCCTAAAGGTAAAAAACAAAATGGCTATGGTCAGCAGCTCCATTCTGAGGAGTGAAAGCATGGCGAATCTAATATTGGTACCCAATTGGAACCATTGGTGGTAGAAACCATTGAAGAAAATGGGATACAAAGGAAGAAGACTGCAACGATTAACAGCATCCCTATTGAAGCAGTGTCACAATTTCAAGCCATCAGACCAAGTAAGTTCTCACAAAATTTGAACGTTTATGCTAAATTAATGTTCAAATGCTAAGATGTAAGGTTTACTCCCTTTTTCTGTAAAACTATTTAGAGATTGGTTAAAGAGGAACTCTGCCTTTAATGGCAGGGAAACACCTGTTTGGAAATGGATTGATGGAATGGCTGTAGGGGCAGTGGAGGAGGCCATAATTTTTTAAGGTGCTCTTTAACCAATTTTCTAATATTTTAGAAAAAGTGGAATGTATTATGTCATGTTAACAATTTGCAAGGTGTTCTGAGCACATCTGGGCTGGGCATAGTGTCTCTTGTCTTTTTAAGAGGCCTTATGTACTACAGACTATGTGCTACTTGCAGAAGTTAGGATCTAATATATTCAATTGTAGGTGGCTTTTTGGAAGAAAGAAGGTTGTATTGCAATTCCTGGGACCCCATTTATACTGATGATGGTATCAGCATTTGAAGAAAATGGGGTCCTATAGGTGAAGAGCGCAGGAATGATGGGCAGCTGATCTGTTTCAGGAAGAGAGAGCATTGTGATTAAATCCTGGGACCCCATTAGTACCTATGATGGTATTTATCGTTGAAGAAAATGGGGTCCTATAGGTTAAGAGCACAATGTTGAAGTGCCAATCATCTGTTTCTTGAAGAATGGGCATTGTGATTGAAACCTGGGACTCCATTAGTACCTATGATGATATTCATCTTTGAAGAAAATGGGGTCCTAAAGGTAAAAACACAATGGCTAAGGTCAGCAGCTCCATTCTGAGGAGTGAAAGCATGGCGAATCTAAAATTGGTACCCAATTGGAACCATTGGTGGTAGAAACCATTGAAGAAAATGGGATACAAAGGAAGAAGACTGCAACGATTGACAGCATCCCTATTGAAGCAGTGTCACCATTTCAAGCCATCAGACCAAGTAAGTTCTCACAAATTTTGAACGTTTATGCTAAATTAATTTTTAAATGCTAAGATATTTGATGTAAGGTTTACTCCCTTTTTCTGTAAAACTATTTAGAGATTGGTTAAAGAGGAACTCTGCCTTTAATGGCAGGGAAACACCTGTTTGGAAATGGATTGATGGAATGGCTGTAGGGGCAGTGGAGGAGGCCATAATTTTTTAAGGTGCTCTTTAACCAATTTTCTAATATTTTAGAAAAAGTGGAATGTATTATGCCATGTTAACAATTTGTATGGTGTTCTGAGCACATCTGGGCTGGGCATAGTGTCTCTTGTCTTTTTAAGAGGCCTTATGTCCTACAGACTATGTGCTACTTGCAGAAGTTAGGATCTAATATATTCATTTGTAGGTGGCTTTATGGAAGAAAGAAGGTTGTATTGCAATTCCTGGGACCCCATTATACTGATGATGGTATCAGCATTTGAAGAAAATGGGGTCCTATAGGTGAAGAGGGCAGGAATGATGGGCAACTGATCTGTTTCAGGAAGAGAGAGCATTGTGATTAAATCCTGGGACCCCATTAGTACCTATGATGGTATTTATCGTTGAAGAAAATGGGGTCCTATAGGTGAAGAGCACAATGTTGAAGTGCCAATCATCTGTTTCTTGAAGAAAGAGCATTGTGATTGAAACCTGGGACTCCATTAGTACCTATGATGGTATTCATCTTTGAAGAAAATGGGGTCCTAAAGGTAAAAAACACAATGGCTAAGGTCAGCAGCTCCATTCTGAGGAGTGAAAGCATGGCCAATCTAATATTGGTACCCAATTGGAACCATTGGTGGTAGAAACCATTGAAGAAAATGGGATACAAAGGAAGAAGACTGCAACGATTGACAGCATCCCTATTGAAGTAATGTCACCATTTCAAGCCATCAGACCAAGTAAGTTCTCACAAAATTTGAACGTTTATGCTAAATTAATGTTCAAATGCTAAGATGTAAGGTTTACTCCCTTTTTCTGTAAAACTATTTAGAGATTGGTTAAAGAGGAACTCTGCCTTTAATGGCAGGGAAACACCTGTTTGGAAATGGATTGATGGAATGGCTGTAGGGGCAGTGGAGGAGGCCATAATTTTTTAAGGTGCTCTTTAACCAATTTTCTAATATTTTAGAAAAAGTGGAATGTATTATGCCATGTTAACAATTTGTATGGTGTTCTGAGCACATCTGGACTGGGCATAGTGTCTCTTGTCTTTTTAAGAGGCCTTATGTCCTACAGACTATGTGCTACTTGCAGAAGTTAGGATCTAATATATTCATTTGTAGGTGGCTTTTTGGAAGAAAGAAGGTTGTATTGCAATTCCTGGGACCCCATTTATACTGATGATGGTATCAGCATTTGAAGAAAATGGGGTCCTATAGGTGAAGAGCGCAGGAATGATGGGCAGCTGATCTGTTTCAGGAAGAAAGAGCATTGTGATTAAATCCTGGGACCCCATTAGTACCTATGATGGTATTTATCGTTGAAGAAAATGGGGTCCTATAGGTGAAGAGCACAATGTTGAAGTGCCAATCATCTGTTTCTTGAAGAAAGAGCATTGTGATTGAAACCTGGGACTCCATTAGTACCTATGATGGTATTTATCTTTGAAGAAAATGGGGTCCTAAAGGTAAAAAACACAATGGCTAAGGTCAGCAGCTCCATTCTGAGGAGTGAAAGCATGGCGAATCTAATATTGGTACCCAATTGGAACCATTGGTGGTAGAAACCATTGAAGAAAATGGGATACAAAGGAAGAAGACTGCAACGATTAACAGCATCCCTATTGAAGCATTGTAACAATTTCTAGCCATCAGACCAAGTAAGTTCTCACAAAATTTGAACGTTTATGCTAAATTAATGTTCAAATGCTAAGATGTAAGGTTTACTCCCTTTTTCTGTAAAACTATTTAGAGATTGGTTAAAGAGGAACTCTGCCTTTAATAGCAGGGAAACACCTGTTTGGAAATGGATTGATGGAATGGCTGTAGGGGCAGTGGAGGAGGCCATAATTTTTTAAGGTGCTCTTTAACCAATTTTCTAATATTTTAGAAAAAGTGGAATGTATTATGCCATGTTAACAATTTGTATGGTGTTCTGAGCACATCTGGACTGGGCATAGTGTCTCTTGTCTTTTTAAGAGGCCTTATGTCCTACAGACTATGTGCTACTTGCAGAAGTTAGGATCTAATATATTCATTTGTAGGTGGCTTTTTGGAAGAAAGAAGGTTGTATTGCAATTCCTGGGACCCCATTTATACTGATGATGGTATCAGCATTTGAAGAAAATGGGGTCCTATAGGTGAAGAGCGCAGGAATGATGGGCAGCTGATCTGTTTCAGGAAGAAAGAGCATTGTGATTAAATCCTGGGACCCCATTAGTACCTATGATGGTATTTATCGTTGAAGAAAATGGGGTCCTATAGGTGAAGAGCACAATGTTGAAGTGCCAATCATCTGTTTCTTGAAGAAAGGGCATTGTGATTGAAACCTGGGACTCCATTAGTACCTATGATGGTATTCATCTTTGAAGAAAATGGGGTCCTAAAGGTAAAAAACACAATGGCTAAGGTCAGCAGCTCCATTCTGAGGAGAGAAAGCATGGCGAATCTAATATTGGTACCCAATTGGAACCATTGGTGGTAGAAACCATTGAAGAAAATGGGATACAAAGGAAGAAGACTGCAACGATTAACAGCATCCCTATTGAAGCATTGTAACAATTTCTAGCCATCAGACCAAGTAAGTTCTCACAAAATTTGAACGTTTATGCTAAATTAATGTTCAAATGCTAAGATGTAAGGTTTACTCCCTTTTTCTGTAAAACTATTTAGAGATTGGTTAAAGAGGAACTCTGCCTTTAATAGCAGGGAAACACCTGTTTGGAAATGGATTGATGGAATGGCTGTAGGGGCAGTGGAGGAGGCCATAATTTTTTAAGGTGCTCTTTAACCAATTTTCTAATATTTTAGAAAAAGTGGAATGTATTATGCCATGTTAACAATTTGTATGGTGTTCTGAGCACATCTGGGCTGGGCATAGTGTCTCTTGTCTTTTTAAGAGGCCTTATGTCCTACAGACTATGTGCTACTTGCAGAAGTTAGGATCTAATATATTCATTTGTAGGTGGCTTTTTGGAAGAAAGAAGGTTGTATTGCAATTCCTGGGACCCCATTTATACTGATGATGGTATCAGCATTTGAAGAAAATGGGGTCCTATAGGTGAAGAGCGCAGGAATGATGGGCAGCTGATCTGTTTCAGGAAGAAAGAGCATTGTGATTAAATCCTGGGACCCCATTAGTACCTATGATGGTATTTATCGTTGAAGAAAATGGGGTCCTATAGGTGAAGAGCACAATGTTGAAGTGCCAATCATCTGTTTCTTGAAGAAAGGGCATTGTGATTGAAACCTGGGACTCCATTAGTACCTATGATGGTATTCATCTTTGAAGAAAATGGGGTCCTAAAGGTAAAAACACAATGGCTAAGGTCAGCAGCTCCATTCTGAGGAGTGAAAGCATGGCAAATCTAATATTGGTACCCAATTGGAACCATTGGTGGTAGAAACCATTGAAGAAAATGGGATACAAAGGAAGAAGACTGCAACGATTGACAGCATCCCTATTGAAGCAATGTTACCATTTCAAGCCATCAGACCAAGTAAGTTCTCACTAATTTTGAACGTTTATGCTAAATTAATATTTAAATGCTAAGATATTTGATGTAAGGTTTACCCCCTTTTTCTGTAAAACTATTTAGAGATTGGTTAAAGAGGAACTCTGCTTTTAGTGGCAGGGAAACACCTGTTTGGAAATGGATTGATGGAATGGCTGTAGGGGCAGTGGAGGAGGCCATAATTTTTTAAGGTGCTCTTTAACCAATTTTCTAATATTTTAGAAAAAGTGGAATGTATTATGCCATGTTAACAATTTGCAAGGTGTCAGGGAAATATCCCCATATCTCGATGTGATGTGTGGTTCCAAATCATTGTATAGTACGAGCTGCTCGGTGAATCACTCAGACCTTCACATGTTTGAGAGAATTCCAATTTATTTAGGTTGCAGACAGTTTTTATAGGTTCTTGAGACAAAGGAACCTATTGACCATGCCCACATTCCAATAGCCCTCAAGAGGAGCTATCAGTGTAAAATGATCTGTGTACTCGGGGGGTGGTGCTATTCACAGGGATCTTTTCTATCAATAGAGCCAAAGATCTTTGTATACATACATGATAGAAGAACAGAATATAAAAATGGATTCCATTCCCTCACAATTCCTCCCTTTTTGTGAATAATTTCAGGTACTGCTCAGGTGGTACATTGACATATGCTAATCACACATCCAGGACTTATCTAACCCTTCACCTGCTTCCCTCCTGAGCATCCTGAACATTATATCACAACACAATTCATGTAAATCCATTGTAAAGGGTAGAATCTCTACATCCTATTGGTGTATATCCTTATACATGTCACCCTACCAACCCCTGAGTACTATTAGACATGGTATGCGGCGCACACACTGTAGTAGGAGTAACAATGTCCATAGCAGCATTGAGCTACACAGATTCATCTTCAACAGTCTCTGGGTCCAGCACCATTCTTCTTCAGCTGTCATAGTTTCCTTGTAGTTTCTATACGTTGATATGTCACAGGTATATGGGATGACCCTTCAAAAGACTCTCAGGTGTCACATCAGGACCATCTCATCACCTGGGTGCAGGTCCTCTGCTCTAGCTACTTTAGGTTCTGGAACTGAAACAGATACTTGGTTATGCACCTAAGATAAAATGTATCTGCAGGTTTTGGACACCCCACCAGTTCTCTATGACACCTCTGGACAACCTTAGGGAAGTATATGTTCATCCATGGGGCAATTCTAAAAACAACCTCAGTAGGTGAAAAGACTTTTTAATCCCTAGAGCTGTCATCAACTATATTACTGCCCCAAAAGGGATTATTACTTTAGTCTCTAGAATAAGTGGACTAACATATTCCTCGAGCCCTGGCTGTGGTCTTTACAGTTGCTTTAGTTACAGGATAGGGTTCAGATTACCCAGAAAAGAGGTCCACACACACACAAGCACATGTTCATAGCTACTTACCTTTTGTAGCTGTACTTAGCCAATCTGCAGCCTCTGGAAGGGGTAATGCGGCTTCGGAGTGTATATATGAGGGTTTTCACTACTCTCCCTACATTGTACTAGGTATATATAAACATACTTGTGTAAATGGACAGTAGCAAAAGTGAATCTAAGTGATACTCCATACTTATCCACCACGGAGCATATAGAGTCTTAGCCTGGTGAACCATCATAGGGTAAAGGGCCCTTGGCAGACATTGCTTGTCACCTTTTTGCCATAGTCCACCCTCCGCCTCTTGGGCCCCTATTTTGCTCCAATCTTGTTTCTCACCTTCTGGAGCCTGTTTTTGTAAAGTCTGAAGTATAGACAAATCTACTGGGCCAGCGAGGGTCACGGACTGTACTGATCCAGGCTCCTTTCCCCTAGGCTTTCCGGTAACCAGTATGGTCACTTCATGTATTAGAGCTTTTTAAAAGTTTTACCTTCTAGGATGGACCTTTATTGTAACACTAAGGCCTCTATCAGCTATTTCAAAGTCTCATAGTTGTTGATAAACTTATTATATGAAGTTAGAAATCATAAGGAATCCCAAAAGACTCACATTCTTCCCCTCTGCCACTTTACCCCCCTCCATCAGTGCCCTCACCTCCGCCTCCTGTACAGACAGGTAGGTCAGGAGTGGTTCTGCTGCTGTTACCTCATGTTGTGTGACCACTGCACATCTGATGTAGAATTAACCTCATTCCTGGTTTCTAAAGCCATCTACAAAAAACTCAAAATGCAGATTAATGAGATATTCAGTTTTGACATTACAAAAAGGTAACTGGTTCATTAATCATTAAGATAATAGAAAATTTTAAATACAACCCGTCTACCTCATGTCTCCCCCCTTTGAATCTAGCGAAAGTAGTGGAGCTGGATTCAATGTAATACATCATAAAGAGGGCACATTGTAACCAAGGTTTCTAGTCATGAAGAGGTGAAATACTATCAGGATAATCCAAAACTACTACAGAAGCTTTTTATACATAGGCAGCAGTAGGATACAAAACCAAGAAGGATCCAGGTTGTCATGTGACACACGATCAGCAGCTTCCGGCCTGTGTCCTCTCCTCTGAGGTGCTTGGCTTAAACTTAAATGAGAACAATAGAAAATGAGCAATATACTCCAGAAAAACACAGTATTTGGGACCAATGCCGATGTATCAATGCTGTATAATTGGAGACATACAGTATACAAATATCTTAGATCTTATTATAACCTATACAGTCATACTGGGGCCACATACTGGGGACACATACTGGGCAGAAGCATCACTAGAGACAGTGACGTAGGAGGCTTCTAGGGATGTTATAACTTCTGCCTGAAAAGCTCCTAATAATAATCTCAGTCATAGCTGCTGAATAGGACTAATACTATGGGATCATAGGGAGGTTTTACTCCTGGTTAAAACATTAAAATTACAAATGTTGCACCGAATCAAACCCAAATCTGCTAAGGACCATGAGGGTTATCAGTAATGAACACACATTCTCATTGTTCCTTTCTTCTCTTAACATTCCAACATGTGCTCCCCCTCCCCCCCCCCCCTCCTGTGTTCACTGAGACAAGGGGGGAGGCAGCCCCCTCCTTCTCCCTGTGGTGTCTGTAGTACTATGTGTCCCAGCATAACAAGAGAACAAAGAAGGAATCTAACACACCATTGTAACATCTAAGATCACTGTATCATCCTAGACAAATTGCAAAAACTTTTGACCACACCCTTCAAACTTTTAGGTGTATTATAAAGTTTTACACTACATTTCTGATGTTATTAAACATAAATCACAAGATCTCTCAGGTCCAAGCCTACAATGAACAATGTCCACAATTGTGTGATGTCCTTTCCTCACATCTGGTAACTGATGAAGTACCACTAGCACTACATGTCATATAGGCAAAACACATATTTATATATTTGCCATAATCTGCAGGACGGTATATAGGAATAAACTCCAAAGATCTTTAGGCAATGCATCATTACTAGAGATGAGCGAACATGCTCGTCCGAGCTTGATGCTCGGTCGAGCATTAGCGTACTCGAAACTGCTCGTTGCTCGGACGAATACTGCGCCCGCTCGAGAAAATGGCAGCTCCCGCCGTTTCGCTTTTTGGCGGCCAGAAACAGAGCCAATCACAAGCCAGGAGACTCTGCACTCCACCCAGCATGACGTGGTACCCTTACACGTCGATAGCAGTGGTAGGCTGGCCAGATCAGGTGACCCTGGGATAGACTAGCCGCTGCCCGCGCTGCTCGGATCATTCTGTGTCTGGATGCCGCTAGGGAGAGAGCTGCTGCTGGTCAGGGAAAGCGTTAGGGTGTTCTATTAGCTTACTGTTAGGCAGGAGTGATTCTCCAAGAACCCAACAGCCCTTCTTAGGGCTACAATAACGTTATACTTTTTTTTTTTTATTTGCAGCTAGTACCATATTGTGAGGAATTTGCAGGGGGACTTGCTACCGTTGTGTTTAGCTCTTAGTGACACACATATCCACCTCAAACACCAAAGTGGGAAAATTTATTAGGGGTTTGATTTCAATTAGGCAAAGTCTGCCATTTACTTTTTATTTTACGTTTATTTTTTTAATAACTCAGTGTCATCTCATCTTGCATAGTAGTGTGCTTTCATACTTGGCTAGAAAATAGCCATAGGAGAATCCAAACGGCTTACTTACGCCTACAGTAGCGTTATATATATTTGATTTCTGGTTGATCTGCTGGTGGCTGTACTTGCTGCAGTGCATCTACTAGCAAATTGTGAGCAATTTGTAGTGAGACTTGCGACCGCTGTGTTTTGCGCTTAGTGACGCACATATCCATTGCAAAGACCGAAGTGGGAAAATTTATTAGGGGTTGGATTTCAATTAGGCACAGTCTGCCATTTCCTTTTTTATTTTACGTTTATTTTGTTTAATAACTCAGCGTCATCTCATCTGGCATAGTAGTGTGCTTTCATACTTGGCTAGAAAATAGCCATAGGAGAATCCAAACGGCTTACTTACGCCTACAGTAGCGTTATATATATTTGATTTCTGGTTGATCTGCTGGTGGCTGTACTTGCTGCAGTGCATCTACTAGCAAATTGTGAGCAATTCGTAGTGAGACTTGCGACCGCTGTGTTTTGCGCTTAGTGACGCACATATCCATTGCAAAGACCGAAGTGGGAAAATTTATTAGGGGTTGGATTTCAATTAGGCACAGTCTGCCATTTCCTTTTTTATTTTACGTTTATTTTGTTTAATAACTCAGCGTCATCTCATCTGGCATAGTAGTGTGCTTTCATACTTGGCTAGAAAATAGCCATAGGAGAATCCAAACGGCTTACTTACGCCTACAGTAGCGTTATATATATTTGATTTCTGGTTGATCTGCTGGTGGCTGTACTTGCTGCAGGGCATCTACTAGCAAATTGTGAGCAATTCGTAGTGAGACTTGCGACCGCTGTGTTTTGCGCTTAGTGACGCACATATCCATTGCAAAGACCGAAGTGGGAAAATTTATTAGGGGTTGGATTTCAATTAGGCACAGTCTGCCATTTCCTTTTTTATTTTACGTTTATTTTGTTTAATAACTCAGCGTCATCTCATCTGGCATAGTAGTGTGCTTTCATACTTGGCTAGAAAATAGCCATAGGAGAATCCAAACGGCTTACTTACGCCTACAGTAGCGTTATATATATTTGATTTCTGGTTGATCTGCTGGTGGCTGTACTTGCTGCAGTGCATCTACTAGCAAATTGTGAGCAATTTGTAGTGAGACTTGCGACCTCTGTGTTTTGCGCTTAGTGACGCACATATCCATTGCAAAGACCGAAGTGGGAAAATTTATTAGGGGTTGGATTTCAATTAGGCACAGTCTGCCATTTCCTTTTTTATTTTACGTTTATTTTGTTTAATAACTCAGCGTCATCTCATCTGGCATAGTAGTGTGCTTTCATACTTGGCTAGAAAATAGCCATAGGAGAATCCAAACGGCTTACTTACGCCTACAGTAGCGTTATATATATTTGATTTCTGGTTGATCTGCTGGTGGCTGTACTTGCTGCAGTGCATCTACTAGCAAATTGTGAGCAATTCGTAGTGAGACTTGCGACCGCTGTGTTTTGCGCTTAGTGACGCACATATCCATTGCAAAGACCGAAGTGGGAAAATTTATTAGGGGTTGGATTTCAATTAGGCACAGTCTGCCATTTCCTTTTTTATTTTACGTTTATTTTGTTTAATAACTCAGCGTCATCTCATCTGGCATAGTAGTGTGCTTTCATACTTGGCTAGAAAATAGCCATAGGAGAATCCAAACGGCTTACTTACGCCTACAGTAGCGTTATATATATTTGATTTCTGGTTGATCTGCTGGTGGCTGTACTTGCTGCAGTGCATCTACTAGCAAATTGTGAGCAATTCGTAGTGAGACTTGCGACCGCTGTGTTTTGCGCTTAGTGACGCACATATCCATTGCAAAGACCGAAGTGGGAAAATTTATTAGGGGTTGGATTTCAATTAGGCACAGTCTGCCATTTCCTTTTTTATTTTACGTTTATTTTGTTTAATAACTCAGCGTCATCTCATCTGGCATAGTAGTGTGCTTTCATACTTGGCTAGAAAATAGCCATAGCAATAGGATAGCATCGTTTGGTTTTAAAAACTAAAAAACACAAAAAAAAACAAAAAAACACAAAAAAAAGTTAAAAAAAAATTAAAGTTATAACTCTCATTTTAAAAATGTTTAACTCGAGGGCTAGGGGTAGAGGACGAGGGCGGGGACGTGGGCGTCCAACTACTGCAGGGGTCAGACGCCGTGGTCCTGGCCGGGGTGAGACACCACCTGCTTATGAGGGAGCAGGGGAACGCCGCAGAGCTACACTCCGTAGGTTCATGTCTGAAGTTACTGGGACTCGTGGTAGAGCACTGTTGAGGCCAGAACAGTGCGAACAGGTGATGTCGTGGATTGCCGACAATGCTTCGAGCAATTTGTCCACCAGTCAGTCTTCTACACAGTCCACCCATGTCACCGAAATCGGCACTCCTCCAGCTCCTGCACCTCAGCCTCCTCCCCCCCAGTCTGCCCCCTCCCAGGAAAATTTGCCATTTGAACCGGCATACTCTGAGGAACTGTTTTCTGGACCCTTCCCACACTCACAAACCACTTGTCCGGTTGCTGCTGAGCAATTTTCCGATGCCCAGGTTTTCCACCAGTCGCAGTCTGTGGGTGATGATGACCTTCTTGACGTAGTGGAAGAAGTGTCTAAAGAGGTGTCCGACGATGAGGAGACACGGTTGTCAGACAGTGGGGAAGTTGTTGTCAGGGCAGGAAGTCCGAGGGGGGAGCAGACTGAGGGATCGGAGGATGATGAGGTGACAGACCCAAGCTGGGTTGATAGGCCGGGTGAACACAGTGCTTCTGAGACAGAGGAGAGTCCTCGACCAGAACAGGTTGGAAGAGGCAGTGGTGGGGCCAGACGGAGAGGCAGGGCCAGAGCTGGTGCATCAGCGCCAAATGTGTCAACTAGTGAAGCTCCCGTGGCGAGGGCTCCTGCGGCGAGGGCTAGATTTTCCGAAGTCTGGAGGTTCTTTAAGGAAACACCGGATGACCGACGGACTGTGGTGTGCAACATTTGCCAAACCAGGATCAGCAGGGGTTCCACCACTACTAGCTTAACTACCACCAGTATGCGCAGGCATATGAATGCTAAACACCCCACTCAGTGGCAACAATCCCGTTCACCTCCGGCCGTGCACACCACTGCTCCTTCCCCTGTGTCAGCTGATAGTCAGCCCCCTGCCCAGGACCCTGCCACAAAAACCCCATCGTCGCCTCCACGATCCTCCACAGCATCCACCAGCGTTCAGCTCTCCATACCCCAGACGCTGGAGCGGAAACGCAAATATAGTGCAACCCACCCGCACGCCCAAGCCCTTAATGTCCACATCTCCAGATTGCTTAGCCTGGAGATGCTGCCCTATAGGCTAGTAGAGACCGAGGCCTTTCGCAACCTCATGGCGGCCGCCCCTCGGTATTCGGTCCCCAGCCGCCACTACTTTTCCCGATGTGCCGTCCCAGCCCTGCACCAGCACGTGTCAGACAACATCATCCGTGCCCTGACCAACGCCGTTTCTGACAAGGTCCACCTGACCACGGACACGTGGACGAGTGCTGCCGGGCAGGGCCACTATATATCGCTGACGGCACATTGGGTTAACTTGGTGGAGGCTGGGACCGAGTCTGACCCTGCGGCTGGTCATATACTGCCGACGCCGAGGATTGCGGGGCCTACCTCGGTCCAGGTGTTTCAGGCCTACTATGCCTCCTCCTCCTCCCACCCCTCCTCCACCCCCTCCTCCTCCGAATTACCATCCGTGGGCATGGCGATCAGTCGGTAGCTCTAGGCACAGCAGCAGTGCCGTCGCTAAGCGACAGCAGGCGGTGCTCAAACTGCTGAGCCTAGGCGATAAAAGGCACACCGCCCAAGAGCTATTACAGGGCATCAAGGCGCAGACTGATCTGTGGCTGGCACCGCTGAACCTGAAGCCAGGCATGGTTGTGTGTGACAACGGCCGTAACCTGGTGGCGGCTCTGCAACTCGGCAGACTGACACATGTGCCATGCCTGGCCCATGTGTTAAATCTGATAGTTCAGCGTTTCCTCAAGACATACCCCAATCTGTCTGATTTGCTCACGAAGGTGCGCCGCATCTGTGCGCATTTCAGGAAGTCCAGCACAGATGCTGCCACTCTCAGGGCAGCGCAGCGCCGCCTCCAACTGCCTGCTCACCGACTGTTGTGCGACGTGCCCACGAGGTGGAATTCAACACTGACCATGTTATCCAGAGTTTACCAGCAGCGCCGAGCGATAGTAGACTGCCAGATGTCAACTTCCACCAGAACTGGTAGTCAGGTCAGTCAGCTTCCTCAAGTCTACAATGAGGAGTGGACGTGGATGTCTGATATCTGTCAGGTGCTGAGTAACTTTGAGGAGTCAACACAGATGGTCAGTGGCGATGCCGCCATCATCAGCCTCACCATCCCGCTGCTTGGCCTGTTGAAAAACTCTCTGATCAGCATGAAGTCGGAAGCTTTGCGCTCGTCACAAGAGACGGGGGAAGAAGATTCCCTTGTTGATAGCCAAAGCACCCTTAGGTCTGTTTCTCAGCGCATATCGGAGGAGGTGGAGGAGGAAGAGGAGGAGAATGTTGGCGAGACACAAGAGGGGACCATTGTTGAGTCCTTCACTGTTCAGCGTGTATGGGCAGAAGAAGAGGAGTTGGAGGAGGAGGAAATGGACAGTCAGACCAGTGAGGGGAGTGAATTCTTACGCGTTGGTACTCTGGCGCATATGGCAGATTTCATGCTAGGCTGCCTATCCCGTGACCCTCGCGTTCAAAGAATTTATTCCAGCACCGATTACTGGGTGTTCACTCTCCTGGACCCACGGTACAAGCAAAATCTTTCCACTCTCATCCCTGGAGAGGAAAGGAGTGTGAGAATGCATGAATACCAACAGGCCCTGGTTCACAAGCTGAAACAGTATTTCCCTTCTGACAGCGCTAGCGGCAGAGTGCGTAGTTCTGCGGGACAAGTAGCGAGGGAGAGTAGGCGAGCAGGCAGCTTGTCCAGCACTGGCAAGGGTACGCTTTACAAGGCTTTTGCCAGCTTTATGTCACCCCAGCAAGACACTGTCACCTGTCCCCAGTCTCGGCAGAGTAGGGCTGATCTTTACAGAAAGATGGTGAGGGAGTACGTAGCTGACCATACCATCGTCCTAAATGATCACACAGCTCCCTACAACTACTGGGTTTCAAAGCTGGACATGTGGCACGAACTGGCGCTGTACGCCTTGGAGGTTCTTGCCTGCCCTGCCGCTAGCGTCTTGTCCGAGCGGGTTTTCAGTGCAGCTGGTGGCATCATCACCGATAAGCGTACACGCCTGTCGACTGACAGCGCTGACAGGCTGACGCTTATTAAGATGAATAAAGCCTGGATTTCTCATAATTTCCAATCTCCACCAGGTGAAGGAAGCTCAACCTGAATAATTTATCCACTCCTCCTCCTCCTCATTTTCCTCCTTCTCCTCCTCTTTGTACAGTAAAGCAGAGGAAACTGGCTATTTTTTGACAGGGCCCACTGGCTCTAGCTATAGTACTTTATGCATTTAATTTTTCTGGAGGGCCACCTACCCGGTCCTCTGTTTTAAACAATTTTTGGGAGTGCCACATACAGGCACTCAATCTATTCAATTTTTCTGGAGGGCCACCTACCCGGTCCTCTGTTTTAAACAATTTTTGGGAGTGCCACATACAGGCACTCAATCTATTCAATTTTTCTGGAGGGCCACCTACCTGCTCCTCTGGTTTGAAAACTTTTTTGGACTGCCACATACAGGCACTCAATCTATTCCATTTTACTGGAGGGCCACCTACCTGCTCCTCTGGTTTGAAAAGTTTTTTGGACTGCCACATACAGGCACTCAATCTATTCAATTTTTCTGGAGGGCCACCTACCCGCTCCTCTGGTTTGAAAAGTTTTTTGGACTGCCACATACAGGCACTCAATCTATTCAATTTTTCTGGAGGGCCACCTACCCGCTCCTCTGGTTTGAAAACTTTTTTGGACTGCCACATACAGGCACTCAATCTATTCCATTTTACTGGAGGGCCACCTACCTGCTCCTCTGGTTTGAAAAGTTTTTTGGACTGCCACATACAGGCACTCAATCTATTTCATTTTTCTGGAGGGCCACCTACCCGCTCCTCTGGTTTGAAAACTTTTTTGGACTGCCACATACAGGCACTCAATCTATTTCATTTTTCTGGAGGGCCACCTACCTGCTCCTCTGGTTTGAAAACTTTTTTGGACTGCCACATACAGGCACTATCCAAATTAAATTGTCTCCATAGCAGCCTCCACACGTTGTCTCCATTGCTACCTCCAAACGAGGTGTGTCAGGCAGAAATTTGGGTTGTTTTCATGGATTCCACATCAAAGTTGTTAACTTTGTCGCCACCCTGCTGTGTTATCCACAAAATATACTGGCAAACTTTTATCATTTACCAATATTATTTCAGCGCTTCTTGCGCATCTGTTTACATTCCCCTCACCCGGCATATCCTAAACTTATAAGAACGCTACTACACTTGATCTTATACAAAAGGTTCTTAGAAGTGCTGTTTGGGGAGTAGCCTAGAGACAGGGGCTTGGATTGGCGAAAGCTCACCTGGCAGCGGAGCGCCAGCTCCATGCGCATCATGCGCTTCTTGCGCATCTGTTTACATTCCCCTCACCCGCCATATCCCAAACTTATAAGAACGCTACTACACTTAACTTGGTGCAGGCTGGGACCGAGTCTGACCCTGGGGCTGGTCATATACTGCCGACGCAGAGAATTGCGGGGCCTACCTCGGTCCAGGTCTCAAAGGTCTAGTATACCTCCTCCTCCTCCCACCCCTCCTCCACCTCCTCCTCCTCCGAATTACCATCCGTGGCCATGGCGCCATCAGTCGGTAGCTCTAGGCACAGCAGCAGTGCCGTCGCTAAGCGACAGCAGGCGGTGCTCAAACTGCTGAGCCTAGGCGATAAAAGGCACACCGCCCAAGAGCTATTACAGGGCATTCCACATCAAACTTGTTAACTTTGTCGCCACCCTGCTGTGTAATCCACAAAATATACTTGCAAACTTTTATCATTTACCGATATTATTTCAGCGCTTCTTGCGCATCTGTTTACATTCCCCTCACCCGCCATATCCCAAACTTATAAGAACGCTACTACACTTGATCTTATACAAAAGGTTCTTAGAAGTGCTGTTTGGGGAGTAGCCTAGAGACAGGGGCTTGGATTGGCGAAAGCTCGCCTGGCAGCGGAGCGCCAGCTCCATGCCAAGATCCAACTAACATAGTTTTAACTGCAGCACCTTTAATCTACTACTAGTTTACTGCCTCCATACATGGTCCCATTATCAAACAAGCTGTGTCAGGCAGAATTTTGGGTTGTTTTCATGGCTTCCATGTTAACTTTGTCGCCACCCTGCTGTGTAATCCACAAAATATACTGGCAAACTTTTATCATGTACCGATATTATTTGAGCGCTTCTTGCTCACCTCCTTTGGTTCCTCTCTGCCACCCATTGGTTTGAAGCCTGAGTCCATTTAGGGTATGTCGCCATGACACTCTCTAGCCTGCTGCCGCTGCCTCTGCATGCCGTCCCCTATAGTGTCAGGGTCAATTATTGGATGTTTTAGATGCTATCTAGCTTCATTCTGTCACTCTGTCATGGCCATGCTGTTGCCCATAATTTTGGCATAATGGTGCGATTAAGCAGCCTCAGAGGCATCCATGCATGCTGCCCCTGCTGTTTCCTGTCCATTTCCGTGGTGTTTCCATCCTTTTCTGAGGTTCCCAGGTGTTTGGCCAAGCTTCCCTGTGCAGAGCCTTGGTCCCCTTCAAAAATGCTCGAGTCTCCAATTGACTTCAATGGGGCTCGTTATTCGAGACGAGCACTCGAGCATCGGGAAAAGTTCGTCTCGAATAACGAGTACCCGAGCATTTTAGTGCTTGCTCGCTCATCTCTAGTGGCCATACTTTTATGGACATCTGACCATCGAGGTGACCTCCGCAAGAGTCCAGGCGGCCAGTGACCAGAACTGACAATGAGCGCTCGTCGGGGTAAGTCAAGTCTATTTCTGTCTACCTTGACTGTAGTTCTGTTTCACTGGCTGAAAGGGACTGGGTAAGGTCATCTCCTTGTGTGATATTATGTACTTTGCCTTATATGTCCATATATAATAGTATGTTCACTTTAATTTCGGCAAAGGATATCTTGTATCGGGAAAAGTTCGTCTCGAATAACGAGTACCCGAGCATTTTAGTGCTCGCTCATCTCTAATCATTACCCATACCACTGGTCTACTAAAGTATATCAAAGTGAGAAACATCTGCCCCCTACAGGAGAAACATCTGAACGCTACTTCTTTGTCCTGTTGGAGCCCGCACTTTTTCAAATCTAGTCTTGACCGGATATATTCCAGTGTGGGGGTTGGGTCTAGGTGCCACATTGCATTCACATGTCTCCACCAGTCTGTTTCTTTGTTTCCATACATCAATTCATCCACCATTTTAGGGTGGAGGCAGAACTTTTCCTGAATGTTGTCTTTTGTCTGTCCAACGTTTTTGTCCGTCATCGTCATAACACTCATACAACACACAATTTCCTATGGCTGTTTCTTTATAACCTCCTCTGGTCATTTCCTCTGTAACTTTCTTCTATCCATTTGCAATTTCCATCATATCATCATTATGCAACCAGCCTTTGTTCTTTTAAGAACCTTTCCATTTACCAACATACAAACAACCATCTTTTGATATACTTGTCCTTTTCCAACATTCTCTGACAATGTTCCTTTACAGCCTCTTTTTTTATCATTCAAGATCCGTACGTCTGGTTTTCCCTCTGAATTGCCTCTCATCCTACCTAGCAAATTTTCCCATAATTTTCTATATTATATCACTAGTGCCGGCACACACTCGCAGTCCCCCACTCTTCCTTAGGGCAGTTTTAACCACTTCTAATTCTAAAAAAATTTTTTTTTCTTTTCTTTTTTTTTAAACCGTTTGCCCGTCAAGAGATGACTGCAGTCCCCTTCCTTGAAGCAGCTCTGGAACCTACCACACAAAATAAATTTATAAAGTCCGACTGTCCAAACTCAGTCTACTTTGTCTCAAGCGAATTACGTTCCAAAAAGCAGCTAGGCTAGGAGACTCATTAGGTAGGGGCAATTCCTAGCACGTTCTTAAAACCAGTACAGTACAGTATCACAATAGCGCTATCAAACACACATGTTCAAACTCACACAATACCCATACACACTACCACACATCACATGGAGTTTTCAAATAAACTAACAAGATTCTTTGGACTGGGCAATATAGGCATGCAACTCACCGGACGTGGGGCCATCCAAACAAGGAGCGACAGAGCAATTTGTAAGAAAAAAACTTCTTACCTTTTTGTGCAGCTGCATGGTCTGTCTGTCCTGAAAGGATGATCCCTGAGTTGTCCGGTAGGCGTCATGCAAACCCAGGTCACTGTTCGAGCGCCATGTTTTGTCAGGGAAATATCCCCATATCTCGATGTGATGTGTGGTTCCAAATCGTTGTATAGTACGAGCTGCTCGGTGAATCACTCAGACCTTCACATGTTTGAGAGAATTCCAATTTATTTAGGTTGCAGACAGTTTTTATAGGTTCTTGAGACAAAGGAACCTATTGACCATGCCCACATTCCAATAGCCCTCAAGAGGAGCTATCAGTGTAAAATGATCTGTGTACTCGGGGGGTGGTGCTATTCACAGGGATCTTTTCTATCAATAGAGCCAAAGATCTTTGTATAGATACATGATAGAAGAACAGAATATAAAAATGGATTCCATTCCCTCACAAAGGTGTTCTGAGCACATCTGGGCTGGGCATAGTGTCTCTTGTCTTTTTAAGAGGCCTTATGTCCTGCAGTCTATGTGCTACTTGCAGAAGTTAGGATCTAATATATTCATTTGTAGGTGGCTTTATGGAAGAAAGAAGGTTGTATTGCAATTCCTGGGACCCCATTATACTGATGATGGTATCAGCATTTGAAGAAAATGGGGTCCTATAGGTGAAGAGCGCAGGAATGATGGGCAGCTGATCTGTTTCAGGAAGAGAGAGCATTGTGATTAAATCCTGGGACCCCATTAGTACCTATGATGGTATTCATCTTTGAAGAAAATGGGGTGAAAATAGGTGAAGAGCACAATGTTGAAGTGCCAATCATCTGTTTTTTGAAGAAAGGGCATTGTGATTGAAACCTGGGACTCCATTAGTACCTAAGATGGTATTCATCTTTGAAGAAAATGGGGTCCTAAAGCTAAAAACACAATGGCTAAGGTCAGCAGCTCCATTCTAAGGAGTGAAAGCATGGCGGATCTAATATTGGTACCCAATTGGAACCATTGGTGGTAGAAACCATTGAAGAAAATGGGATACAAAGGAAGAAGACTGCAACGATTGACAGCATCCCTATTGAAGCAATGTTACCATTTCAAGCCATCAGACCAAGTAAGTTCTCACTAATTTTGAACGTTTATGCTAAATTAATGTTTAAATGCTAAGATATTTGATGTAAGCTTTACTCCCTTTTTCTGTAAAACTATTTAGAGATTGGTTAAAGAGGAACTCTGCCTTAAATGGCAGGGAAACACCTGTTTGGAAATGGATTGATGGAATGGCTGTAGGGGCAGTGGAGGAGGCCATATTTTTTTAAGGTGCTCTTTAACCAATTTTCTAATATTTTAGAAAAAGTGGAATGTATTATGCCATGTTAACAATTTGCAAGGTGTTCTGAGCACATCTGGGCTGGGCATAGTGTCTCTTGTCTTTTTAAGAGGCCTTATGTCCTGCAGTCTATGTGCTACTTGCAGAAGTTAGGATATAATATATTCATTTGTAGGTGGCTTTATGGAAGAAAGAAGGTTGTATTGCAATTCCTGGGACCCCATTATACTGATGATGGTATCAGCATTTGAAGAAAATGGGGTCCTATAGGTGAAGAGGGCAGGAATGATGGGCAGCTGATCTGTTTCAGGAAGAGAGAGCATTGTGATTAAATCCTGGGACCCCATTAGTACCTATGATGGTATTCATCTTTGAAGAAAATGGGGCCCTATAGGTGAAGAGCACAATGTTGAAGTGCCAATCATCTGTTTTTTGAAAAAAGGGCATTGTGATTGAAACCTGGGACTCCATTAGTACCTATGATGGTATTCATCTGTGAAGAAAATGGGGTCCTAAAGGTAAAAACACAATGGCTAAGGTCAGCAGCTCCATTCTGAGGAGTGAAAGCATGGCGGATCTAATATTGGTACCCAATTGGAACCATTGGTGGTAGAAACCATTGAAGAAAATGGGATACAAAGGAAGAAGACTGCAACGATTGACAGCATCCCTATTGAAGCAATGTTACCATTTCAAGCCATCAGACCAAGTAAGTTCTCACTAATTTTGAAAGTTTATGCTAAATTAATGTTTAAATGCTAAGATATTTGATGTAAGGTTTACTCCCTTTTTCTGTTAAACTATTTAGAGATTGGTTAAAGAGGAACTCTGCCTTTAGTGGCAGGGAAACACCTGTTTGGAAATGGATTGATGGAATGGCTGTAGGGGCAGTGAAGGAGGCCATATTTTTTTAAGGTGCTCTTTAACCAATTTTCTAATATTTTAGAAAAAGTGGAATGTATTATGCCATGTTAACAATTTGCAAGGTGTTCTGAGCACATCTGGGCTGGGCATAGTGTCTCTTGTCTTTTTAAGAGGCCTTATGTCCTGCAGTCTATGTGCTACTAGCAGAAGTTAGGATCTAATATATTCATTTGTAGGTGGCTTTATGGAAGAAAGAAGGTTGTATTGCAATTCCTGGGACCCCATTATACTGATGATGGTATCAGCATTTGAAGAAAATGGGGTCCTATAGGTGAAGAGGGCAGGAATGATGGGCAGCTGATCTGTTTCAGGAAGAGAGAGCATTGTGATTAAATCCTGGGACCCCATTAGTACCTATGATGGTATTTATCGTTGAAGAAAATGGGGTCCTATAGGTGAGGAGCACAATGTTGAAGTGCCAATCATCTGTTTCTTGAAGAAAGAGCATTGTGATTGAAACCTGGGACTCCGTTAGTACCTATGATGGTATTTATCTTTGAAGAAAATGGGGTCCTAAAGGTAAAAAACACAATGGCTAAGGACAGCAGCTCCATTCTGAGGAGTGAAAGCATGGCGAATCTAATATTGGTACCCAATTGGAACCATTGGTGGTAGAGACCATTGAAGAAAATGGGATACAAAGGAAGAAGACTGCAACGATTAACAGCATCCCTATTGAAGCAGTGTCACAATTTCAAGCCATCAGACCAAGTAAGTTCTCACAAAATTTGAACGTTTATGCTAAATTAATGTTCAAATGCTAAGATGTAAGGTTTACTCCTTTTTTCTGTAAAACTATTTAGAGATTGGTTGAAGAGGAACTCTGCCTTTAATGGCAGGGAAACACCTGTTTGGAAAAGGATTGATGGAATGGCTGTAGGGGCAGTGGAGGAGGCCATAATTTTTTAAGGTGCTCTTTAACCAATTTTCTAATATTTTAGAAAAAGTGGAATGTATTATGCCATGTTAACAATTTGTATAGTGTTCTGAGCACATCTGGGCTGGGCATAGTGTCTCTTGTCTTTTTAAGAGGCCTTATATCCTACAGACTATGTGCTACTTGCAGAAGTTAGGATCTAATATATTCAATTGTAGGTGGCTTTTTGGAAGAAAGAAGGTTGTATTGCAATTCCTGGGACCCCATTTATACTGATGATGGTATAGCATTTGAAGAAAATGGGGTCCTATAGGTGAAGAGCGCAGGAATGATGGGCAGCTGATCTGTTTCAGGAAGAAAGAGCATTGTGATTAAATCCTGGGACCCCATTAGTACCTATGATGGTATTTATTGTTGAAGAAAATGGGGTCCTATAGGTGAAGAGCACAATGTTGAAGTGCCAATCATCTGTTTCTTGAAGAAAGGGCATTGTGATTGAAACCTGGGACTCCATTAGTACCTATGATGGTATTCATCTGTGAAGAAAATGGGGTCCTAAAGGTAAAAACACAATGGCTAAGGTCAGCAGCTCCATTCTGAGGAGTGAAAGCATGGCAGATCTAATATTGGTACCCAATTGGAACCATTGGTGGTAGAAACCATTAAAGAAAATGGGATACAAAGGAAGAAGACTGCAATGATTGACAGCATCCCTATTGAAGCAATGTTACCATTTCAAGCCATCAGACCAAGTAAGTTCTCATTAATTTTGAATGTTTATGCTAAATTAATGTTTAAATGCTAAGATATTTGATGTAAGGTTTACTCCCTTTTTCTGTAAAACTATTTAGAGATTGGTTAAAGAGGAACTCTTCCTTTAGTGGCAGGGAAACACCTGTTTGGAAATGGATTGATGGAATGGCTGTAGGGGCAGTGGAGGAGGCCATATTTTTTTAAGGTGCTCTTTAACCAATTTTCTAATATTTTAGAAAAAGTGGAATGTATTATGCCATGTTAACAATTTGCAAGGTGTTCTGAGCACATCTGGGCTGGGCATAGTGTCTCTTGTCTTTTTAAGAGGCCTTATATCCTACAGACTATGTGCTACTTGCAGAAGTTAGGATCTAATATATTCAATTGTAGGTGGCTTTATGGAAGAAAGAAGGTTGTATTGCAATTCCTGGGACCCCATTATACTGATGATGGTATCAGCATTTGAAGAAAATGGGGTCCTATAGGTGAAGAGCGCAGGAATGATGGGCAGCTGATCTGTTTCAGGAAGAGAGAGCATTGTGATTAAATCCTGGGACCCCATTAGTACCTATGATGGTATTTATCGTTGAAGAAAATGGGGTCCTATAGGTGAAGAGCACAATGTTGAAGTGCCAATCATCTGTTTCTTAAAGAAGGAGCATTGTGATTGAAACCTGGGACTCCATTAGTACCTATGATGGTATTTATCTTTGAAGAAAATGGGGTCCTAAAGGTAAAAAACACAATGGCTAAGGTCAGCAGCTCCATTCTGAGGAGTGAAAGCATGGCGAATCTAATATTGGTACCCAATTGGAACCATTGGTGGTAGAAACCATTGAAGAAAATGGGATACAAAGGAAGAAGACTGCAACGATTAACAGCATCCCTATTGAAGCAGTGTCACAATTTCAAGCCATCAGACCATGTAAGTTCTCACAAAATTTGAACGTTTATGCTAAATTAATGTTCAAATGCTAAGATGTAAGGTTTACTCCCTTTTTCTGTAAAACTATTTAGAGATTGGTTAAAGAGAAACTCTGCCTTTAATGGCAGGGAAACACCTGTTTGGAAATGGATTGATGGAATGGCTTTTGGGGCAGTGGAGGAGGCCATAATTTTTTAAGGTGCTCTTTAACCAATTTTCTAATATTTTAGAAAAAGTAGAATGTATTATGCCATGTGACCAATTTGCAAGGTGTTCTGAGCACATCTGGGCTGGGCATGGTGTCTCTTGTCTTTTTAAGAGGCCTTATGTCCTGCAGTCTATGTGCTACTTGCAGAAGTTAGGAACTAATATATTCATTTGTAGGTGGCTTTTTGGAAGAAAGAAGGTTGTATTGCAATTCCTGGGACCCCATTTATACTGATGATGGTATCAGCATTTGAAGAAAATGGGGTCCTATAGGTGAAGAGGGCAGGAATGATGGGCAGCTGATCTGTTTCCGGAAGAGAGAGCATTGTGATTAAATCCTGGGACCCCATTAGTACCTATGATGGTATTTATTGTTGAAGAAAATGGGGTCCTGTAGGTGAAGAGCACAATGTTGAAGTGCCAATCATCTGTTTCTTGAAGAAAGAGCATTGTGATTGAAACCTGGGACTCCATTAGTACCTATGATGGTATTCATCTTTGAAGAAATTGGGGTCCTAAAGGTAAAAAACACACTGGCTAAATCAGCAGCTCCATTCTGAGGAGTGAAAGCATGGCGAATCTAATATTGGTACCCAATTAGAACCATTGGTGGTAGAAACCATTGAAGAAAATGGGATACAAAGGAAGAGGACTGCAACGATTGACAGCATCCCTATTGAAGCAATGTCACCATTTCAAGCCATCAGACCAAGTAAGTTCTCACTAATTTTGAACGTTTATGCTAAATTAATGTTTAAATGCTAAGATATTTGATGTAAGGTTTACTCCCTTTTTCTGTAAAACTATTTAGAGATTGGTTAAAGAGGAACTCTGCCTTTAGTGGCAGGGAAACACCTGTTTGGAAATGGATTGATGGAATGGCTGTAGGGGCAGTGGAGGAGGCCATATATTTTTAAGGTGCTCTTTAACCAATTTTCTAATATTTTAGAAAAAGTAGAATGTATTATGCCATGTGACCAATTTGCAAGGTGTTCTGAGCACATCTGGGCTGGGCATAGTGTCTCTTGTCTTTTTAAGAGGCCTTATGTCCTGCAGTCTATGTGCTACTTGCAGAAGTTAGGATCTAATATATTCATTTGTAGGTGGCTTTATGGAAGAAAGAAGGTTGTATTGCAATTCCTGGGACCCCATTTATACTGATGATGGTATCAGCATTTGAAGAAAATGGGGTCGTATAGGTGAAGAGGGCAGGAATGATGGGCAACTGATCTGTTTCCGGAAGAGAGAGCATTGTGATTAAATCCTGGGACCCCATTAGTACCTATGATAGTATTTATCGTTGACGAAAATGGGGTCCTATAGGTGAAGAGCACAATGTTGAAGTGCCAATCATCTGTTTCTTGAAGAAAGAGCATTGTGATTGAAACCTGGGACTCCATTAGTACTTATGATGGTATTCATCTTTGAGGAAAATGGGGTCCTAAAGGTAAAAACACAATGGCTAAGGACAGCAGCTCCATTCTGAGGAGTGAAAGCATGGCAAATCTAATATTGGTACCCAATTGGAACCATTGGTGGTAGAAACCATTGAAGAAAATGGGATACAAAGGAAGAAGACTGCAACGATTGACAGCATCCCTATTGAAGCAATGTTACCATTTTAAGCCATCAGATCAAGTAAGTTCTCACAAATTTTGAACGTTTATGCTAAATTAATTTTTAAATGCTAAGATAGTTGATGTAAGGTTTACTCCCTTTTTCTGTAAAACTATTTAGAGATTGGTTAAAGAGGAACTCTGCCTTTAATGGCAGGGAAACACCTGTTTGGAAATGGATTGATGGAATGGCTGTAGGGGCAGTGGAGGAGGCCATAATTTTTTAAGGTGCTCTTTAACCAATTTTCTAATATTTTAGAAAAAGTGAAATGTATTATGCCATGTTAACAATTTGTATGGTGTTCTGAGCACATCTGGGCTGGGCATGGTGTCTCTTGTCTTTTTAAGAGGCCTTATGTCCTACAGAATATGTGCTACTTGCAGAAGTTAGGATCTAATATATTCAATTGTAGGTGGCTTTTTGGAAGAAAGAAGGTTGTATTGCAATTCCTGGGACCCCATTGATACTGATGATGGTATCAGCATTTGAAGAAAATGGGGTCCTATAGGTGAAGAGGGCAGGAATGATGGGCAGCTGATCTGTTTCAGGAAGAGAGAGCATTGTGATTAAATCCTGGGACCCCATTAGTACCTATGATGGTATTTATCGTTGAAGAAAATGGGGTCCTATAGGTGAAGAGCACAATGTTGAAGTGCCAATCATCTGTTTCTTGAAGAAAGAGCATTGTGATTGAAACCTGGGACTCCATTAGTACTTATGATGGTATTCATCTTTGAAGAAAATGGGGTCCTAAAGGTAAAACACAATGGCTAAGGACAGCAGCTCCATTCTGAGGAGTGAAAGCATGGCCTATCTAATATTGGTACCCAATTGGAACCATTGGTGGTAGAAACCATTGAAGAAAATGGGATACAAAGGAAGAAGACTGCAACGATTGACAGCATCCTATTGAAGCAATGTCACCATTTCAAGCCATCAGACCAAGTAAGTTCTCACTAATTTTGAACGTTTATGCTAAATTAATGTTTAAATGCTAAGATATTTGATGTAAGGTTTACTCCCTTTTTCTGTAAAACTATTTAGAGATTGGTTAAAGAGGAACTCTGCCTTTAATGGCAGGGAAACACCTGTTTGGAAATGGATTGATGGAATGGCTGTAGGGGCAGTGGAGGAGGCCATATTTTTTTAAGGTGCTCTTTAACCAATTTTCTAATATTTTAGAAAAAGTGGAATGTATTATGCCATGTGACCAATTTGCAAGGTGTTCTGAGCACATCTGGGCTGGGCATAGTGTCTCTTGTCTTTTTAAGAGGCCTTATGTCCTGCAGTCTATGTGCTACTTGCAGAAGTTAGGATCTAATATATTCATTTGTAGGTGGCTTTATGGAAGAAAGAAGGTTGTATTGCAATTCCTGGGACCCCATTTATACCAATGATGGTATCAGCATTTGAAGAAAATGGGGTCCTATAGGCGAAGAGTGCAGGGATGATGGGCAGCTGATCTGTTTCAGGAAGTAAGAGGATTGTGATTAAATCCTGGGACCCCATTAGTACCTATGATGGTATTCATCGTTGTAGAAAATGGGGTCCTATAGGTGAAGAGCACAATGTTGAAGTGCCAATCATCTGTTTCTTGAAGAAAGAGCATTGTGATTGAAACCTGGGACTCCATTAGTACCTATGATGGTATTCATCTTTGAGGAAAATGGGGTCCTAAAGGTAAAAACACAATTGCTATGGTCAGCAGCTCCATTCTGAGGAGTGAAAGCATGGCGATTCTAATATTGGTACCCAATTGGAACCATTGGCGGTAGAAACCATTGAAGAAAATGGGATACAAAGGAAGAAGACTGCAACAATTGACAGCATCCCTATTGAAGCAATGTCACCATTTCAAGCCATCAGACCAAGTAAGTTCGCAAAAATTTTTAACGTTTATGCTAAATTAATGTTCAAATGCTAAGATGTAAGGTTTACTCCCTTTTTCTATAAAACTAGTTAGAGATTGGTTAAAGAGGAACTCTGCCTTTAATGGCAGGAAAACACCTGTTTGGAAATGGATTGATGGAATGGCTGTAGGGGCAGTGGAGGAGGCCATATTTTTTTAAGGTGGTCTTTAACCAATTTTCTAATATTTTTAGAAAAAGTGGAATGTATTATGCCATGTTAACAATTTGTATGGTGCTCTGAGCACATCTGGACTGGGCATAGTGTCTCTTGTCTTTTTAAGAGGCCTTATGTCCTGCAGTCTATGTGCTACTTGCAGAAGTTAGGATCTAATATATTCATTTGTAGGTGGCTTTATGGAAGAAAGAAGGTTGTAATGCAATTCCTGGGACCCCATTTATACTGAAGATGGTATTAGCATTTGAAGAAAATGGGGTCCTATAGGCGAAGAGTGCAGGGATGATGGGCAGCTGATCTGTTTCAGGAAGAAAGAGCATTGTGATAAAATCCGGGGACCCCATTAGTACCTATGATGGTATTCATCGTTGAAGAAAATGGGGTCCTATAGGTGAAGAGCACAATGTTGAAGTGCCAATCATCTGTTTCTTGAAGAAAGAGCATTGTGATTGAAACCTGGGACTCCATTAGTACCTATGATGGTATTCATCTTTGAGGAAAATGGGGTCCTAAAGGTAAAAACACAATTGCTATGGTCAGCAGCTCCATTCTGAGGAGTGAAAGCATGGCGATTCTAATATTGGTACCCAATTGGAACCATTGGCGGTAGAAACCATTGAAGAAAATGGGATACAAAGGAAGAAGACTGCAACAATTGACAGCATCCCTATTGAAGCAATGTCACCATTTCAAGCCATCAGACCAAGTAAGTTTGCACAAATTTTTAACGTTTATGCTAAATTAATGTTCAAATGCTAAGATATTTGATGTAAGGTTTACTCCCTTTTTCTGTAAAACTATTTAGAGATTGGTTAAAGAGGAACTCTGCCTTTAATGGCAGGAAAACACCTGTTTGGAAATGGATTGATGGAATGGCTGTAGGGGAAGTGGATGAGGCCATATTTTTTTAAGGTGCTCTTTAACCAATTTTCTAATATTTTTAGAAAAAGTGGAATGTATTATGCCATGTGACCAATTTGCAAGGTGTTCTGAGCACATCTGGACTGGGCATAGTGTCTCTTGTCTTTTTAAGAGGCCTTATGTCCTGCAGTCTATGTGCTACTTGCAGAAGTTAGGATCTAATATATTCATTTGTAGGTGGCTTTATGGAAGAAAGAAGGTTGTATTGCAATTCCTGGGACCCCATTTATACTGATGATGGTATCAGCATTTGAAGAAAATGGGGTCCTATAGGTGAAGAGGGCAGGAATGATGGGCAGCTGATCTGTTTCAGGAAGAAAGAGCATTGCGATTAAATCCTGGGACCCATTAGTACCTATGATGGTATTTATCGTTGAAGAAAATGGGGTCCTATAGGTGAAGAGCACAATGTTGACGTGCCAATCATCTGTTTCTTGAAGAAAGAGCATTGTGATTGAAACCTGGGACTCCATTAGTACCTATGATGGTATTCATCTTTGAAGTAAATGGGGTCCTAAAGGTAAAAAACACAATTGCTAAGGTCAGCAGCTCTGAGGTGTGAAAGCATGGCGAATCTAATATTGGTACCCAATTGGAACCATTGGTGGTAGAAACCATTGAAGAAAATGGATCACAAAGGAAGAAGACTGCAACGATTGACAGCATCCCTATTGAAGGATTGTCACTATTGCAATCCAGGGGCGTAACTATAGCCATACCAGACGTAGCATATTCTCCTGGCTGTAGTTACGCCCCTCCATGTAATGGGCAGCACAGCGGTACCACTGAGTGCAGGGCTGTATTAAGGTGCGGGCAGCATCCTTGTAGCAAGCTCTGTGCAGGCTATCAGGAAAGAGAGAGGGGGGAGCCTGCCTGCAGCCAATCCCTGCTCTGTATGTCAGCAGCGCGGGAAGCTTTATACAGAGAAGAGGGAGAAGTCCGGCATCTGCAGAGAAGTCGCAGCCTCCTCCATAGCAGACCCAGAATCAGCCAGAGATAAGTTCTCCCTCCGCCCAGTGTCTCCTCACACTCTGCCTTAACCCCTTAGTGTCCACTGTGTTCAGGAGCAGCTAAGAAGCTCTCCTCACCTCTCCTAGTCTGCATCATCCCCACTTATCTTACACTACCACTGCATTTCTGCATTAATATGAGGTTCTGCAGCAGCTGACATATGTATCTAGGACCCAGGACAAAATTATGGAGCAGTCAGTAATAAATGTGGTGCAGTCGGTAATAAATGTGGAGCAGTCGGTAATAAATGTAGAGCAGTCGGTAATAAATGTAGAGCAGTCAGTAATAAATGTAATGCAGTCAGTAATAAATGTAGAGCAGTCAGTAATAAATGTAATGCAGTCAGTAATAAATGTGGAGCCAGAGCCGGATCACAAGGGGGCTCCCGACAACGTACTTGGCTCCGGGCTCCCCAGGCCGAATCGCGGCGGTGTTTCTGCCTTTCGTCTATGGCAGAGCGAAGGAACTGCGCTAGCGGCGCAGTGTGTGACGTCTCGGCGTGTGACTGTGTGTGGGGGGGGGGGGGGGGGCTGGGGGGGTGTATATAGTTGTTATAGCGGGATTGTATGTAGTTAGTTATTATAGTGGGACTGTAAATAGTTAAGAGGGAGTGTATAGTTATAAGGGACTGTATATAGTTATTAGATGGGGTGTATATAGTTATCATAGGGGAACTGTATGTAGTTATTATAGGGGAAATGTATATAGTTATTATAGGGGGTGTGTATAGTTATTATGGGTTTCTGTATATAGTTATCATAGGGAAGGTGTATATAGTTATAATAGGGGGATTGTATATAGTTATTATAGTGGGTGTATATAGTTATTATAGGGAGGGTGGGCCACATGTATCACTCGTTTTTTCTGTTGTTTTGGCGCCTTTTCATTAAGGCGCACCGTTTTTGCGCCATTTTTGCGATTAAACGGCAAACTAGCCGCACAGCAAAAATAACCAGCTTTCCCTCATCTATCTTACCAATCCAGATGTTTTGCTGCACCTAATGATATTCATCACTTGCAACGTTTTCATTTAGGTGCAAAAACGGGCGCAAAAACACTCCAGCCCGAAGGTGGCGTTATCTGAGAAGAAAGCACTGAGCCCCTTTGCAGAAAAGCTCATTTCTAGCAGCAAAGCTCAGCCAGACACTAGAATAGATAATAGATACATTAGATACACTGCAGACAGGAGCTGCAGACTCTATTTACAGTTCATCACCTTCTATTTACAAAATTTTCTGCAAAACGCTGAGCTCAAAGCAAGAGAGAAGAGAACTTTGCACACGTTTGCAGAAGCTTGCAGATACTACAAACAAGTGTCCCCCATGTAATTTTGCACAGTGTCTGAGGGGGATATTGTGTAGAATTACAGGGGTGCAGCAGGAGACCAGCACTGGGGGATCCCCTCCAGGAGAAGCCACTGCTGAGGAGGTCACTGGGTGCAGGGTGTCACACACCTGGGTGCTGCTGTGAGTGTTATCTTCATTCTGGGCTGTGGGAGAAGCAGAGAGGCGCTTGTAGCAGGATGACATGTAAGTGCCTGAATCTAACATTGCGCCTAAACTGCGCCAAAATTGCGCCTAAACTGTGTTAAAGTAAAGTGATTAATAAGAGGCAGAAAATATACTTATCACAGATGGTTGTAGCTTGTGATAATTCTGGCAAAACAGTGCGCCAGAATTTAGGCGCAACTACTACACTTAGGCGCACAAAAGTGATAAATGTGGCCCGGTGTATATAGTTATTAAAGGGAAGGTGTATATAGTTATTATAGGGGGGTGTATATAGTTATTATAGGGAGGGTGTATATAGTTATTATCGGGAGGGTGTTTATAGTTATTATATGGTTATTATAGGCGACTATTTAGTTATAGGGGACTATATAGTTATAGGGGATTATATAGGGGTGTATAGTTATAGGGGGTGTATAGTTATTATAGGGGGACTGTATATAGTGATTGCTGGGGGAGCTCTATACAGTGATTGCTGGGTTAGCAGTATACAGTGATTGCTGGGGGAGCTGTATATAGTGATTGCTGGGGGAGCTGTATGCAGTTCTTATAGATTTTTATCTGGGGCTCAAACCCCTAATCATTGTAAGGTGACTTTCAAATTAAATGAGTCTGTGTCCAGCGCTGGAATTTGACTAACTTGAAGGAAAGACAAGACCTGTCCTTGCAGGAAGTTAGCAACAAGACTGATAAGTTTATTGAGGGACCGACATTTATAGAAAACCATAAGGCACTTTACATAAGGCGTGTAAGTAGGAAAGCAGCAACTATAATTGGGTGTTCTCACCCAGGAAATGTAACACTATTGGATGTAAGCACACAAAGGAATGTAGAACCATTGGCTGTCTTCACATAAACCAAATGTCCAGATGTGCACCTGGATACCTTCCACTAGGTGGTGTTAGCGAGCACTAAGTCTTTGTGTGCTGAGGGAAACACCCAAACTTTAATTATCACTACACAAAGTTATATGAAATGAATGCTGAGTCTTTAAAATGTCCAACAATATGTAAGATGGCGTCTGAGTCCAGTGTAATATCTTTAACATTTCCCCCCTTTTGAGCTTTGCATGGCCTGTAACTTTTGTCCAGGGTGACCTCCTCAAACTCCAGGTACCCACAGGTAGGCTAAACCCTTACCTGCTGGACTTGTTAACTCTTCACCAGATCCCCTGGAGGCCAGTCACTCGGGGGTTACAGGCCTGCATACTCAAATTACATAATTGTGTTTCCATAGTTTATGGGTTTATTAACAGGCTGGTTCTTCAACAAGACGGTATCCTCCACACCGGGACTTCTCCTGTCATGGTTCTTACCACCTGGACGGACATCTGGGACATGGTGGACTTGATGAGGGGGACCACACAACACACAATAAGTGATGAGAGCAAAATCACAATCCCCAATATCACCCCCACTTAAAGGAAACCCTTCCAATCCCCCAACTACAAAGTGAAGGACAAAGTGTCCACCCCAGAGTTTCTCTCGAGTTCCCTGGACAGTCCTTCAATCTCTTCAAGTGCATGGGTAATGGATCCATAGGGGGCTATGTCATCTGGGATATATATGCGACAAGCCACTCCCACCATCTTACAGACTCCTCCCTTCTCAGCAAGGATCATGTCCAAAGCCATGGGGTTTTGGGAAGCATCTCGGATACAATCACAAATCTCTGTTGATTACAATACAACCAGTTAACCCAACCAACATCTTTGCTCGTAGCTATCTGGGGAATAATGGACTCTAGACCTGCCCATATCTGATTGTGGTCCTTGTACTCATGTGGGACCCCCCTGGTGCTCCCACTGTATCTATATAAACGTTGTCATCTAGGTGCTTCTCTCAGACCTCCAGAATCCTTTGGGATTCTCTACCTTTTCTTATGTGTCTGATCAAACTTATCCCTGGGGATCACGAGGAAAGAATGCACAAATTTTATCACCATACACTCACCTTCCCTGCCTCTAGGCATGACCTGACTCTCCTATCCCCACAAATCCTGTACACATCAGACACTGCTAATACAGGGTTATCTGTGCTGTCAATGTTAAAGAAGGTCATTGTCTTGTTGCACCAATCGTAGGTAAAGTCTCCTACCCTGGGGGCATCCTGGTCAGCCCTATAGATGCAGTGATAGTCATGGTTGGGGTGTCCCTGAGAATACAGTCAGTCAGAAGAAACCAGCTAGCAAGAAGAATAAGTAAGTTTGCAATAGTAAGTGTGGGAAGCGTGCTGACTTCCCTCTAGCTTCACAGACGTGGCACTGGTCAGCAGGACTTGGAAAGGACCATCTTAGCGAGGCTTCAGACTCTCTCTCTGGTGTCTCTTTACCACCATGTAGTCTCCGGGCTTCAGGTTATGCGTCCTGAGGTCTCTGTCTGGATCTGAAAAAGGAATCAGAAACACTTTTGCGGACCTTTTCCAAGGCCTGGCTCAACTGGCATGTTCCACCTGGTTTCCTGCCATCAGCTGCAGGGTCTGTGGGAAGTAGGGACTTAGTCTGGGTGCACAGCCAAAAAATACTTCAAAGGGAGACAATCCCATCTTTCTGTTGGGGGTGTTCCTAACTGTATGGTGGGCAGCAGGAAAGCACTCGCACCATGGTTTCCCTGTTACTTCCATGGCCTCCCGTTTCTCTAACTTAAGAGTGCCATTTATTCTCTCAAACCCACAACTAATTCGGGAAGGGGCGTGCAGGGCCTCTTCTACACCCAGGAGGGACAAGGCTTTAGGTCTTTACCTGTCCAGTGAAGTGGGTTCTGCGACTGGACTCTATGGTCTCCGGAAGTCCAAACCTGCAGAAAAATCTCACTCACCACCTTCTTGGCTGCAGCTGTGGCAGTAGCCTTGGTCATGAGAGAAGCTTCTGGCCACCCTGGAAAGAGATCAATGCACACAGGCACGTACTCCTACGTGCCACTTTTGGTAGCTGGATAAAATCCATCTGCAGTCTTTGGAAGGGATACAGCGGCTTGGGTGTCAACTTCTGTGGGGTCTTTACCACCTTACCCGGGTTGTGGCGGGCACAGACTATACAGGCTTTCACTAGACTAGTGACAGGGGTAGTAATGCCCGGGGCAAACCACTTATGGTTTATGAGCACTAGCATGGCCATTTTGGATGTGTATGTGTCCGTAGGCTACTTGACTTACTGTTGGGTGCAGGGCTCTGGGCAGGCACACCCTCTCTCCCAGCATCCAGGTCCCATAGGCATCTGGGCTCCAGCTTTCCTCCACACTCCCTTCACTTCTGATGACTCTCGGGCCACCAGGGACTGTAACACCTGTGGATCAAACTTTTAGCTCAGAACTCACCGCTGAGACTTCAGGACAGTCTCCGGGCTCCATCTGTGCAGCTGCCTTCGCCATCCCGTCAGCCACATACTTGCCCTTGGCTTGTGGAGTTACCAAATTGTGTGTGCTTTTAGTTTTACTATCCTCACCTCTTGTGGAAGTAAGAGAGCATCCATGAGCTCTTTACCCAGCTTGCCATGCTTAAAGGGGGTCCCTGCAGAGGTGAGGAAATCTCTAGCCTTCCATATGGGTTCATAGTCGTGTTTAGACCCCAGAACTATACCTTGAGTATAGATGTTTGCCCTTTTACCTTCCACCAGCTGTAGCACTTCCCTGAGTGCCGTCACTTCACCTCCTGCGCTGACCTGTGTGGAGGGAGTGGTTCTGCTTGTACTACCTCATGTGCGCCACTGACCACTGTATATCCAGTGTAGAACCGTCTGTCTTCTCCTGGAGCCATCTATGAGAAAAACTCAACATCTGGGTTAATCACCCTTCTCTCCCCCCTCTCTGAATCCTGGAAGACTGGCGACAGATTGAAGGATTCAATCTTGTGCACCTTATCAGTGTATCCTGGGGCATCAGGAGTGCACACTGGAGTCTGAGCTGTCTGGCCTTTGCTCAGATGCTTGGGCTGTACTTGGGTGAGGACACTGTGCAAGGTATATGGCGTTTGCACTGTAACTGAGTGATCTAGGATCAACTCACTGGTCTTGCTGCTGCAGCTACTGACACATGAGGGGCTCCCCTCATGACTGAGTCTAACCGGGCCTAGTAGTGGGCCACTGGGGAGGCCACCACGTTCCTGGACTCGACACCTCTGGGGTGGCCTAGATACTCAGTGCAAAATAAAACAAAAGTTTGATTCAGTGGAATATGCCTAGGGCCGGGGCACACAGGATTTCTCAGCTTAAGGCTATGAAATGCATCAATTGCCTCTTGACTATGGGCAAATGGGGAAGAGGCAATTCAATTATCAAGGGGCAACATCAGGCTCGAGGCAGCAGACCTTATCCCAGGCTGCAGGAGCTGGCCAGTCCTAGAAACATGTGAAGAGGCTTAGGGCCTCAGGGCAGGGGCACATTCTGGACTGCCAGCTTTCTTCCCTCTGTCAGGTATCTGCCTGTGGCTGAGAAGCAGTGGCCTAGGAAGACCACCTTCTCCTGGCAGTACTGGAGCTTGTCTTTGGAAACATTGCAACCCTTCTGGAAATGAAAACACATAAGGTCAATAAATGCATCCTGGCAAACAAAAACAGTAGGTCATCCGCATACTGAAAAGGAGAACATCCAGTAAGGGCCTAGTCTGCCAGTCTACTCCCTATAGGGCCGTGTAGTATGGAGTACTGGCTGGGGGAGTTTTACCCCCCTTGTGGGAATCTGCATCAGATATACTGGAATACTACACTGGTAAAGGCAAATAGGTACTGGCAATCCTCATGTAGGGGCACAGAGAGGAAAACATTTGCCAACAGGGAAGAGTTCTACAATGAAAGGCACTAACTCTATTTGGGGGGGGCTTTCAGAAGAGGGGGACTATTCTTGCTGACATCCTTATCCATTACCACCCCCCTTGTCCCGCCTTGTTGGGGCCGTCTACGTTTCCTAGAGTGTGGGAAGTCACTTCAGTAATGTCTCCTCCCCGTAACGCCCACTTGGGTCGGGGTGCCGACGGAACCCAACTTTCTCTCAGTCTCTCTTTGGCGCGGTCTGTGAAACTAGTCTCTGTTCTTCCTGGCTTTCTGTCACAAGTCTGGCAGAGACGTCTCTAGTCTGCTAACACCGGTCTCCGCTTTATCTCATCTGGACATATAAGATTCTCTCAACCATCTCTAGTTCAGTGTTCTGTGCTCTCTATAAAGTTCTGGCCAGACTCCAAGTCTCAAACAGAAGTCAGGTACACTTGTTGTTTTTTTTGTTTTTTTTTTCATAAAAGTCAGTCATAGGCTCTGTAATACAGTTGGGAGGCTTGTTCTTGCTTAGTCTGTTCGTGGGGTACAAAGGAGGAGTCACATCATACTGTCTTTTTGTATTCTTATCACAAGCAAATTCCTTTAAGTCTTTTTAGGCTGTCAGCTCTGTCTCCCCCACTCAACACAGATGCTTTCTGTGTGCTTCAAGGCCACTTCTCACAGACACAGATAAAGCAAAGCAAAGCCCAGCTGCACAGCTGCCCACAGATCTCACCCTGATTAACTCTTTCAACTCCAGAAAGCAGGTACCAGAGACATTGCAATACTTTTTCTAGTAATTTTTCTGCAATTGTCAAGATCAAATACGTTTAAAAATAAAAAATAAAATAAACAAACAGCATTGCACACTCAAGACCCTTAGCAAATGTTTGAAATTCACTTGCCGGCATTTATTTCAAACATCCGCCAGGACACCTCAAGGGTGACTCAGCTGCTATCCTACAACTAGCCTACAGTGTAGAGTTATAGGCAATTAACTTTCAGGGACTTGAAAAGAATATACTGTCTTAAGATGGTCACCACTAAAAGATGGTAGGGCGTGTCATCTTCTCTAACCCCCCAGATACGGGGGTGGAGTCTAAGAGGGTGCTGGTCTGCATTCCAAAAGATTTTTCTTTTCTTTTTTTTTTCTTTTTTTTTTTAATGAGCACTCTTTAGGATTCCTGTCCCCCTGTCCTGGTCCGTCCGTAGTCACTGGTCTAAGTCTCCAGTAATCAACCCCATCCACTTTCCTTTGTCATTAACTCTCTACTTACATCAAAACAACCTTCTGCCTGGGTGTGCCACTTTTTGTCTTTGAGCCAGCCACCATTTACATCAAGTGCTGTCTCTCACCTTTGCACACTCAGGGGATCATCTAACATACCCAAAGACTTCAATACCTCATAACTTCCCTTTACCCACTCTTTACCTTTCCTGTGTGACACTATGTCAGTCGCCTTTTTAGGTCTGCAGTGTCCAGCTACAGTCTTACTTTGCTCACTACCCATTTTGTGGAATCTGTGGAATACCTGATTTTGTTCAAGGGCTATAGATATCCTCCGTACATACAGCTCCAGACTACCCCGCTACCTATCAGTAAGTACAAATTAGAGACCTTCACACAATATTTCAGAAATCAAGGAGATAACGCTCAACTGTAAAATTCTGGTCAGTGTCCTTCCTGCCTCTACTGTCCTTTCCGCATCATGGGGCCGCATCAAAGGAAGGAACGATACGTAAATTTGGCCAGAATTTGTCTCTGCAAACTTCCAGATTCTATCCGCGCTTACATGAACAAAAATCTCAACCCCATCACAAACTTTCTGAACTACATCAACAATTCACAAGGGGGCACTGCAGACCTTTTTCTACAACATACATAGGCACCGTCCAGTCTCTGTCAATCACCTTACAAGATATCCTTTGCCGAAATTAAAGTGAACATACTATTATATATGGACATATAAGGCAAAGTACATAATATCACACAAGGAGATGACCTTACCCAGTCCCTTTCAGCCAGTGAAACAGAACTACAGTCAAGGTAGACAGAAATAGACTTGACTTACCCCGCCTGGACTCTTGCGGAGGTCACCTCGATGTTCAGATGTCCATAAAAGTATGGCCACTAGAGATGAGCGAGCACTAAAATGCTCGGGTACTCGTTATTCGAGACGAACTTTTCCCGATGCTCGAGTGCTCGTCTCGAATAACGAGCCCCATTGAAGTCAATGGGAGACTCGAGTATTTTTCAAGGGGACCAAGGCTCTGCACAGGGAAGCTTGGCCAAACACCTGGGAACCTCAGAAAAGGATGGAAACACCACGGAAATGGACAGGAAACAGCAGGGGCAGCATGCATGGATGCCTCTGAGGCTGCTTAATCGCACCATTATGCCAAAATTATGGGCAACAGCATGGCCATGACAGAGTGACAGAATTAAGCTAGATAGCATCTAAAACATCCAATAATTGACCCTGACACTATAGGGGACGGCATGCAGAGACAGCGGCAGCAGCGGCAGGCTAGAGAGTGGCATGGCGACATACCCTAAATTGACTCAGGCTTCAAACCAATGGGTGGCAGAGAGGAACCAAAGGAGGTGAGCAAGAAGCGCTCAAATAATATCGGTACATGATAAAAGTTTGCCAGTATATTTTGTGGATTACACAGCAGGGTGGCGACAAAGTTAACATGGAAGCCATGAAAACAACCCAAAATTCTGCCTGACACAGCTCGTTTGATAAGGGGACCATGTATGGAGGCAGTGAACTAGTAGTAGATTAAAGGTGCTGCAGTTAAAACTATGTTAGTTGGATCTTGGTATGGAGCTGGCGCTCCGCTGCCAGGCAAGCTTTCGCCAATCCAAGCCCCTGTCTCTAGGCTACTCACCAAACAGCACTTCTAAGAACCTTTTGTATAAGATCAAGTGTAGTAGCGTTCTTATAAGTTTAGGATATGGCGGGTGAGGGGAATGTAAACAGATGCGCAAGAAGCGCTGAAATAATATTGCTAAATGATAAAAGTTTGCCAGTATATTTTGTGGATTACACAGCAGGGTGGCGACAAAGTTAACAAGTTTGTTGTGGAAGCCATGAAAACAACCCAAAATTCTGCCTGACACAGCTCGTTTGAAAAGGGGACCATGTATGCCTACAGTTCATGCCAGTCGCTGCACTGGCTGCCAGTCTCCTTTCGAATACAGTTTAAAATAATAACCCTCATCCATAAAGCTCTGTAAAATGCTGCACCCCCCTACCTCTCCTCTCTTATCGCAGTCTATCGCCCAACCCGTGCTCTTAGATCCGCCAGTGATCTTAGATTAACCTCTACCCTACTGCAGACCTCCCACTCGCGTCTCCAAGACTTCTCTAGAGCTGCACCAATTCTATGGAATGCTCTGCCCCGGACTATCAGACTAACAACTAACCTCCAAAGTTTCAAACGTGCTCTTAAAACCCATTTCTTTAGGCAAGCCTATAACACTCATTAACTGCATGAAGTTTTAACTCTTCTACTAACCCGTCCTGTGTCGTCCTCCCATATGTTATCCAGCAACCAACAGGCACCAGACTTCTCTGCAGTCCCATTCACCCTGGACCTGGTATATAAGATGACGGCTGAGTGGTTCAAGCGACAGCAATTCCATTTATTATATTTTGTTCTATTCCCTAAGAAGAATGGCTTGACCATTAAATATTCTTTTACCTTGTGTTACCCCATCATCTTCATAAACCGTAAGCTCTGGCGAGCAGGGACCTCACTCCTGTTGTTCCATACAAATGTTGTGCTCTGTTACATTACATTTGTATTTGTTTCCTATGATTTGTAAAGCGCTACGGAATATGATGGCGCTATATAAATAAAGATTATTATTATTATTATTATGGAGGCAGTGAACTAGTAGTAGATTAAAGGTGCTGCAGTTAAAACTATGTTAGTTGGATCTTGGGATGGAGCTGGCGCTCCACTTCCAGGCGGGCTTTCGCCAATCCAAGCCCCTGTCTCTAGGCTACTCCCCAAACAGCACTTCTAAGAACCTTTTGTATAAGATCAAGTGTAGTAGCGTTCTTATAAGTTTGGGATATGGCGGGTGAGGGGAATGTAAACAGATGCGCAAGAAGCGCTGAAATAATATCGGTAAATGATAAAAGTTTGCCAGTATATTTTGTGGATTGCACAGCAGGGTGGCGACAAAGTTAACAAGTTTGATGTGGAATGCCCTGTAATAGCTCTTGGGCGGTGTGCCTTTTATCGCCTAGGCTCAGCAGTTTGAGCACCGCCTGCTGTCGCTTAGCGACGGCACTGCTGCTGTGCCTAGAGCTACCGACTGATGGTCACGGATGGTAATTCGGAGGAGGAGGAGGTGGAGGAGGGGTGGGAGGAGGAGGAGGTATAGTAGGCCTTTGAGACCTGGACCGAGGTAGGCCCCGCAATCCTCTGCGTCGGCAGTATATGACCAGCCCCAGGGTCAGACTCGGTCCCAGCCAGCACCAAGTTAAGTGTAGTAGCGTTCTTATAAGTTTGGGATATGGCGGGTGAGGGGAATGTAAACAGATGCGCAAGAAGCGCTGAAATAATATCCGTAAATGGTAAAAGTTTGCCAGTATATTTTGTGGATAACACAGCAGGGTGGCGACAAAGTTAACAACTTTGATGTGGAATCCATGAAAACAACCCAAATTTCTGCCTGACACACCTCGTTTGATAAGGGGACGATGTATGGAGGCAGCTATATGGACGACTTTTGGAGGTAGCAATGGAGACAACGTGTGGAGGCTGCTATGGAGACAATTTAATTTGGATAGTGCCTGTATGTGGCAGTCCAAAAAAGTTTTCAAACCAGAGGAGCAGGTAGGTGGCCCTCCAGAAAAATGAAATAGATTGAGTGCCTGTATGTGGCAGTCCAAAAAAGTTTTCAAACCAGAGGAGCAGGTAGGTGGCCTTCCAGAAAAATGGAATAGATTGAGTGCCTATATGTGGCAGTCCAAAAAAGTTTTCAAACCAGAGGAGCAGGTAGGTGGCCCTCCAGAAAAATGGAATAGATTGAGTGCCTGTATGTGGCAGTCCAAAAAAGTTTTCAAACCAGAGGAGCAGGTAGGTGGCCCTCCAGAAAAATAAAATAGATTGAGTGCCTGTATGTGGCAGTCCAAAAACGTTTTCAAACCAGAGGAGCAGGTAGGTGGCCCTCCAGAAAAATGGAATAGATTGAGTGCCTGTATGTGTCAGTCCAAAAAAGTTTTCAAACCAGAGGAGCAGGTAGGTGGCCCTCCAGAAAAATGAAATAGATTGAGTGCCTGTATGTGGCAGTCCAAAAAAGTTTTCAAACCAGAGGAGCAGGTAGATGGCCCTCCAGAAAAATTGAATAGATTGAGTGCCTGTATGTGGCACTCCCAAAAATTGTTTAAAACAGAGGACCGGGTAGGTGGCCCTCCAGAAAAATTAAATGCATAAAGTACTATAGCTAGAGCCAGTGGGCCCTGTCAAAAAATAGCCAGTTTCCTCTGCTTTAGTGTACAAAGAGTAGGAGAAGGAGAAAAATGAGGAGGAGGAGGAGTGCATAAATTATTCAGGTTGAGCTTCCTTCACCTGGTGGAGATTGGAAATTATGAGAAATCCAGGCTTTATTCATCTTAATAAGCATCAGCCTGTCAGCGCTGTCAGTCGACAGGCGTGTACGCTTATCGGTGATGATGCCACCAGCTGCACTGAAAACCCGCTCGGACAAGACGCTAGCGGCAGGGCAGGCAAGAACCTCCAAGGCGTACAGCGCCAGTTCGTGCCACATGTCCAGCTTTGAAACCCAGTAGTTGTAGGGAGCTGTGTGATCATTTAGGACGATGGTATGGTCAGCTACGTACTCCCTCACCATCTTTCTGTAAAGATCAGCCCTACTCTGCGGAGACTGGGGACAGGTGACAGTGACTTGCTGGGGTGAAATAAAGCTGGCAAAAGCCTTGTAAAGCGTACCCTTGCCAGTGCTGGACAAGCTGCCTGCTCGCCTTCTCTCCCTCGCTACTTGTCCCGCAGAACTACGCACTCTGCCGCTAGCGCTGTAAGAAGGGAAATAGTGTTTCAGCTTGTGCACCAGGGCCTGCTTGTATTCATGCATTCTCACACTCCTTTCCTCTCCAGGGATGAGAGCGGAAAGATTTTGCTTGTACCGTGGGTCCAGGAGAGTGAATACCCAGTAATCGGTGCTGGAATAAATTCTTTGAACGCGAGGGTCACGGGATAGGCAGCCTAGCATGAAATCTGCCATATGCGCCAGAGTACCAACGCGTAAGAATTCACTCCCCTCACTGGCCTGACTGTCCATTTCCTCCTCCTCCAACTCCTCTTCTTCTGCCCATACACGCTGAACAGTGAAGGACTCAACAATGGTCCCCTCTTGTGTCTCGCCAACATTCTCCTCCTCTTCTTCCTCATCCTCCTCCACCTCCTCCGATATGCGCTGAGAAACAGACCTAAGGGTGCTTTGGCTATCAACAAGGGAATCTTCTTCCCCCGTCTCTTGTGACGAGCGCAAAGCTTCCGACTTCATGCTGATCAGAGAGTTTTTCAACAGGCCAAGCAGCGGGATGGTGAGGCTGATGATGGCGGCATCGCCACTGACCATCTGTGTTGACTCCTCAAAGTTACTCAGCACCTGACAGATATCAGACATCCACGTCCACTCCTCATTGTAGACTTGAGGAAGCTGACTGACCTGACTACCAGTTCTGGTGGAAGTTGACATCTGGCAGTCTACAATCGCTCTGCGCTGCTGGTAAACTCTGGATAACATGGTTAATGTTGAATTCCACCTCGTGGGCACGTCGCACAACAGTCGGTGAGCGGGCAGTTGGAGGCGGTGCTGCGCTGCCCTGAGAGTGGCAGCATCTGTGCTGGACTTCCTGAAATGCGCACAGATGCGGCGCACCTTCGTTAGCAAATCAGACAGATTGGGGTATGTCTTGAAGAAACGCTGAACTATCAGATTTAACACATGGGCCAGGCATGGCACATGTGTCAGTCTGCCGAGTTGCAGAGCCGCCACCAGGTTACGGCCGTTGTCACACACAACCATGCCTGGCTTCAGGTTCAGCGGTGCCAGCCACAGATCAGTCTGCGCCGTGATTTCCTGTAATAGCTCTTGGGCAGTGTGCCTTTTATCGCCTAGGCTCAGCAGTTTGAGCACCGCCTGCTGTCGCTTAGCGACGGCACTGCTGCTGTGCCTAGAGCTAGCGACTGATGGCGCCATGCCCACGGATGGTAGTTCGGAGGAGGAGGTGGAGGAGGGGTGGGAGGAGGAGGAGGCATAGTAGGCCTGAAAGACCTGGACCGAGGTAGGCCCCGCAATCCTCGGCGTTGGCAGTATATGACCAGCCGCAGGGTCAGACTCGGTCCCAGCCTCCACCAAGTTAACCCAATGTGCCGTCAGCGATATATAGTGGCCCTGCCCGGCAGCACTCGTCCACGTGTCAGCTGACACAGGGGAAGGAGCAGTGGTGTGCACGGCCGGAGGTGAACGGGCTTGGTGCCACTGAGTGGGGTGTTTAGCATTCATATGCCTGCGCATACTGGTGGTAGTTAAGCTAGTAGTGGTGGAACCCCTGCTGATCCTGGTTTGGCAAAGGTTGCACACCACAGTCCGTCGGTCATCCGGTGTTTCCTTAAAGAACCTCCAGACTTCTGAAAATCTAGCCCTCGCCGCGGGAGCCCTCGCCACGGGAGCTTCACTACGTGACACATTTGGCGCTGATGCACCAGCTCTGGCCCTGCCTCTCCGTCTGGCCCCACCACTGCCTCTTCCAACCTGTTCTGGTCGAGGACTCTCCTCTGTCTCAGAAGCACTGTGTTCACCTGGCCTCTCAACCCAGCTTGGGTCTGTCACCTCATCATCCTCCGATCCCTCAGTCTGCTCCCCCCTCGGACTTCCTGCCCTGACAACAACTTCACCACTGTCTGACAACCGTGTCTCCTCATCGTCGGACACCTCTTTACACACTTCTTCCACTACGTCAAGAAGGTCATCATCACCCACAGACTGCGACTGGTGGAAAACCTGGGCATCGGAAAATTGCTCAGCAGCAACCGGACAAGTGGTTTGTGACTGTGGGAAGGGTCCAGAAAACGGTTCCTCAGAGTATGCCGGTTCAAATGCCAAATTTTCATGGGAGGGGGCAGACTGGGGGGGAGGAGGCTGAGGTGCAGGAGCTGGAGGAGTGCCGATTTCGGTGACATGGGTGGACTGCGTGGAAGACTGACTGGTGGACAAATTGCTCGAAGCATTGTCGGCAATCCACGACATCACCTGTTCGCACTGTTCTGGCCTCAACAGTGCTCTACCACGAGTCCCAGTAACTTCAGACATGATGAACCTAGGGAGTGTAGCTCTGCGGCGTTCCCCTGCTCCCTCATCAGCAGGTGGTGTCTCACCCCGCCCAGGACCACGGCCTCTGACCCCTGCAGTAGTTGGACGCCCACGTCCCCGCCCTCGTCCTCTACCCCTAGCCCTCGGGTTAAACATTTTGAAAATGAAAGTTATAACTTTAATTTTTTTTTAACTTTTTTTTGTTGTTTTGTGTTTTTTAGTTTTTAAAACCAAACGATGCTATCCTATTGCTATGGCTATTTTCTAGCCAAGTATGAAAGCACACTGCTATGCCAGATGAGATGACGCTGAGTTATGAAAAAATAAACGTAAAATAAAAAGGAAATGGCAGACTGTGCCTAATTGAAATCCAACCCCTAATAAATTTTCCCACTTCGGTCTTTGCGATGGATATGTGCGTCACTAAGCGCTAAACACAGCGGTCGCAAGTCTCACTACAAATTCCTCACAATTTGGTAGTAGATGCACTGCAGCAAGGACAGCCACCAGCAGATCAACCAGAAATAAAATATATATAACGCTATTGTAGGCGTAAGTAAGCCGTTTGGATTCTCCTTTGGCTATTTTCTAGCCAAGTATGAAAGCACACTGATGAGATGACGCTGAGTTATGAAAAAATAAACGTAAAATAAAAAGAAACTGGCAGACTGTGCCTAATTGAAATCCAACCCCTAATAAATTTTCCCACTTCGGTCTTTGCGATGGATATGTGCGTCACTAAGCGCTAAACACAACGGTCGCAAGTCTCACTCCAAATTCCTCACAATTTGCTAGTAGATGCACTGCAGCAAGGACAGCCACCAGCAGATCAACCAGAAATAAAATATATATAACGCTATTGTAGGCGTAAGTAAGCCGTTTGGATTCTCCTTTGGCTATTTTCTAGCCAAGTATGAAAGCACACTGATGAGATGACGCTGAGTTATGAAAAAATAAATGTAAAATAAAAAGAAACTGGCAGACTGTGCCTAATTGAAATCCAACCCCTAATGGGAGCGTAACGGCATGACGTAGCACGCAGCACGTCACGCTGCACAGCCGCCCTCCACATCGCCCGTTCCCCCACGCTGACCTGGCCCTTTGACTCGGCTCGGGACGGGAAGGGGGGACCCGGGCTTGCCCGCCCTGCCCCGCGGCGGTAGCACCACCGCCGGGCATGCTGATTTTTTTTAGCCACGGCGCTCACCTTTGAAGGAGGCTGGCGGCACATCTTTGGCGCATCTTTGGCGCTCAGGCGCCGAAACAGCTGGGCGCCTGCACGGCTAGGTGAGCTGAGCTGGGAGGACTGAGAAGACGAGCGGGGATCTGATGAAGTCCGGTGCCGGACGCACGCTGACCCGGAGGAGGGCGTTCTGAGATCGCTGCTGAGGCGGTGTGGCTGGAGGGCTATCCTGGGTGTCGGCGTGATCTGAGGCAAAGGCTGCAAGAAGTTCGTCGTGTTTGGTCCCTGTTCTTCAAGCCTGAGATGACTGCATTCTGAAACCGTTCGTCTAGATGGGTGAGATGTATCTGGCCTGAGATGTCGGCCGCTCGCAGCAGTTCGTTTGGATGGGTGAGATGTACCTGGCCCTAACCTTCCTCTCCCATGTATTAAGCTGACTGCATATGGAACTAACTCTGACTTTTTTCTAACCAAGTTAACACCTGCATGACTTCTGCCTGCTATCTCTTTGCTATTTGCCCGCTATACGTCAGCCATTTGCACCCCCTTACCTAACTTTTTTAATATCATCAGTAGCAAGCTATATCTCTGCAACTGCTTCCCATGGGGATAACATGTTATCAAGATCGCAGAAGATAAACTAATAACCACAACGTGGCATTTGTGTTATACTAACTCCGCACACAAAGCTTTCTAACAACTGGACAATCCATTGGGGTGAACGGACCCTGCTTTTGGTTATGCCTGCCTTTTAGGACTCGCTTTCCTGGCTTGCAGAACATTCTGTGTTTTTCGATTAATCTAAATCTCTTTCGGTTTCTGCTTTCTATATTGCTTGCTATTTTTTTCAGTGGCTTGTATCTCGCCTACCGTACCAATTTAATACTGATCATTGTCAATCGTGCAGTATATGATGTGCTACCGTTAGGTTGCTGTATTCTGGGTTTTTGGTTATTTGCCCAGTGGTATAATACTTTGGTTTAGAGGGTATTTATTTTGATATCAGGTATGCCTCCTAAAAATACCTCAAGGAAGTCCTTGGGGGCAGCCTCCCCCAAGGAGAAAGAGAAAGGAGGGGCTAAAGGAGACAATTCCTCAAAGTTGGATAAATTATGGAAATCCCCCCCAGTTAAAACACGTACAGGTTCGACTATTCAGAAAAATCCTGAAAATGAGGCTCAAGACCCCAAAAATAAACCACAAGGTTCGAGATTGGTTACGGTAGAGGGGGAGGAACAGGACGGGGACGAGTCAAATATGGGGGGAGAAAACGTAATGTTAAAAGAGATCTTAGACTCCATAAAAACATACAACGCAGCAATACTGGGTCTGACAGATCAGGTTGGGGCCCTGAGAGGAGATGTCTCTCTTATGAGAGAAGAGCTGAATAGGGTAAGAGATAAACAAAAAACAGCAGAAGATAAAATTATTAATATTGAGAAGGAGGTGGGCACTCTCAAAAAAATCACCTCCCGTCTGGAGGTAGAGAATAAGGCCCTTAAAGGAAAAATTGCGGATATGGAGGACCGCTCAAGAAGAGCCAACCTAAGACTAATAGGGGTTCCAGAAAAAGCTGAGGGGGAGAACCCTGTAAGTTATATTAAAGAATGGTTCTTGAAGGAAATAGGGAAGGAGCATCTTTCCCCGCATTTTGACATTGAGCGGGCTCACAGAATCCCGGCAGGTCCTTATATTCCGGGGAATACTCCCCGCACCCTTATCTGTAAAACGTTACTCTCGAGAGATCGGGATGTGATATTGAAACGAGCACGTGACTTAAAAGGTCTATCAATCCAAGGGGCTAAAGTTGCAATATACCCAGACTTTTCTAAGGACACCCTCCAGAAGAGGAAGAGTTTTCTGGAGGTGAAAAAAAGGTTGAGAGACAAGGGAATCATTTATTCATTAATGTTTCCGGCCAAATTAAAAATCATTTTTCAAGGCCAGTCCCAGTTTTTTAGTATGCCAGAACAAGTCTCGGACTGGTTAGATCTTAAGGGACTATGAATACGGATATTTAGGCCATCATATGTTGTTTCAGGTCAGCAATGGGGGTGAGGGGGGGCGGGAAAGTGGCTGAAGTAGGTAGAGTTGTACTACGGTAGAACAGGTGGGGGGATTTGGGGGGGGAGGGATGATCCGATGCTGGGGATGTTGTTTGGTCGTAGTGTGGTTTTTTTTCTTTTTTTTTCTCTGTTTTCTTTCCTTTTGGGTCTGTTTGTGCTCCTCTTCCCCCGTCTTTTGTGTAGATATAATACATGGGTACTAGGTTTATATTATGGAACATAAGAGGTTTAAAAGATCGCCTGAAACGCTGCATTATTTTTGATTATATTGTTAAACAACTACCAGCAATCGTTATTTTATTAGAGACACATCTCGATAAGGAATCTTTGGCTCTTGTAGAAAGGAGGTGGGCCACTCAGGCGTATAACTCAGTTTTCTCATCATTTTCTAGAGGAGTCTCCATCCTGGTGCATAGATCAGTTGGCTTTCAAGTACTAGAAGCAAGGTGTGATCCAGACGGAAGATATGTATTTTTGTTAGGTATACTAGATGGCATTAAATGTGTGGTGGCAGGAGTCTATATACCTCCCCCCTTTAGATATGACGTCCTGATAGGTCTACTGCGGTTTATGGAAAAGGTGGGTGATTGCCCGGTTCTGGTCCTTGGTGACTTTAATGCTGTTATGTCGGATAAGAAAGATCGTATAGGGAAAAAAAACCCGGCAAGTATGGAGAAGGGAGACACCCCCTTCGCTAGGTTTTGCCAGGAAGTGGGTTGGAGAGATGTGTGGAGATCTTTAAAGGGGGACCAACCGATATTTTCATGTTACAATCGCTCCCATAATACTTTTTCCCGGATTGACTTAGCGTTGGCGAATGATCTTGCCATCGATTGGGTGGGGAAAATTCGGTATGATAACCGTTCCATCTCTGATCACTCCCCGTTGGTTCTTGAGTTGTCCGGATCTGGGAAACCTGCTCTTAAGTTTTGGAAGCTCAATGCGCATTGGTTAGTGCTACTGACAAACGAGGATAAAATCAAGGAAGAGATATGTAGATTTATTGTGATGAATAGAACCGGGGCCAACCTTGGGTTAATGTGGGACGCTTTGAAATCCTTTCTTAGAGGGATATTAAATTCAGAAATTATATACCTGCGTAAGCAATGGGCCAGAAAGGAGAGGCTATTAAAAAAGGAGGTAAAAGAAAAAGAGGGGGCCTTTCTAGAGTGCGGCTCGAGAGAGCGGCACGATAGCTTTATTAGGGTACAAGAGGAATATAATAGACTTATGGCAGATAAGGCGACGCAGAAACTATTTTTTTTGGATCAGAGGGCACATTGTGAGAGTGGGGTACCCTCAAAGGGGCTTTTGCAGAAAGTTAAAAAACAACAGGAGGAAAATAGAATAACAGCCATTAAAAACAATTTTGGGGACTTAACTACTAATGCCGAGGAGATTAGAGATACTTTTTTAAAATTTTTTCAAGGTATTTACTCCTCAGATTTGGAGGTGTCAATAGGGGATATAAGACACTTTCTAGATAATATTCAATTCCCTTCTCTCTCGAGGGAAAGGTCAGATGGGCTATCGCGCCCTATATCGAGTGCAGAGCTTGAGGAGTCCCTCGCATCCTCCAGACGTAATTCTGCCCCGGGACTGGATGGGCTTCCCCTAGAAATCTATAGTAGATTTGGTTCTATTCTTCTACCTCTTATGGTGGAGATTTGGGAATCTGCGCAAAGGGAGGGTAGGTTGCCAGATTCGTGGTATGAGGCAAGTATAGTTCTGATTCCAAAGAAAAATAAAGACCCATTGGAAGCGGAATCTTATAGACCGATCTCGCTTATTAATGCTGATGCCAAGCTGGTGGCCAAATTAATGTCAAATAGATTAAAAGAGTTTGCGCCAGTACTTATACATGAAGACCAATGCGGTTTTCTGACTGGTCGTCAGAGTAAGACCAATATAAGACGGCTCTTCGCGGGTCTGCAGATGGGCCGGGGGGGGTCGCGCTCCATCCTGTCACTGGACGCCTCTAAGGCCTTTGATAGGGTGGAGTGGGACTTCCTCTGGGAGGTCCTGTATAGATTTGGGTTGGGTGCCCCGTTCGTGGATTGGGTCAGACTTTTTTATAAGTCCCCGAGGGTCTGTATTAAGGTCAATAGCGACTTCTCCCCTTTTTTTACCCTGTCTAGGGGTACTAGGCAGGGATGCCCCCTGTCCCCGTTGTTATTTGCGTTCTTTATAGAACCTCTGGCAATAAAACTCAGGGCAGACAGGGAGATAGAGGGGGGAGGATTAGCAGGGCCCGAGGATAAGATAATGCTATATGCTGATGATGTTCTCCTATTTCTCAAAGACTCCGAAATATCGGCCCCAAAAGCCCTGAAGGTCATTCAGGAATATGGCAGATTTTCTGGCTTCCAGATAAATACCCATAAGTCGATTTTGGTCCCTTTGGATGATGACCCTCATCCTAATTATTTGCAGTCTGAACTGAAGGTCTCCTCTTCATGTGAATATCTCGGTTTAAAGATCACGGCCAAGGTTGATGATTATATTACTCTAAATCTTGTTCCCTTATTAACAAAAATAAAAAATAAGGTGAATACATGGAATACGCTACCATTAAATCGTGCAGAGAGAGTTATACTTATAAAGACTGTATTGCTACCTCAAATATTATATGTATTATCTAATTCTCCTTGTTGGATAGGTAAGAGATGGTTTGGGTTTATTCGTGCGATTTTAAATAAATTACTTTGGGGGAGAAAAAGGGTGCGCATTAAACAAGAAACTTTAATGCTTAATAAGGAAAGGGGCGGTCTTTCGCTCCCATCCTTCTATCATTATTTTTTGGCGGCACAGACTCAGTTTATCTTGGAAAACAGACAGTCTAACATATTCCATGCGATTACTTTGCAGTTGGAGCGAAGATTTGATTCAATTTTGGCTCTATTGGAGTCAGGCCAATTGAAGTGCCTTAATGTTAAAAGATTCCCCTTGGCACGGCTATTGGAGAATACTTGGAGAGATCTTAGGAGTTTATTGGGCATTAAGGGAGGATTTAAATTTACTCCTCTGTGGGGTAACCTTAACTTTTCGGAGCTAGCTAAAATGGAAGACGTTGGGTTCTGGGAAAGAAAGGGGATTAAGTCCTTGGAGCAGTTGGAAGAAGATGGGACATTGCCCTCCTTTCAGGATTGGTGCCTTAGGGATATTTTGGAGGAAAGGGATTTTTTTAGGTATTGTCAAATTGTGCACGCATATAGGAAAGAATTACATCACGATAGGTTCACGATACACTTAGGGGGTAAATTTACGGAAATATTAGATTTAGATGTATCACGACTTAATTTATCAAGTATTTATTGTCGACTTAGGTCTACTATAGACCAGAAGTTTAGTCATGTTACTCAATTGAAATGGTCAAACCAGGTCGGTTTTATCACTGTGGCACAATGGCGAGATATTTATAAGAATGTGGTCAGATCAACGATCAATTTAAATCACAGATGCACACAACTACACATATTATATAGAATTTATTTTTCACCATATTTAATGTTTAAAATTGGTTTAAGTGAAAATTCTAACTGTAGGAGGTGTAATTGTTCCCAAGCCGATATCCTACATGTTTTATGGGACTGTCCGAAGATCAACCCTTACTGGGAGGAGATATTCATGAGATTAGAGGATCAGCTTCAATGCTCTTTCCCGCGTGTCGCCACCTTTGGGGTCCTGGGCCTGCTCCCGATTTCCTTAGACGTTAGATTAAAAAGTGACTTGGCCTTGAAGATTATCTTCCTTGCAAGACTAGTATTAGTCAAACACTGGTTAGATGATAAGCCCCCAACAGTGAATGAATGGAGTAATTTAGTTAAGCGTATAAAATCATACGAATGTGCGTACGAGAAACGCTATAGGAAGGGCAGCAGACTTAAGGATATTTGGAACCAGTGGAGTTTATAGAGGTTTTCTCTGTACTCCACTCTGCATCTATTGTGTCCACTCAGCGTCTCCAGCATCGGTAGAGGGTGGGGAGGGAGGGGGGGTTTGGGGGGGGATTATGCTTATTGAATTTTGGACATTCTTTGCGATAGGATGATGGCTCTTAATATGATGTTATTTACAACACGACATGTAATGATTCAATGTATCTTGGATTGTGTGTGATATTGCAAAAGATGTCTTGTAACATATTATGGATAACTGATAATATAAAAATAAAAATATAATTAAATAAAAAAAAAGAAATCCAACCCCTAATAAATTTTCCCACTTCGGTCTTTGCGATGGATATGTGCGTCACTAAGCGCTAAACACAGCGGTCGCAAGTCTCACTACAAATTCCTCACAATTTGCTAGTAGATGCACTGCAGCAAGGACAGCCACCAGCAGATCAACCAGAAATAAAATATATATAACGCTATTGTACGCGTAAGTAAGCCGTTTGGATTCTCCTTTGGCTATTTTCTAGCCAAGTATGAAAGCACACTGATGAGATGACGCTGAGTTATGAAAAAATAAACGTAAAATAAAAAGAAACTGGCAGACTGTGCCTAATTGAAATCCAACCCCTAATAAATTTTCCCACTTCGGTCTTTGCGATGGATATGTGCGTCACTAAGCGCTAAACACAGCGGTCGCAAGTCTCACTACAAATTCCTCACAATTTGCTAGTAGATGCACTGCAGCAAGGACAGCCACCAGCAGATCAACCAGAAATAAAATATATATAACGCTATTGTAGGCGTAAGTAAGCCGTTTGGATTCTCCTTTGGCTATTTTCTAGCCAAGTATGAAAGCACACTGATGAGATGACGCTTAGTTATGAAAAAATAAACGTAAAATAAAAAGTAAATGGCAGACTGTGCCTAATTGAAATCAAACCCCTAATAAATTTTCCCACTTTGGTGTTTGAGGTGGATATGTGTGTCACTAAGAGCTAAACACAACGGTAGCAAGTCCCCCTGCAAATTCCTCACAATATGGTACTAGCTGCAAATAAAAAAAAGAAGTATAACGTTATTGTAGCCCTAAGAAGGGCTGTTGGGTTCTTGTAGAATCACTCCTGCCTAACAGTAAGCTAATAGAACACCCTAACGCTTTCCCTGACCAGCAGCAGCTCTCTCCCTAGCGGCATCCAGACACAGAATGATCCGAGCAGCGCGGGCAGCGGCTAGTCTATCCCAGGGTCACCTGATCTGGCCAGCCAACCACTGCTATCGACGTGTAAGGGTACCACGTCATGCTGGGTGGAGTGCAGAGTCTCCTGGCTTGTGATTGGCTCTGTTTCTGGCCGCCAAAAAGCAAAACGGCGGGAGCTGCCATTTTCTCGAGCGGGCGAAGTATTCGTCCGAGCAACGAGCAGTTTCAAGTACGCTAATGCTCGAACGAGCATCAAGCTCGGACGAGTATGTTCGCTCATCTCTAATGGCCACCCTAAGGGACGCCAATTCTTATAGATTTTTATCTGGGGCTCAAACCCCTAATCATTGTAAGGTGACTTTCAAATTAAATGAGTCTGTGTCCAGCGCTGGAATTTGACTAACTTGAAGGAAAGACAAGACCTGTCCTTGCAGGAAGTTAGCAACAAGACTGATAAGTTTTTTGAGGGACCGACATTTATAGAAAACCATAAGGCACTTTACATAAGGCGTGTAAGTAGGAAAGCAGCAACTATAATTGGGTGTTCTTACCCAGGAAATGTAACACTATTGGATGTAAGCACACAAAGGAATGTAGAACCATTGGCTGTCTTCACATAAACCAAATGTCCAGATGTGCTCCTGGATACCCTCCACTAGGTGGTGCTAGCGAGCACTAAGTCTTTGTGTGCTGAGGGAAACACCCAAACTTTAATTATCACTACACAAAGTTATATGAAATGAATGCTGAGTCCAATGTCCAACAATATGTAAGATGGCGTCTGAGTCCAGTGTAATATCTTTAACACAGTGATTGCTGGGGGAGCTGTATACAGTGATTGCTGGGTTAGCTGTATACAGTGATTGCTGGGGGAGCTGTATACTGTGATTGTGCCTAAACTGTGTTAAAGTAAAGTGATTAATAAGAGGCAGAAAATATACTTATCACAGATGGTTGTAGCTTGTGATAATTCTGGCAAAACAGTGCGCCAGAATTTAGGCGCAACTACTACACTTAGGCGCACAAAAGTGATAAATGTGGCCCGGTGTATATAGTTATTATAGGGAAGGTGTATATAGTTATTATAGGGGGGTGTATATAGTTATTATAGGGAGGGTGTATATAGTTATTATAGGGAGGGTGTTTATAGTTATTATATGGTTATTATAGGCGACTATTTAGTTATAGGGGACTATATAGTTATAGGGGATTATATAGGGGTGTATAGTTATAGGGGGTGTATAGTTATTATAGGGGGACTGTATATAGTGATTGCTGGGGGAGCTCTATACAGTGATTGCTGGGTTAGCAGTATACAGTGATTTCTGGGGGAGCTGTATATAGTGATTGCTGGGGGAGCTGTATGCAGTGATTGCTGGGGGAGCTGTCTACAGTGATTGCTGGGTTAGCTGTATACATTGATTGCTGGGGGAGCTGTATACTGTGATTGCTGGGGGAGCTGTATACAGTGATTGCTGGGGGAGCTGTATATAGTGATTGCTGGGGGAGCTGTATATAGTGATTGCTGGCGGAGCTGTATACAGTGATTGCTGGGGGAGCTGTATATAGTGATTTCTGGGGGAGCTGTATATAGTGATTGCTGGGGGAGCTGTATATAGTGATTGCTGGGGAGCTGTATACAGTGATTGTTGTGGTAGCTATATATATTGATTGATGAGGGAGCTGTATATAGTGATTACTGGGGGAGCTGTATACAGTGGTTGCTGGGGGAGCTGTATACAGTAGTTGCTGGGGGAGCTGTATACAGTGGTTGCTGGGGGAGCTGTATACAGTGGTTGCTGGGGGAGCTGTATATAGTGGTTGCTGGGGAGCTGTATGTAGTGAATACTGGGGACTGGTATGTAGCGATTGCTGTTCCCTGTCTAGACTACATTCAATGGGGGCCCCCACCATATTTTGCGCCCAGGGGCCCCCACCAAACTTAATCCGGCCCTGTGTGGTGCAGTCGGTAATAAATGTGGAGCGGTCGGTAATAAATGTGACGCAGTCAGTAATAAATGTGGTGCGGTCAGTAATAAATGTGGTGCAGTCGGTAATAAATGTGGTGTAGTCAGTAATAAAAGTGCAGCAGTCAGTAATAAATGTGCAGCAGTCAGTAATAAATGTGGTGCGGTCAGTAATAAATGTGCAGCAGTCAGTAATAAATGTGGTGCGGTCAGTAATAAATGTGCAGCAGTCAGTAATAAATGTGGTGCAGTCGGTAATAAATGTGATGCAGTCAGAAATAAATGTGGTGCAGTCAGTAATAAATGTGGCACAGTCAGTAATAAATGTGGTACAGTCAGTAATAAATGTGGTGCAGTCAGTAATAAATGTGATGCAGTCAGTAATAAATGTGGTGTAGTCAGTAATAAAAGTGCAGCAATCAGTAATAAATGTGCAGCAGTCAGTAATAAATGTGGTGCAGTCGGTAATAAATGTGCAGCAGTCAGTAATAAATGTGGTGCAGTCGGTAATAAATGTGATGCAGTCAGTAATAAATGTGATGCAGTCAGTAATAAATGTGATACAGTCAGTAATAAATGTGGTGTAGTCAGTAATAAAAGTGCAGCAATCAGTAATAAATGTGATACAGTCAGTAATAAATGTGGAGCAGTCGATAATAAATGTGATGCAGTCAGTAATAAATGTGGTGCAGTCGGTAATAAATGTGATGCAGTCGGTAATAAATGTGGAGCAGTCGGTAATAAATGTGGAGCAGTCGGTAATAAATGTGATGCAGTCAGTAATAAATGTGGAGCAGTCGGTAATAAATGTGGAGCCGTCGGTAATAAATGTGACGCAATCAGTAATAAATGTGACGCGGTCAGTAATAAATGTGACGCGGTCAGTAATAAATGTGATGCGGTCAGTAATAAATGTGGTGCAGTCGGTAATAAATGTAAAGCAGTCGGTAATAAATGTGGTACAGTCAGTAATAAATGTGAAGCAGTCGGTAATAAATGTGGTGCAGTCAGTAATAATTGTGGAGCAGTCAGTAATAAATGTGGAGCAGTCAGTTATAAATGTAGAGCAGTCAGTAATAAATGTGGAGCAGTCAGTAATGAATGTGGAGCAGTCAGTAATAAATGTGACGCAGTCGGCAATATATGTGGGGCAGTCGGTAATGAACGTGCGCACATTCAGACTAAGCAGTGTTGTCGGACACAGAGCAGCTGCGACACAAAACTGGCGCAGACACTTTATAAATGTGGTCTCTGAGTTGTGTATCATAATGTTCTGCAAATAGGGAGGTTCTGCAGCAGCTGGCTCGTGGATTGGGGGGTTCTGCGGTAGTAGGCTCGTGTATTGGGAGGTTCTGCAGCGTCTGACGCTTGTATTGGGTGGTTCTGCAGCAGCTGGTGCATGTATTGGGAGGTTCTGCAGCAGCTGGCTCGTATATTGGGGGGGTTCTGCGGTAGTTGGCTCGTGTATTGGGGGTTCTGCGGTAGTTGGCTCGTGTATTGGGAGGTTCTGCAGCAGCTGCCGCTTGTATTGGGAGGTTCTGCAGCAGCTGGTGCTTGTATTGGGAGGTTCTGCAGCAGGTGGCTCGTATATTGGGGGGGTTCTGCGGTAGTTGGCTCGTGTATTGGGGGGTTCTGCGGTAGTTGGCTCGCGTATTGGGGGGTTCTGCGGTAGTTGGCTCACGTATTGGGGGGTTCTGCATCAGCTGGCACATGTATTGGGGGGTTTGCAGCGAATGGTGCATGTATTGGAAGTTTTGTAGCGGTCGGCGCATGTAGTGGAGGGTTCTGCTGCTCCTGTTCCTGCTCATAAGAAACTTTAGTAAAATGAAGCAAGGAGTCCAGAGATTTAACCCGTACCCTGCTTTCTTGCAGCTAATGGCTCAGCAGTGTAAGGGTTAAACCTCCTGACTAGTTAGTGATGAGGAAACATGGCCCATATAATTGGTACTGAGCAGGAGCAGCCATGATTGGTTTCCTTTATCTTCTTCCATTATGGAGAATAACAGAGACCGGCAGTAAATAGAAGCCCCTCCCCCAGCGCCATAACTTCTACCATTACTTATAACAGAGAAACATGTGCAGCCGCCAGCATTATTATTACAGCTATTAATACAGTAGAAGGAAACCTTCTGCAGAGCTTCATCTACTGCCGGTCTCTGTTAATCTCCTCCATAATAGAAAAAGATAATGGAAACCCCTATGTAAAATTGAGGACCTATGGTCACATGTGTTTACTGCTAAGGGGCCCACTGAGGCTCTGTCTCTCAGGGGCCCACTGATTCCTGGAGCCGGCCCTGTATGGCTATTAAATTGACACTTGAAATAAACTATTCTTCAAAGCATCATGTGGGGGTACATATAAATAGGGCGCTAGAATCCATTAATGTAACTGACCCAAAGGAAGTAAATATACACAATATATTATATTACTGATACTGTACAGCATATAGTGGATATAGGAGTAAGCGTACTGTGTGGAAATGGAGCAGTCCATTTCATATACTGTATACAGAGTCCCTGTCCTGGTTGGTTTGTTCCACAAGCTTCAGCCAATAGCAAAGCAGCATTATATGAAAAGTGGGTGTGGCTTTATCTACTGTCACCTTTATAAAGTGCAGCAGCTGTCTATGTCCTGGGGTAATTGCACTACAAGGAAGATGTAAAGCGTTGGTGTTGGGGGAGCAGTCCTACCGAAATCCACCATCTGGTACGTTACATCCAGTCACTTCCACTTGTAGTTGATGTACAGTATCTTTACATGATGCAGAATCTTATACTGTGATTTATTTATCTCATACATTGGATGGAGTTTTAGGAGACTCTGACAACTGACACCAAGTGATGTGTGGGAGGGAAAGGCCAATGACATCAGTGGTTGGAGTGTGATACAGATTTAGGCTGCATTCACACACATGTATGGGGGACGTATATATGGCCGACGTATATGCGGCCGATATATATGTCCCCCATACACTTCTATGAGCTCACGGCGTTCTACGGGAACGGTACAGTGCGGCACCGTACCGCTCCGTAGCCCGGGGAAAGATAGGACATGTCCTTTCTTTTCCCGTATTACGGCGCCGCGGCCATATATCGCTATGGAGAGGGGCGGGGGTGAGCTGCGCTCACCTCCTCCTCCACTCCCCGCGCTACCGTCTGCCTGCCGTGCTACGGTGCGGCGGGCTCACGGCAGTGTGCATGTAGCCTTACTGATGACGGGACAACATATCATGACTCTAACTAACTGCTACATAGTAAAACTATCCTGTAACTGACCATGTTTATATATATGTATAGATGTGTGTGTATATATATATATATATGTATAGATGAGGGGCTCATGTAATTACTACTGGAAGGCAGTGATAGGCCCGGGCAGCTACCATCTTGTACAGTTGCCTTGGCAACCCACCCGCCATGCCTGGCAATGTATGTCCCTGCAGGAGATACCTGGAGAAATACCTGCAGTCACTTCATTGAATATAATGTCTCTTTTTATTTCAGATTAGGAGACGTGATGTGACGGATCCTCTGATGGACGAGACGTCTTCCTGCTGGATGTGGAGACCAGTCACTGGTGAGTTACATCCTCCACTCAGTGACATCACATCTCATCATTTGTATCTTTACCAACTTATTTACCCCAGCTCAGTGGATTCACACAAAAACTTTCTTACATTGTATTGTATTGGGTGTAATCTAAGACATGAAAAATTTACATGTACAGCTCTGTTCACACTATTAACAGTTATGTTTCACAGCGCATTATGGACTATCTTTTAGGCTATGTCTAAAACATGGCCACCATCTTGAAAGTTGCCATATTGTATCAAGAGAAGGTTTTTCCTATGGGAAGGTGGTGATATCAATGAAATGGTGATGGCGTATGAATGAAGAACACAATTACTTGAATCTATAGTAAAAATCATTTATTTGTGATATTTCTTGTGGTTCTAAAGTTATAAATCCAGAAACTGTAACAACAACCGAGAACATTCCCTGCACCTCACAGTTGTGGTTCTATATAGTGGGGCTCATTTACTAAGGGTCCGAACACCACCCTTTTTTTTGGTTTCCTGAATATTTCAGTTTTGCGACGAATTGCCGAGATTTTGGCGCACATGATCGGATTTTGGCGTATCGGCCATTTGCACGCGCCAGAAATGGGGGGGGGGGGGCGTCGGACAACCCGACGGATTCGGACAAACCACGTAATTTAAAAAAGGTTTGTGTTGCAAGATCAGGCACTCACATGCACCGGGACGCTAGGCTCATAGACAGGACGGTGTGTATGATCCCATAGAGATACATGGGGAGGTAAGCAGGCTTTACAAGTAACAGCTAGCACATAAAGAATGAGCGTAGTAGTACTATGACCATATAATGGAGGATAGGAGTAGTAGTATTGTGCAGTACCCAAATATAAAGAATGAGCGTAGTAGTACTATGACTATATAATGGAGGATAGGAGTAGTAGTATTGTGCAGTACCCAAATATAAAGAATGAGCGTAGTAGTACTATGACCATATAATGGAGGATAGGAGTAGTAGTATTGCGCAGTACCCAAATATAAAGAATGAGCGTAGTAGTACTATGACCATATAATGGAGGATAGGAGTAGTAGTATTGTGCAGTACCCAAATATAAAGAATGAGCGTAGTAGTACAGGCAGTCCCCGGGTTACATACAAGATAGGGTCTGTAGGTTTGTTCTTAAGTTGAATTTGTATGCAAGTCGAAACTGTATATTTTATAATTGTAGATCCAGAAAAAAAAAATTTGGCCCCAGTGACAATTGGAGATTAAACATTTTTTGCTGTAATGGGACCAAGGATTATCAATGAAGCTTCATTACAGACACCTTACAGCCGATTATTGCAATCTAGGATTATAGGAAAGCATTCAGAAAGCTTCACCAGAGGTCAGAGGGGTCTGTCTGTAACTATGGGTTGTCTGTAAGTCGGGTGTCCTTAAGTAGGGGACCGCCTGTACTATGACTATATAATGGAGGATATGAGTAGTAGTATTGTGCAGTGCCCAAATATAAAGAATGAGCGTAGTAGTACTATGACTATATAATGGAGGATAGGAGTAGAAGTATTGTGCAGTACCCAAATATAAAGAACGAGCGTAGTAGTACTATGACTATATAATGGAGGATAGGAGTAGTAGTATTGTGCAGTACCCAAATATAAAGAATAAGCGTAGTAGTACTATGACTATATAATGGAGGATAGGAGTAGTAGTATTGTGCAGTACCCAAATATAAAGAATGAGCGTAGTAGTACTATGACTATATAATGGAGGATAGGAGTAGTAGTATTGTGCAGTACCCAAATATAAAGAATGAGCGTAGTAGTACTATGACTATATAATGGAGGATAGGAGTAGTAGTATTGTGCAGTACCCAAATATAAAGAATAAGCGTAGTAGTACTATGACTATATAATGGAGGATAGGAGTAGAAGTATTGTGCAGTACCCAAATATAAATAATGAGCGTAGTAGTACTATGACTATATAATGGAGGATAGGAGTAGTAGTATTGTGCAGTACCCAAATATAAAGAATGAGCGTAGTAGTACTATGATTATATAATGGAGGATAGGAGTAGAAGTATTGTGCAGTACCCAAATATAAATAATGAGCGTAGTAGTACTATGACTATATAATGGAGGATAGGAGTAGTAGTATTGTGCAGTACCCAAATATAAAGAATGAGTGTAGTAGTACTATGACCATATAATGGAGGATAGGAGTAGAAGTATTGTGCAGTACCCAAATATAAAGAATGAGCGTAGTAGTACTATGACTATATAATGGAGGATAGGAGTAGAAGTATTGTGCAGTACCCAAATATAAAGAATGAGTGTAGTAGTACTATGACCATATAATGGAGGATAGGAGTAGTAGTATTGTGCAGTACCCAAATATAAAGAATGAGCATGGTAGTACTATGACCATATAATGGAGGATAGGAGTAGTAGTATTGTGCAGTACCCAAATATAAAGAATAAGCGTAGTAGTACTATGACTATATAATGGAGGATAGGAGTAATAGTATTGTGCAGTACCCAAATATAAAGAATAAGCGTAGTAGTACTATAACTATATAATGGAGGATAGGAGTAGTAGTATTGTGCATTGCCGGGTATAGGAAGAAAACTCTCCGCTCAGCCTGGCAGTGAGAAGGGCAGCAGAGGCGGGTCTCACATCTAGTATGTATTTGTGAGAAGAAATTGATGAAAATGATGAGTGGACCCATTAAAATTCAGAATTTTAAAAATGTGTTGCAGTCCAGGTACCGAACTGTTCCCACATTGGTTAAATGCCATTTTGGGGAGGGTGGTCGCTGGTTAGAGGTAACACCTGTGATCGGTGCTGGCGCTGATCGCTGGTATTAACAACAGGGAGGGACGTTGACCCAAACTCACGTCTATTCAACATGAAGGCCGGCGGCACACATGGCGTTTTGAACCAGTTTTTGGGCCATTTTTAAGCTGTCAGTTAAAAAAGTAAATGCATTAAAAAACACATGCATTTTTGAAAATGCATGTGTTTTTCGAAAACGCCTCAGTTTTTGACCGGTTTTACCAATTATCTTAATCAAAACGGGTCAAAGCCGATGCGTTTTCAAAAACTGCATGCGTTTAACACGGGCTGCTTAAAAAAAACAGCCCAAAAAAACGTTCAAAATACCTCGTGTGCCGCCGGCGTAGGGCCCCTTCTACACTTGCGTTATTCCCACATGTGTTCTACGCGTGCTTTTGACGTGCAGAACTTGCATTGTAATCAATGGGCTTTTTCAGACTTCCATTTTTTTCACGCACACATGCGCGTTTATTTTTACAAGTCTATGGAGATGCATTGCATTCCTTTTCACGCACGTTATCTGCGCGTTATTGCATTTAAAATGTGCGTGAAAAACTGAGACACTGAACAAACTCTGACTGAAAACTGATTGAACTCTGATGCAAAATGTCAGTTTTTCACTGACCAAACCCTGATCGCCCCCTGATCAGACTCTGACTGATCTGCAATGCAAGTGTGAATGGGGCCTAATAATGACATATCTTATGGATTTGTCATGAATAGTAAGGATGGGATAAACCCCTTTAAAGCCGACTGCCGATGCTGAATGTTCACAGAATTCATTCCACAGCCATTTCATGGACAGCATAAACCATCCAAAATCTGATGGTTTCTGTTACGGATTTAAAAGAAATCTACCACCAGGATGAAGGATTGTAAACCAAGCTTACTTACATGCTGGTGTGTGCCCATCTGCCAGGATCTGCTCTTCTTTTAGCTTCTTAAGTCATTGTTTTATGAAAAAAGGTTTTTAAAAATATGCAAATTAGCAAGGAGGGCTCCATTTATTGAGCCCAAAGCCCCTCAGGGTAATTTGCATAATTCAATTCTTTTTTGTTAAAACAAGGGCATAAGAATTGGCATCAATCAGTTAAAACAATTGGCATCAATAACTGACATGCTGGGGATTTTATAAATTCTATACATTACACTGGTACTGTATATTGCTATTTCTCTATATTGCTATCAGCAACGTGTATGTCAGCATAGGCCTACATAAATAACTGTATATATACACTCACCGGACACTTTATTAGGTACACCATGCTAGTAACGGGTTGGACCCCCTTTTGCCTTCAGAACTGCCTCGATTCTTCGTGGCATAGATTCAGCAAAGTGCTGGAAGCATTCCTCAGAGATTTTGGTCCATATTGACATGATGGCATCACGCAGTTGCCACAGATTTGTCGGCTGCACATCCATGATGCGAATCTCCCGTTCCACCACATCCCAAAGATGCTCTATTGGATTGAGATCTGGTGACTGTGGAGGCCATTTGAGTACAGTGACCTCATTGTCACGTTCAAGAAACCAGTCTGAGATGATTCCAGCTTTATGACATGGCGCATTATCCTGCTGAAAGTAGCCATCAGATGTTCGGTACATTGTGGTCATAAAGGGATGGACATGGTCAGCAACAATAATCAGGTAGGCTGTGGCATTGCAACGATGCTCAATTGGTACCAAGGGGCCCAAAGAGTGCCAAGAAAATATTCCCCACACCATGACACCACCACCACCAGCCTGAACCGTTGAAAGAAGGCAGGATGGATCCATGCTTTCATGTTGTTGACGCCAAATTCTGACCCTACCATCCGAATGTCGCAGCAGAAATCGAGACTCATCAGACCAGGCAACGTTTTTCCAATCTTCTACTGTCCAATTTCGATGAGCTTGTGCACATTGTAGCCTCAGTTTCCTGTTCTTAGCTGAAAGGAGTGGTACCCGGTGTTGTCTTCTGCTGCTGTAGCCCATCTGCCTCAAAGTTCGACATACTGTGCGTTCAGAGATGCTCTTCTGCCTACCTTGGTTGTAACGGGTGGCGATTTGAGTCACTGTTACCTTTCTATCAGCTCGAACCAGTCTGCCCATTCTCCTCTGACATCAGCAAGGCATTTCCGCCCACAGAACTGCTGCTCACTGGATATTTTTTCTTTTTCGGACCATTCTCTGTAAACCCTAGAGATGGTTGTGCGTGAAAATCCCAGTAGATCAGCAGTTTCTGAAATACTCAGACCAGCCCTTCTGGCACCAACAACCATGCCACGTTCAAAGGCACTCAAATCACCTTTCTTCCCCATACTGATGCTCGGTTTGAACTGCAGGAGATTGTCTTGACCATGTCTACATTCCTAAATGTACTGAGTTGCCGCCATGTGGCTGATTAGAAATTAAGTGTTAACGAGCAGTTGGACCGGTGAGTGTGTGTATATATATATATATATATATATATATATACATACAGGTGGTCCCCTACTTAAGAACACCTGATTACCAGGCGACCCCTAGTTACAAACGGACCTTTGGTTGTTGGTTATTTACTGTACTTTAGCCTCAGACTACAATGATCAGCTGTAACAGTTATCACAGGTCTCTGTAATGAAGCTTTATTGTTAATCCTGATTCTTATGACAACCCAACATTTTTAAAATCAAATTGTCACAGAGACCTAAAAAATTTGACTGGGGTTACAATTATAAAATATACGGTTCAGGCTTGCATACAAATTCAACTTAAGAACACACCTACAGACCCTATCTTGTATGTAACCCGGGGACTGCCTGTATATATATGTAGAAAGAAGCAACATTTATTGTAAAATTCTCTCCAGTTCCACCCTGACCTGAGACAAAGTCCATCCTAAAAGAAGGCTGCGGCTACTAGGGGCCGAAACATTACTGTTGTAGACACATAAAGACATTTAAATCAATTTTCCATTTTGTTTTCTTTGTATGTATATAATTATACACATACAGCTGCATAAGCCACCTGTGAATAAGCAATTGTAATTTTTATTATAATATTTGAGGTGCTAAACCCAGTTTATTTCAGTGACATATTAATTCTGGCGACATGAGTGAACCTTACTTAATGTTAAGTGTTCCATAAAAACCTGCAAGAACCCAACAGTGACAAAACTGTAAAAAATCATCAGAAAACCAGCAAACACTGATAAATCTGCCCTCTGTGTATACATGAACACACACAGTTTGTGGATGAAACTACAACATACTGTACTACACACATTAACTACACTCTTGTTTTACATAAGTACAGTAACAATCCTGCAGGTTGGGTGCAGCCTTGACTCTAGGTGCTTTCACGCGCTGAATTATTGGATGCGTTGTTACATGTTATAATGTGTTTGGCTGAAGTATAAGCAGATGTGTCCCAATGTTAACACATCCAACAATAATGAAACGCATGGTAACAAGTAAAAACGCATTTTTTGAAGAACAGGGCTTGGTCATAAATAAGCCTGCTCACTAAGGGGTTAAGGGTGTGTTTTTTTTTTGTCGGGATCATTTGCCATCTACACGCATGTCTGGATTGGGGAACCAGTAGTCATCAAATGAGAAGGAAAAAATGGGATCCAGCTTCCACTTACAGTAGAGAAAATTTTTTTAGATTAAAAATCCACTTTATTAGAAAAAATTAAAAACTAGGACGTCACTAATAATAAAAAGTCTGACGTGTTTCAAAATAGAGGGTTCTTAGCCGTAGCCCAATTAGCTCCAATTAGCTCCGGCCAGGCTAGTACACGCCCCAGTAGCCTCTGCAGTTAATTTACATATTACTTAACATGTCAGATTCGCTTCCAGGATTATTACATTACAGATTAGTGCAGAGGAAGGCCGGAGGAATCTACCATCAGATCTACTTCTGATTCCTCATGGTAGGTTTCCTTTAAAGTGGAAAATGCTAAATCTTTTTTACAGCAGATTTATACATTTACCATCCTAACATGCTGTATTCATTTTCCCTATAATATAAAACTAGTAAAAATAAAATCACTAATAATAAAAACAAATCACTTCAAACCACCTTTTCCTCACCAAAATCTCCTACATTGTGTGATGGATTGGATAAAGGCAATAATAGAACTCTAATGCAAACAAAACTATTCAGTATATCAGTTGTTGTCTGAAATCTCACTTTCACTATTAGCATCCAATCAGACTTGGTGAAGAGATCCCAATCCTTCCTGCTAAGCCACACCCCTTCCCTAATAAGCCCCAAAACATAAAGGGGGTGATTTATTCCTGCTTCTACACCAGTTTCCTGACATGGAAGCAGTGAAATGATGTGATAAAGCCACCTCCATGCCATGTGGACCAGGTTGGGCCTGGTGTAGTTTTGCTTGGCGACCGCACCCCCCGCCGGATAAATCTAGAGGCTTAAAGGAGTATTCCCATTTTAGCAAATAAATGTTATTGTTTGAATAATGAAAAGTTATACAGTTTTCACATACACTTTCTGTATCAATTCCTCAAGGTTTTCTAGATCTTGCTGTAATTCTATAGAAAGCTTCTAGGTTACTTCCAGTGGACAGGAATCTGACCATGGTCACACAGGTGCACCGCTCTTTATAACCCACAGCTCTGATTACTCTGTGATATAACGAGCTGTGCACCTGTGTGATCAGTGGATTTCTGTCCACTGGAAGTAAACATAGAAGCTTCCAATAGAATGACAGCAAGCAGAGATATAGAAAACTGTGAGGAAATGTATTTTGTATTTTTTAGCATGCAAACAATTACATTATTTGTCGAAATCAGAATACCCCTTTAAGTCGCATGATGTATCTGGCACCACATGGGGGGCGTGGGATAAATCTCCCACACACGGGGGAATTATAAACGCAGTTGCTCCACAATTCTGGTGTTGTTGTCCCAAAAACACTGTCTAAAATGCCTTGCACCTCAGTTATCAAGGCTTTTAGACTTTTTTTGGGGCGCTTTCCTGACTCGTCCGATTAAGGGGGCTTGATCTTCAGGAGATGGGAGTGGCATCGTAAGATATTCTGGCTCACAGTTTAGACAAACTAAAAGTAGGTCTAAATTAGGAACTGACAGTCTTAGGCCCTTTCCCCACTTGTGAGTGTAATGCGCTGAACTCACATCACACCCCAGCGAGTGCTGCCTGGATCTCCCGGCCCGAACGCTGCAAACCAAACTGAACTGACATGCTGAGTTCATTTCCGGTTTGCAGCGTTCGGGCCGGGAGATCCAGGCAGCACTCGCTGGGGTGTGATACGAGTTCAGCGCATTACACTTGCAAGTGTGGAAGGGGCCTAAGGCAACATTAAGACGACTGTATGGGGAACATATGTATGGGCAACGTATATAAATCATATATATGTCCCCCATAGACAGCACGGTGCTGCACACGTGCACCAACGTCCAGTCAAGTAGCCAGGGGAAAGATAGGATATGACGCCGTGCGCCATATATATCGCTATGCAGAGGTGCAGGGGTGAGCAGCGCTGTGCCCCCCATACTATGTTACGGCGGGCACATGTTCATGTGAATGTAGCCTTATACTGCACCAGAATTCCTCATCACAGTGATAAATCTGGCGCAGCAAAAGATTATTGTTTTCCAGCTAGAAACTGGTAGAGACACATTATTTAATGCCCCCTACAGAGATTTATCAAGCTGTCTGAAAGTCAGAATATTCCTAGTTGCCCATGGCAACCAATTGCAGCTCAGCTTTCATTTTACCAGTGCTCAAGAATATTTTAAAGGCAAGCTGTAATTGGTTGCCATGGGCAACCAGGAATATTCTGGCTTCCAGACAGCTTGATAAATCTGCCCCAATGGATGTGGAGCAAAACTTGAAGGCTAGTCTTTAGTGCACATTATTCAAGACTGATGTTTTTTCTTTAATATCTGCCCCATTATCTACAGGAAAATCCTAGTAAAAACATACGGGAAAACTATGGCTACTAATATGCCAGTCGGAATAAACCATGTGTCAAAGCATCATGGGGGATACTTGTAAATATAAATTAGAATCCATTAATGTAACTGACCCAAAGGAAGTAAATATACACAATATATTATATTACTGATACTGTACAGCATATAGTGGATATAGGAGTAAGCGTATTGTGTGAAAATGGAGCAGTCCATTTCATATACTGTATACAGAGTCCCTGTCCTGGTTGGTTTATTCCATGAGCATCAGCCAATAGCAACACAGCATTATATGAAAAGTGGGTGTGGCTTTTAGAACTGTCACCTTCTTTGTGAAGTGTAGCAACTGTCTATGTCCTGGGGTCCTGGATAATTACACTACAAGGAAGATGTAAAGCGTTGGTGTTGGGGGAGCAGTCCTACCGAAATCCACCATCTGGTACGTTACATCCAGTTACTTCATCCCCAGCAGCTATTAACAGTTTCTTCCACTTGTAGTTGATGTACAGTATCTTTACATGATGCAGAATCTTATACTGTCATTTATGTATCTCATACATTGGATGAAGTTTTAGGAGACTCTGACAACTGACACCAAGTGATGTGTGGGAGGGAAAGGCCAATGACATAAGGGGTTGGAGTGAGATACAGATTTACTGATGACGGGACAACGTATCATGGCTCTAACTAACTGCCACATAGTAAAACTATCCTGTAACTGACCATGTGTATATATATATATATATATATATATATATATATATATATATATATATATGTATAGATGTGTGTATATACGTATAGATGTGTGTATTTATATATATATATATATATATATATATATATATACATACATATATGTATAGATGTGTGTATATTTATGTGTATAGATGTGTGTGTGTATGTGTGTATATATATATATGTATAGATGTGTGTATATATATATATATATATATATATATATATATATGTATAGATGAGGGGCTCATGTAATTACTACTGGAAGGCAGTGATGGGCCCGGGCAGCTACCATCTTGTACAGTTGCCTTGGCAACCTACCCGCCATGCCTGGCAATGTATGTCCCTGCAGGAGACACCTGGAGAGATACCTGCAGTCACTTCACTGAATATAATGTCTCTTTTTATTTCAGATTAGGAGACGTGATGTGATGGATCCTCTGATGGACGAGACGTCTTCCTGCTGGATGTGGAGACCAGTCACTGGTAAGTTACATCGTCCACTCAGTGACATCACATCTCATCATTTGTATCTTTACCAACTTATTTACCCCAGCTCAGTGGATTCACACAGAACCTGTCACACATTGTATTGTATTGGGTGTAATCTAAAACATGAAAAATTTACATGTACAGCTCTGTTCATACTATTTATTTTTCTTTTACCCTAGGTTGTCTGATTAATCCTACCAAATATTGCCATACTATAGTATGGCAGTATATGGGGATTTAACTGCTCATGAATTACAATGTGCCATAGCAAAGCTGCTAGCACTGATCACGGGTGTTACACGGGTGTTCACTGCAATATGGAGATTGGACCGCGATATAGGATCTCACTCACTCTATATCGCGATCCAATCTCCCCATACACTCCTGAAAGCCTGAATAATGTGTATTTATAGTGGCTGAAGTATTTTAAGGTTTAAAATAAAATTGACATTTTAAAGTGTTCTAATTTCATACAGTGTAAACGTCATTGATATCTATGTGTTTATTCTCTGTGCCATAAATAACTGTTATACAAAGATATAAACATGAATTTTATATATTTTATTATGTGTTGTTTAATAAAGCTGTTTTGTTCATTACTATTGAGTGATATTTATTGATCCACATCCTCTTTTGCTAGTAGATGTTCATTTATAATAAACGGAGACCCCTGTCCCCCAACAAATAGACGTTCTGCTCCGCTTTCCTGATATGTAAAATGAAACCTCCTGTCTTTTACCTCATCAGCCAGGGATCCCTGACCATACAATGGCTGCAGATGGAGGGTCATGTTATCTAATCTGTCCATGAACCTCGACAGGACCTGTAACTAATATTCAGACTATCATAAGGTCCTGCCACAGCCACATTCACTTCTATAGGAGGGAAAAGTCACAAACACGGCTACCCCTGAATCTTTTCTCAGGGGTACTGGGTGAAGGAAATCACATCTGTGTGTATATAGAAATACATGGGAACAGGAGCTCGCTGCAAAAACAACGACTAGAACACACAGGAAAAATATTTGTTTCCACCCTCTTGGCCACTAGAAGCTTAATAACACATAACCTTACAGAGGTCATATCATTGTATAAACAAAACGTACATTACATACATCAAGGGTTAAATGAAACCTCTCATGAAAAACTCCTGTTGCTTCTGCCCTAATCAGTAATCCTTGTATGTAAATTAACTGTAGGGGCTACTGGGCGTGTACTAGTCTGGCCTGGAACTGGGAGCTAAGGCAATTACACGCCCCAGTAGACTGCAGTTAATTAACATATTACTAAAATAAAGTTTTTTTTAACAAGTTAGGTTACGATCCAGGATTATTAAATTACAAATTAGGGCAGAGGCAGGCAGGAGGAATCTACCATCAGATCTACTTCTGATTCCTCATGGTAGGTTTCCTTTAAGCAGCGTTCAGCATCTCAGACTTGGTGTCAGCATCCACTTGATCGCATTGGTTGCCCCCTGTTATTATTACTTATACACGCTTTCCTTTATACTTCTATGTTACAATTGTCGCATGTATATTCAGGAGTAGTATTCTGCGGTGCCCATATATACAGGATATACAGGATAAGAGTAGTCAGAGGTTGCACTAATTCTTTTCCTGTAGAGTAATAAAACTCCTCTTACCATTTATAAGGAGTGTTTCTTACTGATGAGGAGTATTTTATTTTCACAAATCGAAATAAATAACTCATAGGTGTAGATAATGTTAATGTACTGCAATTCATGCAAGACAATCATAACTGTGCATAAATATCACAGAGATGATTGTGTAACTCCTATTGCAGTGATGGCGAACCTTTTAGAGACCGAGTGCCCAAACTACAACAAAGACCCGCTTATTTATCGCAAAGTGCCAACACAGAAATTTAATTTGTGATTTATACTCCCTTTTCTTTGAGTTTTCATTGATACCAGCACTCTGAGGACACCAATAAAGCAGAAAATAGTCCCAGGTAGAGCTGTCACTTTAAAATAGCTCTGTGCACAGCAAGTCCTGGGCTGTCTGGGACTGCAGGAAGATACCTAGAGTCATCTCTGGTGATGGCCTGAGTGCCCACAGAAAGGGCTCTGAGTGCCACCTCTGGCACCAGTGCCATAGGTTAGCCATCACTGTCCTATTGTATGTGCAGGCACCGAAAGCATAAGCGATAGAGTAACTTTAGTAGGGCCCTATACTGTGTAGGGTAACAAGGCTGGAATTACCCTATTTGGGAGTATGCGATGAGTCTTATGCAGTGCAGGGGGTGGGGGGTGAATGGGCCTTATACAGTGTGGGAGGTTGGGGGTTATACACTTCGTGGGTGTCACGTCACCAGCTCTCAGGAAGGGGAGGGAGTGGGCAGTTTCTACTGCATGCTGTGGGTGTGCATTATTAGGACCCAAGCTCTGGCTCTGGGAAGGGGAGAGGGCGGCCGGAATGTGATGCACACTAGAGGCGTGCATAATTAGTAGTCATGCAGAGCGCTGAGTCCCTGTGTGAGCCCCTAACTTGCATATTGTTTAAAGACATTTTCTGGACTAACTAAATGCTTTGATACCTACTGAAGGCAGCAGTATCTAAATCTCAAACAGCTGGTATGTTTGGTTTAGATACTGCACTACAAAGTCGTAGATTTTCTTTAAACAATACAAGACACCGGGTGCTGGTTTCCATAGAAACACATATATGAGCAGGCCGTGGCAAACCCACATGTGCTTTGATTCCATTTCTAAAAGGTTTCGTGTGAGCGCACCCACACCATGGCGAATCTACTTTCTGAGATATTACCCATAGTAGTTTCCCTGTCTGGGGGCAGAAATAAAGCTTAAAGCTGAAATATGCAAATTAATTTCTAAGGCTTCTGGGGTGTAGAGTAGCCTGAGACAGCTCTGGGGGCGGAGGCTACTCCACACCCCCAGTAGCCACTACTGACCCTCCTCTATCCATAGCGACATTATTTGAGCTCTGCAGAAGCACAATAGCTCGCTGCATGCGCATTGTATACAGACAAATGGGAGTTACTGCACATTCCCAGAGCTCAAATGATGCCGGAGACAGGCAGAGGCAGATAGAGGAGATAGAGCTGATAGAATTTTACCACCCTGACTAACAATACCTGCTGATACGGGGTTATAAGTACTTCCCATATCACCAAAATTAGCTGCCAGTAGGGTACTGTACCTTAATTATAGTTGTTTTTCTGATGACTTTGATGACATCACCCTGGTTACATGACAGGATTTGCTGAATAGTAAGGAGGCATAAGGCGTGGGGAGGAGTCAGCTGAACAAGACACACCCCCTCTGACTCCAGTTCATACAAGATAACATTGATTTATAGGGATGTGAAAGAAACTAAAAAAGAAGGGGGTCATTTAGTTAGTAGGGCTCTGTAGAAACCTCTTACTAGACAGAATATAACATTCATTCCCATGTAAGTTGTCACCTTAGCACTGACCATAATCTCCCATGTAACATACATGGCCTGCTTATCCCATGTAATATACATCACTGAGATTTCCTGTCCTCTCCTGCACACTCAGTGCCATGTACATAAGTATACAGGCATCTCCTCCCCCCTGTCCTCCACATACACCTGTAGTCAGACATTTGTGCTGATACTTCACTGCTTCCTCACAGTACACTACATTTTCTTACATAGGTAATACATGATATTCTCCATCCTCAGGGGCAACTCTGTTCCAGACAAAAACTGTAGCTGTTACTAGTGGCTAATGGACCTGCAATGATGACGTTGTGCACATGGTCCTGATAATCGCAGGTCCTTTAGTGAGGGGAAAATGGCGATTGCGCTTGAGTCGGCTATTTCCTATTACTGGTAAGGACCTTTCTGCCCCCTAGTGGTCATGTCCTGAACATAAATAGTATTTTACCAATTCACAGTGATTTGGCTAAACTCCATCCTCTAGAACAGTGATTTTCAACCTGTGTGCCGCGGGGAAAGTTCCCCGAACTATGGTGCCCGCCGTGCCCCCGTGTTTCGGCCCCCATACTTACCTACAAGCCCCGCGTCGGCGATCCGCCCATCTACTGTAGCTCCTGCACCGTGCTGCCCATGTCACGTGACTGACGCGACCTGACGTCAGGTCGCATAAGTCAAGTGACCAGAGGCGCGCGGTGCAGGAGCTACAGAAGGTGGGCGGATCGCCATTAGGAGTGAAGGTACGCGGAAGAAGACATCAAGGGTAAGTATATAAGGTTATTATTTGTATAAGGAAGGCAGCTAGGGTCTTTTTTTATTAGTAAAGGGAGGCTGGGGCTTTTTATTAGTTAAGGGAGGCCTCTAGGGCCTTTTAATTAGTAAAGGGAGGCCTCTAGGGCCTTTTAATTAGGAAAGGGGGGCCTTTAGGGCCTTTTAATTAGTAAAGGGGGGCCTCTAGGGCCTTTTAATTAGTAAAGGGGGGCTCTAGGGCCTTTTAATTAGTAAAGGGGGGCCTCTAGGGCCTTTTAATTAGTAAAGGGGGGACGCTAGGGGCTCTTAATTAGTAAAGGGAGGCCGCTAGGGGCTCTTAATTAGTAAAGGGAGGCCGCTAGGGGCTCTTGATTAGTAAAGGGAGGCAGCTAGGGTCTTTTAATTAGTAAAGGGAGGCCGCTAGGGTCTTTTAATTAGTAAAGGGAGGCCGCTAGGGTCTTTTAATTAGTAAAAGGAGGCCGTTAGAGGTTTTTATTAGTAAAGGGAGGCCGCTAGGGGTTTTTTATTAGTAAAGGGAGGCCGCTAGGGGTTTTTTATTAGTAAAGGGAGGCCTTTTATGACTGTTTTAGTGTCATTTTGTGCTGTTTTGGTTGGTGGTGTGCCCCAGGATTTTCTAAGTATAAAAAGTGTCCCCATGTTGCGAACCCTGACGCATTTATTAAGAGGTTGGAGCCTCCTAATAGATGCAGCAAGTGCCAGGGGTTGGAGATTACTTTATTCGCTGGCGCACCATGTTGTAATGTTGTGCTATATGTTGCATTTCATGTGTTCAATCTGTTGTCCTTGGAGCTAAACAAAGAAGCAAAGAGGTTGAATCCTATCATTATGAAACCACATGAGAATCTATGGAAACATTGATATCTATCTGCACATTGTTACTGTGTATACAGCATTGACATCCATGTATGTTTATTCTCTGAACCATGACTGTTAGATAAGGTATGGGGGATATAATAGTCAGGTTATTTTGTGCTTTGTTGGATTTTATGTATTCTATCATGTGTATTAAATAAAACTCTTATTGTTCATTACTAGTTTTATGAGTAATATTTATTGGTCTACACTCTACACCAACGTTTTAGTAGAGGTTTCTCTATAAAAAAAATTAACCTGTACATATACCTTTTTAGCTGAATTTTTCAGCATAATTTTTGTGCTGAAAGGGCCCCAATCGGCTTACACATAAGTACAGAAAAATACTGGAGTCAATAAGTTTTCCCAGTTTTTATTTTTATCTGCCTATACTGTCTCAATCATAGCGAAGGCTTTTATAAAACCATCTCTAGATGGCATCTGTCACCCAACAGGTTAGCAAATATTTATGATACCTATTCCAACTTATGCTGGAGAGGGTGTGGAGAACCAGCAGATCTTCTACATTCATTATGGAGTTGCCCACTTATTAAAAACTTATGGAGGCAGACAGCTAGTCTGTTCGGAGGGCTGTGTAAAAAGAAACTGCCCATTAAGCCTGAGTTGTTCCTCCTCAACATCTTGGAGGGAGACATTTTAATGACTAAGGAACATAGAGAAATTTTCTTTAGGCTATGTGCTACAGTTCGTACAGAAATCTTAAAAAAATGGAAAAGGTAACTCCACACCTTCGATAGAAGATGTCATCCAAGGGATGAATAAATTGAAATATTGTGAACTGTATATGTGTAATGGAGATGTAATAGGAAAAAAGAAGCCACTAAAATGCTGGGAATTCTGGTCTAGACAGCTGTGACGAGCCAGTCTTTTTTTTTTTTTTTCTCTTTTTTTAAACTTAAACACCAGAGGAACATTCTAGACATTCCTTATCTTTTGTTTTTTTGTTTTTTGGTATTGCAGTCCAAATGTAATTGATCAACTTGCATGAAACATGTTTTTTTTTCTATGTGCCTTTTCCTTTTTTTTTGTAAATGAAAATGAATAATAAAATTTAAAAAAAATTAAAAAAAAAAAATATATCTGCCTCCGGTTATGCTCAAGTATATATGTTATATGGCAGCAGTCTATAGTAGTGTTCATTTTAGGGTCTCAATATATTATTGTAATAATTATAGGGGAGCATTAAATATAATATTCGCAATCAGGGGGCAATTTTTTAAATAATTACTTTGGAGCACTATATTTTTTATTGTTCATTACGGGTCATGATATATAATTTAATATATAACTAGTTTATATTTATATAGTTTTTTCTGGTTTATTCTATTAAAATCAGAGGGACATGAAAGAGTAACAACAATCGCTCAGCTCCAGGGCCATAACTTAAACTGATGATGCCAGTGCAAAGTCTATGCCAGGTCTCCAACTATAATGTATGTATTTCAGTACTAGTCTTCTTATATGGGAAAGAGACACCTTATGGGCCACCTAAGCCTCCTGGGCCCGGTTGAAACTGCAAACCTTTGCTCAGCTCCCACAGTTAAAAATAACGGGGAAGATTTAAGCTGTCTAATTTTAAGAATGTGCTTAGTTGCCCATGGCAACCTATTACAGCTCAGCTGTCATTTTAGCACTGTTCATTAATATTTTAAAGGGGAGCTGTAATTTGTTGCCATGGGCTACTAAGCACATTCTTCAATTTAGACAGCTTGATAAATCTCCCCCAATTTTCAAATCTTCATGTTTGTTTCATACGATAAATCCACAGAGCACAACCTTAATCAGGAAGGACGTCCATGTGTAAAACACAAGATGAAAGGGGGCACTCACCACTGTTGCTTTAATAGCCATTGTTGATTTTTCAAGCCGCCGATCAAAAAAAGAGTTTATGGGCTTGAGAATGTTAAAGCATATCTGTCATTTGAGATCATTTTAAATAATGCACAGGAGGTTGTTTTGATCATTTTTCTTATAAAATTAATTAAGAAATTCAGCTTAGTTTGTGGAGAAATGGACTGCAAAACTCCCGCATTTAACCCATTAAGGACGCGCACTTTAAAAACAACAGCACGCATTGGGTGCAGGTGCATGGAGAAGGTTCACAGGCTGAGCCCTCTCCATGGCTGGTAAGTCTTTGCATCATTTTGTTTTGGGGTTTTATCCCATTGGGTTTTATTGGGTTTTATCCCATCTGGATGACTATCGTCGCTCCCTGTGACATCATCTGGGAACGGCCATCGGTCACCATGACAGCCTCGGGTTTTCCAAAGACCCGAGGCTGTCTCGGTTTACCAATTTCATTACAATGTGCGATCAGCACATTGAAATGAATAAGTTGGAAGATCCCCATATACTGCCATACTGTAGTATGGCAGTATATGGTAGGATGAAACAGACAACCTAGGGTTAAAGTACCCTCGGATGTCTGAAAATATGTAAAAGTAAAAATTAAAAAAAGTAAAAAAAAAATGATAATAAAACAAACCTAAAAATTCAAATCACCCCCCTTAACATATAATTGATATAAATAAACTGTAAAAATAATAAACACATTAGATATCGCCGCGTCCGAAAAAGCCCCATCTATGAAAATATAATAACGGTTTATCACTACATTTAAACCCGTCACTACATTTAACCCCCGAAAATAGCGTCGGAAGTAGAAAATGGCACTTTTTTCCATTTAAAAAAAAAATAAAAAATTAAATACAAATTGATCAAAAAGTTGTACAGTCTGAAATATAGTAGCAATGAAAACGACATCAATGGTTGCTAAAGATGACACCACCCACAGCTCTGTACACCGAAGTGTGAAAAAGTTATTAGCGCCAGAAGAAGGCAAAATTAATTTTTGTAAAAGTATGCAAATATTATAAAACCTATACAAATTTGGTATCCCCGTGATCGCATCGACCCAAAAAATAAAGTAGACATGTCATTTAGGGTGCACAGTGAAAGCCGTAAAATACAAGCTCACAAGAAAACGGCGCAAATGCGGTTTTTCCCCATTTTCACTGCATTTGGAATTTTTTTCCTGCTTCCCAGAGTATGACATGGAATAAATAATAATACTGTCACTATGAAGTGTAATTTGTTACGCAGAAAATAAACCCTCACACAAATGTAAAAATAAAAAGTTATAGATTTTTGAAGGTGGGGAGTGAAAAATAGAAACGAATAAACAAAAAAGGGCCCGGTCGTTCAGATTGCTATAAGCTTATATCTAATCTCCCTTTGTTGGCTTACACAGCTCTGGCAGAAAGGATAAACCCCTTCACTTATAGTATGATGTTTAAAAATAATGATTTCTAACTATAAAATAATTTATTTAATGGGCATAATGTCTATTATAAATTCTGGAGGAGCCAGAGTGCATATTTCGTATATACAAGGGGTACAGCTGTGTTGTGCGGAGTATATATTACTTAGGAGCATAACATGGAACAATGTTGTTATCTAGGCCATCATATAATGTAAGTGACTACTATCTTCACTGGTGCAGTTTGAAAATGTATTACAAACAGTTACATATACAGGCGGTCCCCTACTTAAGAACACTCGACTTACATATGACCCCTAGTTACAAACGGACCTCTGGATATTGGTAATTTATTGTACTTTAGTCCTAGGCTACAATAAACAGCTATAACAGTTATCACAGGTCTCTGTAATGAAGCTTTAGTGTTAATCCTGGTTCTTATGACAACCCAACATTTTTAAAATGCAATTGTCACAGACACCAAAAAAGTTCTGGCTGGGATTACAATGATAAAATATACAGTTCCGACTTACATACAAACTCAACATAAGAACAAACCTACAGACCCCATGTTGTATGTAACCCGGGTACTGCCTGTATCTGGAGGCTAATTCCACAATAAATCATGACCAGTAGAAGTCATCTTCCTGTTGTGTAGTCAAAGGAGCAGAATGTCAGCAATAATTGTGATCACCATCTGGATGTATGTCATTTGTTTCACTGTAATGTGCCTTTTGGGACATGGTAGAGCACGAAATTTGCCTCTATGAGGACCCAGAATTCCTGCCCTGTGCTTTACAGCATCCCAATAAATGACTATAAACAGCAATAATCTAGAGAGCATTCATTGAGATTACTACCCCGTATCTTAACATAGAACATTCTTACAGGAATATTGTAGTTTATTCAGATGCAACAGTTTTCATAATTTTGATTGTAAATGTAAACTTTGTAATGACCTTGTAACCAATCCCAGAAGATAAGTAACATGTTTCTATAAGATCACTGCTACTGTAAATTTCACCCATTAAAGGGAACCTGTCACCAGGAGACCCATTTTTAGCATTTCCCTATTCCCCACATTGCATAGTACATACACTGCTAATGAGTTTTTGTATAAAAAATTAATTTTGCAGAAAAAAAATGTTACAAAGTACCTTTCAATGCCATGTGCTCTGTGACCAGGTACTTGTTCCCTGAGAGGAGCTATATAGGAGCAGCCCCCCTATGCTCTGTAGGGACTAAGGGGAAATAATATAGGGCAAATTGTCAGTTTCTGGAAGAAAGAGCATTGTGTTTAAATTGTAGGACCAAAGGAGTACCTAAAATAACCTAAATCACTGAAGAAAATAAAGCTCTATAGGAAGAAAACACAGAGACGAACTCTGTTTCTGGAAGAAAGAGCATTGTGATTAAGTCCTGGGACCTCGTTATTGCGTATGATAGTATAAAACAAAGGGGAAAATTGGGTCCAAGCGGTGAAATGCACAAGGCAGAAGGTCACTAGGTCCTTTATAATGAGTGAAAACATGGTCTCTCATATATTAGGAGGCCATGACAATCTTTTAGGTGCTAATTAACCAATTTTTAATAATGAAAAAAATGAAACTGGAATGTATTCTGTCATTATATCAATTTAAATGGTGTAATAAGTACATCAGGAATGGACCTAATTCATGTTTAAGAGACCAAATGTCTTGTAAAGCTGCTCTATTTGCAGAAGATTGGATCTGATGTATTCCCCTTTAGGTGGCTTTAAGGAACAGAGAAGGTTCTATTGCAGGTTCTAATACCGAAGATGGTATTAGTATTTGAAGAAAATGGGGTCCTGTAGGTAATAAGCGCAGGGATGAAGGGCAGCGGATCTGTTTCAAGAAGAAAAAACATTGTGATTGAAACCTGGGACTCCATTAGTACCGATGATGTTATTCATCGTTGAAGAAAATGGGGTCCTATAGGTAAAAAAAACACAATGGCTAAGGTCAGCAGCTCCATTCTGAGGAGTGAAACATTGGCAAATCTAATATTGGTACCCATTTGGAACCATTGGTGGTAGAAACCATTGAAGAAAATGGGATACAAAGGAAGAAGACTGCAACGATTGACAGCATCCCTATTGAAGCAATGTTACCATTTCAAGCCATCAGACCAAGTAAGTTCTCACTAATGTTGAACGTTTATGCTAAATTAATTTTTAAATGCTAAGATATTTGATGTAAGGTTTACTCCCTTTTTCTGTAAAACTATTTAGAGATTGGTTAAAGAGGAACTCTGCCTTTAGTGGCAGGGAAACACCTGTTTGGAAATGGATTGATGGAATGGCTGTAGGGGCAGTGGAGGAGGCCATAATTTTTTAAGGTGCTCTTTAACCAATTTTCAAAAATTTTTAAAAAAAGTGGAATGTATTATGCCATGTTACCAATTTGCAAGGTGTTCTGAGCACATCTGGACTGGGCATAGTGTCTCTTGTCTTTTTAAGAGGCCTTATGTCCTGCAGTCTATGTGCTACTTGCAGAAGTTAGGATCTAATATATTCATTTGTAGGTGGCTTTATGTAAGAAAGAAGGTTGTATTGCAATTCCTGGGACCCCATTTATACTGATGATGGTATCAGCATTTGAAGAAAATGGGGTCCTATAGGTGAAGAGTGCAAGGATGATGGGCAGCTGATCTGTTTCAGGAAGAGAGAGCATTGTGATTAAATCCTGGGACCTCATTAGTACCTATGATGGTATTTATCGTTGAAGAAAATGGGGTCCTGTAGGTGAAGAGCACAATGTTGAAGTGCCAATCATCTGTTTCTTGAAGAAAGAGCATTGTGATTGAAACCTGGGACTCCATTAGTACTTATGATGGTATTCATCTTTGAAGAAAATGGGGTCCTAAAGGTAAAAAACACAATGGCTAAGGTCAGCAGCTCCATTCTGAGGAGTGAAAGCATGGCGAATCTAATATTGGTACCCAATTGGAACCATTGGTGGTAGAAACCATTGAAGAAAATGGGATACAAAGGAAAAAGACTGCAACGATTGACAGCATCCCTATTGAAGCAATGTCACCATTTCAAGCCATCAGACCAAGTAAGTTCTCACTAATTTTAATCGTTTATGCTAAATTAATGTTTAAATGCTAAGATATTTGATGTAAGGTTTACTCCCTTTTTCTGTAAAACTATTTAGAGATTGGTTAAAGAGTAACTCTGCCTTTAATGGCAGGGAAACACCTGTTTGGAAATGGATTGATGGAATGGCTGTAGGGGCAGTGGAGGAGGCCATAATTTTTTAAGGTGCTCTTTAACCAATTTACTAATATTTTAGAAAAAGTGGAATGTATTATGCCATGTTACCAATTTGCAAGGTGTTCTGAGCACATCTGGACTGGGCATAGTGTCTCTTGTCTTTTTAAGAGGCCTTATGTCCTACAGACTATGTGCTACTTGCAGAAGTTAGGATCTAATATATTCAATTGTAGGTGGCTTTTTGGAAGAAAGAAGGTTGTATTGCAATTCCTGGGACCCCATTTATACTGATGATGGTATCAGCATTTGAAGAAAATGGGGTCCTATATGTGAAGAGGGCAGGAATGATGGGCAACTGATCTGTTTCAGGAAGAGAGAGCATTGTGATTAAATCCTGGGACCCCATTAGTACCTATGATGGTATTTATCGTTGAAGAAAATGGGGTCCTATAGGTTAAGAGCACAATGTTGAAGTGCCAATCATCTGTTTCTTGAAGAAAGGGCATTGTGATTGAAACCTGGGACTCCATTAGTACCTATGATGGTATTCATCTTTGAAGAAAATGGGGTCCTAAAGGTAAAAACACAATGGCTAAGGTCAGCAGCTCCATTCTGAGGAGTGAAAGCATGGCGAATCTAATATTGGTACCCAATTGGAACCATTGGTGGTAGAAACCATTGAAGAAAATGGGATACAAAGGAAGAAGACTGCAACGATTGACAGCATCCCTATTGAAGCAATGTCACCATTTCAAGCCATCAGACCAAGTAAGTTCTCACAAATTTTGAACGTTTATGCTAAATTAATTTTTAAATGCTAAGATATTTGATGTAAGGTTTACTCCCTTTTTCTGTAAAACTATTTAGAGATTGGTTAAAGAGGAACTCTGCCTTTAATGGCAGGGAAACACCTGTTTGGAAATGGATTGATGGAATGGCTGTAGGGGCAGTGGAGGAGGCCATAATTTTTTAAGGTGCTCTTTAACCAATTTTCTAATATTTTAGAAAAAGTGGAATGTATTATGCTATGTTAACAATTTGTATGGTGTTCTGAGCACATCTGGGCTGGGCATAGTGTCTCTTGTCTTTTTAAGAGGCCTTATGTCCTGCAGTCTATGTGCTACTTGCAGAAGTTAGGATCTAATATATTCATTTGTAGGTGGCTTTATGGAAGAAAGAAGGTTGTATTGCAATTCCTGGGACCCCATTTATACTGATGATGGTATCAGCATTTGAAGAAAATGGGGTCCTATAGGTAAAGAGCGCAGGAATGATGGGCAGCTGATCTGTTTCAGATAGAAAGAGCATTGTGATTAAATCCTGGGACCCCATTAGTACCTATGATGGTATTTATCGTTGAAGAAAATGGGGTCCTATAGGTGAAGAGCACAATGTTGAAGTGCCAATCATCTGTTTCTTGAAGAAAGAGCATTGTGATTGAAACCTGGGACTCCATTAGTACCTATGATGGTATTCATCTTTGAAGAAAATGGGGTCCTAAAGGTAAAAACACAATTGCTAAGGTCAGCAGCTCCATTCTGAGGAGTGAAAGCATGGCGAATCTAATATTGGTACCCAATTGGAACCATTGGTGGTAGAAACCATTGAAGAAAATGGGATACAAAGGAAGAAGACTGCAACGATTGACAGGATCCCTATTGAAGCAATGTCACCATTTCAAGCCATCAGACCAAGTAAGTTCTCACAAATTTTGAACGTTTATGCTAAATTAATTTTTAAATGTTAAGATATTTAATGTAAGGTTTACTCCCTTTTTCTGTAAAACTATTTAGAGATTGGTTAAAGAGGAACTCTGCCTTTAGTGGCAGGGAAACACCTGTTTGGAAATGGATTGATGGAATGGCTGTAGGGGCAGTGGAGGAGGCCATAATTTTTTAAGGTGCTCTTTAACCAATTTTCTAATATTTTAGAAAAAGTGGAATGTATTATGTCATGTGACCAATTTGCAAGGTGTTCTGAGCACATCTGGACTGGGCATAGTGTCTCTTGTCTTTTTAAGAGGCCTTATGTCCTGCAGTCTATGTGCTACTTGCAGAAGTTAGGATCTAATATATTCATTTGTAGGTGGCTTTATGGAAGAAAGAAGGTTGTATTGCAATTCCTGGGACCCCATTTATACTGATGATGGTATCAGCATTTGAAGAAAATGGGGTCCTATAGGTGAAGAGCACAGGAATGATGGGCAGCTGATCTGTTTCAGGAAGAGAGAGCATTGTGATTAAATCCTGGGACCCCATTAGTACCTATGATGGTATTTATCGTTGAAGAAAATGGGGTCCTATAGGCGAAGAGCACAATGTTGAAGTGCCAATCATCTGTTTCTTGAAGAAAGAGCATTGTGATTGAAACCTGGGACTCCATTAGTACCTATGATGGTATTCATCTTTGAAGAAAATGGGGTCCTAAAGGTAAAAACACAATGGCTAAGGTCAGCAGCTCCATTCTGAGGAGTGAAAGCATGGCAAATCTAATATTGTAACCAAATTGGAACCATTGGTGGTAGAAACCATTGAAGAAAATGGGATACAAAGGAAGAAGACTGCAACGATTGACAGCATCCCTATTGAAGCAATGTCACCATTTCAAGCCATCAGACCAAGTAAGTTCTCACTAATTTTGAACGTTTATGCTAAAATAATGTTTAAATGCTAAGATATTTGATGTAAGGTTTACTCCCTTTTTCTCTAAAACTATTTAAAGATTGGTTAAAGAGGAAATCTGCCTTTAATGGCAGGGAAACACCTGTTTGGAAATGGATTGATGGAATGGCTGTAGGGGCAGTGGAGGAGGCCATATTTTTTTTAAGGTGCTCTTTAACCAATTTTCTAATATTTTAGAAAAAGTGAAATGTATTATGCCATGTTAACAATTTGCACGGTGTTCCGGGCACATCTGGGCTGGGCATGGTGTCTCTTGTCTTTTTAAGAGGCCTTATGTCCTGCATTCTATGTGCTACTTGCAGAAGTTAGGATCTAATATATTCATTTGTAGGTGGCTTTTTGGAAGAAAGAAGGTTGTATTACAATTCCTGGGACCCCATTTATACTGATGATGGTATCAGCATTTGAAGAAAATGGAGTCCTATAGGTGAAGAGCGCAGGAATGATGGGCAGCTGATCTGTTTCAGGAAGAGAGAGCATTGTGATTAAATCCTGGGACCCCATTAGTACCTATGATGGTATTTATCGTTGAAGAAAATGGGGTCCTGTAGGTGAAGAGCACAATGTTGAAGTGCCAATCATCTGTTTCTTGAAGAAAGAGCATTGTGATTGAAACCTGGGACTCCATTAGTACCTATGATGGTATTCATCTTTGAAGAAAATGGGGTCCTAAAGGTAAAAAACACAATGGCTAAGGTCAGCAGCTCCATTCTGAGGAGTGAAAGCATGGCGAATCTAATATTGGTACCCAATTGGAACCATTGGTGGTAGAAACCATTGAAGAAAATGGGATACAAAGGAAGAAGACTGCAACGATTGACAGCATCCCTATTGAAGCAATGTCACCATTTCAAGCCATCAGACCAAGTAAGTTCTCACTAATTTTAATCGTTTATGCTAAATTAATGTTTAAATGCTAAGATATTTGATGTAAGGTTTACTCCCTTTTTCTGTAAAACTATTTAGAGATTGGTTAAAGAGTAACTCTGCCTTTAATGGCAGGGAAACACCTGTTTGGAAATGGATTGATGGAATGGCTGTAGGGGCAGTGGAGGAGGCCATAATTTTTTAAGGTGCTCTTTAACCAATTTACTAATATTTTAGAAAAAGTGGAATGTATTATGCCATGTTACCAATTTGCAAGGTGTTCTGAGCACATCTGGACTGGGCATAGTGTCTCTTGTCTTTTTAAGAGGCCTTATGTCCTACAGACTATGTGCTACTTGCAGAAGTTAGGATCTAATATATTCAATTGTAGGTGGCTTTTTGGAAGAAAGAAGGTTGTATTGCAATTCCTGGGACCCCATTTATACTGATGATGGTATCAGCATTTGAAGAAAATGGGGTCCTATAGGTGAAGAGGGCAGGAATGATGGGCAACTGATCTGTTTCAGGAAGAGAGAGCATTGTGATTAAATCCTGGGACCCCATTAGTACCTATGATGGTATTTATCGTTGAAGAAAATGGGGTCCTATAGGTTAAGAGCACAATGTTGAAGTGCCAATCATCTGTTTCTTGAAGAAAGGGCATTGTGATTGAAACCTGGGACTCCATTAGTACCTATGATGGTATTCATCTTTGAAGAAAATGGGGTCCTAAAGGTAAAAACACAATGGCTAAGGTCAGCAGCTCCATTCTGAGGAGTGAAAGCATGGCGAATCTAAAATTGGTACCCAATTGGAACCATTGGTGGTAGAAACCATTGAAGAAAATGGGATACAAAGGAAGAAGACTGCAACGATTGACAGCATCCCTATTGAAGCAATGTCACCATTTCAAGCCATCAGACCAAGTAAGTTCTCACAAATTTTGAACGTTTATGCTAAATTAATTTTTAAATGCTAAGATATTTGATGTAAGGTTTACTCCCTTTTTCTGTAAAACTATTTAGAGATTGGTTAAAGAGGAACTCTGCCTTTAATGGCAGGGAAACACCTGTTTGGAAATGGATTGATGGAATGGCTGTAGGGGCAGTGGAGGAGGCCATAATTTTTTAAGGTGCTCTTTAACCAATTTTCTAATATTTTAGAAAAAGTGGAATGTATTATGCTATGTTAACAATTTGTATGGTGTTCTGAGCACATCTGGGCTGGGCATAGTGTCTCTTGTCTTTTTAAGAGGCCTTATGTCCTGCAGTCTATGTGCTACTTGCAGAAGTTAGGATCTAATATATTCAATTGTAGGTGGCTTTATGGAAGAAAGAAGGTTGTATTGCAATTCCTGGGACCCCATTTATACTGATGATGGTATCAGCATTTGAAGAAAATGGGGTCCTATAGGTAAAGAGCGCAGGAATGATGGGCAGCTGATCTTTTTCAGATAGAAAGAGCATTGTGATTAAATCCTGGGACCCCATTAGTACCTATGATGGTATTTATCGTTGAAGAAAATGGGGTCCTATAGGTGAAGAGCACAATGTTGAAGTGCCAATCATCTGTTTCTTGAAGAAAGGGCATTGTGATTGAAACCTGGGACTCCATTAGTACCTATGATGGTATTCATCTTTGAAGAAAATGGGGTCCTAAAGGTAAAAACACAATTGCTAAGGTCAGCAGCTCCATTCTGAGGAGTGAAAGCATGGCGAATCTAATATTGGTACCCAATTGGAACCATTGGTGGTAGAAACCATTGAAGAAAATGGGATACAAAGGAAGAAGACTGCAACGATTGACAGGATCCCTATTGAAGCAATGTCACCATTTCAAGCCATCAGACCAAGTAAGTTCTCACAAATTTTGAACGTTTATGCTAAATTAATTTTTAAATGTTAAGATATTTAATGTAAGGTTTACTCCCTTTTTCTGTAAAACTATTTAGAGATTGGTTAAAGAGGAACTCTGCCTTTAATGGCAGGGAAACACCTGTTTGGAAATGGATTGATGGAATGGCTGTAGGGGCAGTGGAGGAGGCCATAATTTTTTAAGGTGCTCTTTAACCAATTTTCAAACATTTTTAAAAAAAGTGGAATGTATTATGCCTTGTGACCAATTTGCAAGGTGTTCTGAGCACATCTGGACTGGGCATAGTGTCTCTTGTCTTTTTAAGAGGCCTTATGTCCTGCAGTCTATGTGCTACTTGCAGAAGTTAGGATCTAATATATTCATTTGTAGGTGGCTTTATGTAAGAAAGAAGGTTGTATTGCAATTCCTGGGACCCCATTTATACTGATGATGGTATCAGCATTTGAAGAAAATGGGGTCCTATAGGTGAAGAGTGCAGGGATGATGGGCAGCTCATCTGTTTCAGGAAGAGAGAGCATTGTGATTAAATCCTGGGACCTCATTAGTACCTATGATGGTATTTATCGTTGAAGAAAATGGGGTCCTGTAGGTGAAGAGCACAATGTTGAAGTGCCAATCATCTGTTTCTTGAAGAAAGAGCATTGTGATTAAATCCGGGAACCCCATTAGTACCTATGATGGTATTCATCTTTGAAGAAAATGGGGTCCTAAAGGTAAAAAACACAATGGCTAAGGTCAGCAGCTCCATTTTGAGGAGTGAAAGCATGGCGAATCTAATATTGGTACCCAATTGGAACCATTGGTGGTAGAAACCATTGAAGAAAATGGGATACAAAGGAAGAAGACTGCAACGATTGACAGCATCCCTATTGAAGCAATGTCACCATTTCAAGCCATCAGACCAAGTAAGTTCTCACTAATTTTGAACGTTTATGCTAAATTAATTTTCAAATGCTAAGATATTTGATGTAAGGTTTACTCCCTTTTTCTGTAAAACTATTTAGAGATTGGTTAAAGAGGAACTCTGCCTTTAATGGCAGGGAAACACCTGTTTGGAAATGGATTGATGGAATGGCTGTAGGGGCAATGGAGGAGGCCATATTTTTTTAAGGTGCTCTTTAACCAATTTTCTAATATTTTAGAAAAAGTGGAATGTATTATGTCATGTGACCAATTTGCAAGGTGTTCTGAGCACATCTGGACTGGGCATAGAGTCTCTTGTCTTTTTAAGAGGCCTTATGTCCTGCAGTCTATGTGCTACTTGCAGAAGTTAGGATCTAATATATTCATTTGTAGGTGGCTTTATGGAAGAAAGAAGGTTGTATTGCAATTCCTGGGACCCCATTTATACTGATGATGGTATCAGCATTTGAAGAAAATGGGGTCCTATAGGTGAAGAGCACAGGAATGATGGGCAGCTGATCTGTTTCAGGAAGAAAGAGCATTGTGATTAAATCCTGGGACCCCATTAGTACCTATGATGGTATTTATCGTTGAAGAAAATGGGGTCCTATAGGCGAAGAGCACAATGTTGAAGTGCCAGTCATCTGTTTCTTGAAGAAAGAGCATTGTGATTGAAACCTGGGACTCCATTAGTACCTATGATGGTATTCATCTTTGAAGAAAATGGGGTCCTAAAGGTAAAAACACAATGGCTAAGGTCAGCAGCTCCATTCTGAGGAGTGAAAGCATGGCAAATCTAATATTGGAACCAAATTGGAACCATTGGTGGTAGAAACCATTGAAGAAAATGAGATACAAAGGAAGAAGACTGCAACGATTGACAGCATCCCTATTGAAGCAATGTCACCATTTCAAGCCATCAGACCAAGTAAGTTCTCACTAATTTTGAACGTTTATGCTAAAATAATGTTTAAATGTTAAGATATTTGATGTAAGGTTTACTCCCTTTTTCTCTAAAACTATTTAGAGATTGGTTAAAGAGGAAATCTGCCTTTAATGGCAGGGAAACACCTGTTTGGAAATGGATTGATGGAATGGCTGTAGGGGCAGTGGAGGAGGCCATATTTTTTTTAAGGTGCTCTTTAACCAATTTTCTAATATTTTAGAAAAAGTGGAATGTATTATGCCATGTTAACAATTTGCACGGTGTTCCGGGCACATCTGGGCTGGGTATGGTGTCTCTTGTCTTTTTAAGAGGCCTTATGTCCTGCATTCTATGTGCTACTTGCAGAAGTTAGGATCTAATATATTCATTTGTAGGTGGCTTTTTGGAAGAAAGAAGGTTGTATTACAATTCCTGGGACCACATTTATACTGATGATGGTATCAGCATTTGAAGAAAATGGGGTCCTATAGGTGAAGAGCGCAGGAATGATGGGCAGCTGATCTGTTTCAGGAAGAGAGAGCATTGTGATTAAATCCTGGGACCCCATTAGTACCTATGATGGTATTTATCGTTGAAGAAAATGGGGTCCTGTAGGTGAAGAGCACAATGTTGAAGTGCCAATCATCTGTTTCTTGAAGAAAGAGCATTGTGATTGAAACCTGGGACTCCATTAGTACCTATGATGGTATTCATCTTTGAAGAAAATGGGGTCCTAAAGGTAAAAAACACAATGGCTAAGGTCAGCAGCTCCATTCTGAGGAGTGAAAGCATGGCGAATCTAATATTGGTACCCAATTGGAACCATTGGTGGTAGAAACCATTGAAGAAAATGGGATACAAAGGAAGAAGACTGCAACGATTGACAGCATCCCTATTGAAGCAATGTCACCATTTCAAGCCATCAGACCAAGTAAGTTCTCACTAATTTTAATCGTTTATGCTAAATTAATGTTTAAATGCTAAGATATTTGATGTAAGGTTTACTCCCTTTTTCTGTAAAACTATTTAGAGATTGGTTAAAGAGGAACTCTGCCTTTAATGGCAGGGAAACACCTGTTTGGAAATGGATTGATGGAATGGCTGTAGGGGCAGTGGAGGAGGCCATAATTTTTTAAGGTGCTCTTTAACCAATTTACTAATATTTTAGAAAAAGTGGAATGTATTATGCCATGTTACCAATTTGCAAGGTGTTCTGAGCACATCTGGACTGGGCATAGTGTCTCTTGTCTTTTTAAGAGGCCTTATGTCCTACAGACTATGTGCTACTTGCAGAAGTTAGGATCTAATATATTCAATTGTAGGTGGCTTTTTGGAAGAAAGAAGGTTGTATTGCAATTCCTGGGACCCCATTTATACTGATGATGGTATCAGCATTTGAAGAAAATGGGGTCCTATAGGTGAAGAGGGCAGGAATGATGGGCAACTGATCTGTTTCAGGAAGAGAGAGCATTGTGATTAAATCCTGGGGCCCCATTAGTACCTATGATGGTATTTATCGTTGAAGAAAATGGGGTCCTATAGGTTAAGAGCACAATGTTGAAGTGCCAATCATCTGTTTTTGAAGAAAGGGCATTGTGATTGAAACCTGGGACTCCATTAGTACCTATGATGGTATTCATCTTTGAAGAAAATGGGGTCCTAAAGGTAAAAACACAATGGCTAAGGTCAGCAGCTCCATTCTGAGGAGTGAAAGCATGGCGAATCTAAAATTGGTACCCAATTGGAACCATTGGTGGTAGAAACCATTGAAGAAAATGGGATACAAAGGAAGAAGACTGCAACGATTGACAGCATCCCTATTGAAGCAATGTCACCATTTCAAGCCATCAGACCAAGTAAGTTCTCACAAATTTTGAACGTTTATGCTAAATTAATTTTTAAATGCTAAGATATTTGATGTAAGGTTTACTCCCTTTTTCTGTAAAACTATTTAGAGATTGGTTAAAGAGGAACTCTGCCTTTAATGGCAGGGAAACACCTGTTTGGAAATGGATTGATGGAATGGCTGTAGGGGCAGTGGAGGAGGCCATAATTTTTTAAGGTGCTCTTTAACCAATTTTCTAATATTTTAGAAAAAGTGGAATGTATTATGCTATGTTAACAATTTGTATGGTGTTCTGAGCACATCTGGGCTGGGCATAGTGTCTCTTGTCTTTTTAAGAGGCCTTATGTCCTGCAGTCTATGTGCTACTTGCAGAAGTTAGGATCTAATATATTCAATTGTAGGTGGCTTTATGGAAGAAAGAAGGTTGTATTGCAATTCCTGGGACCCCATTTATACTGATGATGGTATCAGCATTTGAAGAAAATGGGGTCCTATAGGTAAAGAGCGCAGGAATGATGGGCAGCTGATCTGTTTCAGATAGAAAGAGCATTGTGATTAAATCCTGGGACCCCATTAGTACCTATGATGGTATTTATCGTTGAAGAAAATGGGGTCCTATAGGTGAAGAGCACAATGTTGAAGTGCCAATCATCTGTTTCTTGAAGAAAGAGCATTGTGATTGAAACCTGGGACTCCATTAGTACCTATGATGGTATTCATCTTTGAAGAAAATGGGGTCCTAAAGGTAAAAACACAATTGCTAAGGTCAGCAGCTCCATTCTGAGGAGTGAAAGCATGGCGAATCTAATATTGGTACCCAATTGGAACCATTGGTGGTAGAAACCATTGAAGAAAGGGATACAAAGGAAGAAGACTGCAACGATTGACAGGATCCCTATTGAAGCAATGTCACCATTTCAAGCCATCAGACCAAGTAAGTTCTCACAAATTTTGAACGTTTATGCTAAATTAATTTTTAAATGCTAAGATATTTAATGTAAGGTTTACTCCCTTTTTCTGTAAAACTATTTAGAGATTGGTTAAAGAGGAACTCTGCCTTTAATGGCAGGGAAACACCTGTTTGGAAATGGATTGATGGAATGGCTGTAGGGGCAGTGGAGGAGGCCATAATATTTTAAGGTGCTCTTTAACCAATGTTCTAATATTTTAGAAAAAGTGGAATGTATTATGCCATGTGACCAATTTGCAAGGTGTTCTGAGCACATCTGGGCTGGGCATGGTGTCTCTTGTCTTTTTAAGAGGCCTTATGTCCTACAGACTATGTGCTACTTGCAGAAGTTAGGATCTAATATATTCAATTGTAGGTGGCTTTATGGAAGAAAGAAGGTTGTATTGCAATTCCTGGGACCCCATTTATACTGATGATGGTATCAGCATTTGAAGAAAATGGGGTCCTATAGGTGAAGAGGGCAGGAATGATGGGCAACTGATCTGTTTCAGGAAGAAAGAGCATTGTGATTAAATCCTGGGACCCCATTAGTACCTATGATGGTATTTATCATTGAAGAAAATGGGGTCCTATAGGTTAATAGCACAATGTTGAAGTGCCAATCATCTGTTTCTTGAAGAAAGGGCATTGTGATTGAAACCTGGGACTCCATTAGTACCTATGATGGTATTCATCTTTGATGAAAATGGGGTCCTAAAGGTAAAAAAACAATGGCTAAGGTCAGCAGCTCCATTCTGAGGAGTGAAAGCATGGCGAATCTAAAATTGGTACCCAATTGGAACCATTGGTGGTAGAAACCATTGAAGAAAATGGGATACAAAGGAAGAAGACTGCAACGATTGACAGCATCCCTATTGAAGCAATGTTACCATTTCAAGCCATCAGACCAAGTAAGTTCTCACAAATTTTGAACGTTTATGCTAAATTAATTTTTAAATGCTAAGATATTTGATGTAAGGTTTACTCCCTTTTTCTGTAAAACTATTTAGAGATTCGTTAAAGAGGAACTCTGCCTTTAATGGCAGGGAAACACCTGTTTGGAAATGGATTGATGGAATGGCTGTAGGGGCAGTGGAGGAGGCCATAATTTTTTAAGGTGCTCTTTAACCAATTTACTAATATTTTAGAAAAAGTGGAATGTATTATGCCATGTTAACAATTTGCAAGGTGTTCTGAGCACATCTGGGCTGGGCATAGTGTCTCTTGTCTTTTTAAGAGGCCTTATGTCCTACAGACTATGTGCTACTTGCAGAAGTTAGGATCTAATATATTCAATTGTAGGTGGCTTTTTGGAAGAAAGAAGGTTGTATTGCAATTCCTGGGACCCCATTTATACTGATGATGGTATCAGCATTTGAAGAAAATGGGGTCCTATAGGTGAAGAGCGCAGGAATGATGGGCAGCTGATCTGTTTCAGATAGAAAGAGCATTGTGATTAAATCCTGGGACCCCATTAGTACCTATGATGGTATTTATCGTTGAAGAAAATGGGGTCCTATAGGTGAAGAGCACAATGTTGAAGTGCCAATCATCTGTTTCTTGAAGAAAGGGCATTGTGATTGAAACCTGGGACTCCATTAGTACCTATGATGGTATTCATCTTTGAAGAAAATGGGGTCCTAAAGGTAAAAACACAATGGCTAAGGTCAGCAGCTCCATTCTGAGGAGTGAAAGCATGGCGGATCTAATATTGGTACCCAATTGGAACCATTGGTGGTAGAAACCATTGAAGAAAATGGGATACAAAGGAAGAAGACTGCAACGATTGACAGCATCCCTATTGAAGCAATGTCACCATTTCAAGCCATCAGACCAAGTAAGTTCTCACTAATTTTGAACGTTTATGCTAAATTAATGTTTAAATGCTAAGATATTTGATGTAAGGTTTACTCCCTTTTTCTGTAAAACTATTTAGAGATTGGTTAAAGAGGAACTCTGCCTTTAGTGGCAGGGAAACACCTGTTTGGAAATGGATTGATGGAATGGCTGTAGGGGCAGTGGAGGAGGCCATATTTTTTTAAGGTGCTCTTTAACCAATTTTCTAATATTTTAGAAAAAGTGGAATGTATTATGCCATGTTAACAATTTGCAAGGTGTTCTGAGCACATCTGGGCTGGGCATAGTGTCTCTTGTCTTTTTAAGAGGCCTTATGTCCTGCAGTCTGTGTGCTACTTGCAGAAGTTAGGATCTAATATATTCATTTGTAGGTGGCTTTATGGAAGAAAGAAGGTTGTATTGCAATTCCTGGGACCCCATTTATACTGATGATGGTATCAGCATTTGAAGAAAATGGGGTCCTATAGGTGAAGAGCGCAGGAATGATGGGCAGCTGATCTGTTTCAGGAAGAGAGAGCATTGTGATTAAATCCTGGAACCCCATTAGTACCTATGATGGTATTCATCTTTGAAGAAAATGGGGTCCTATAGGTGAAGAGCACAATGTTGAAGTGCCAATCATCTGTTTTTTGAAGAAAGGGCATTGTGATTGAAACCTGGGACTCCATTAGTACCTATGATGGTATTCATCTTTGAAGAAAATGGGGTCCTAAAGGTAAAAACACAATGGCTAAGGTCAGCAGCTCCATTCTGAGGAGTGAAAGCATGGCGGATCTAATATTGGTACCCAATTGGAACCATTGGTGGTAGAAACCATTGAAGAAAATGGGATACAAAGGAAGAAGACTGCAACGATTGACAGCATCCCTATTGAAGCAATGTCACCATTTCAAGCCATCAGACCAAGTAAGTTCTCACTAATTTTGAACGTTTATGCTAAATTAATGTTTAAATGCTAAGATATTTGATGTAAGCTTTACTCCCTTTTTCTGTAAAACTATTTAGAGATTGGTTAAAGAGGAACTCTGCCTTTAATGGCAGGGAAACACCTGTTTGGAAATGGATTGATGGAATGGCTGTAGGGGCAGTGGAGGAGGCCATAATTTTTTAAGGTGCTCTTTAACCAATTTTCTAATATTTTAGAAAAAGTGGAATGTATTATGCCATGTTAACAATTTGTATGGTGTTCTGAGCACATCTGGACTGGGCATAGTGTCTCTTGTCTTTTTAAGAGGCCTTATGTCCTACAGACTATGTGCTACTTGCAGAAGTTAGCATCTAATATATTCAATTGTAGGTGGCTTTTTGGAAGAAAGAAGGTTGTATTGCAATTCCTGGGACCCCATTTATACTGATGATGGTATCAGCATTTGAAGAAAATGGGGTCCTATAGGTGAAGAGGGCAGGAATGATGGGCAGCTGATCTGTTTCAGATAGAAAGAGCATTGTGATTAAATCCTGGGACCCCATTAGTATCTATGATGGTATTTATCGTTGAAGAAAATGGGGTCCTATAGGTGAAGAGCACAATGTTGAAGTGCCAATCATCTGTTTCTTGAAGAAAGGGCATTGTGATTGAAACCTGGGACTCCATTAGTACCTATGATGGTATTCATCTTTGAAGAAAATGGGGTCCTAAAGGTAAAAACACAATGGCTAAGGTCAGCAGCTCCATTCTGAGGAGTGAAAGCATGGCGAATCTAAAATTGGTACCCAATTGGAACCATTGGTGGTAGAAACCATTGAAGAAAATGGGATACAAAGGAAGAAGACTGCAACGATTGACAGCATCCCTATTGAAGCAATGTCACCATTTCAAGCCATCAGACCAAGTAAGTTCTCACTAATTTTGAACGTTTATGCTAAATTAATTTTTAAATGCTAAGATATTTGATGTAAGGTTTACTCCCTTTTTCTGTAAAACTATTTAGAGATTGGTTAAAGAGGAACTCTGCCTTTAATGGCAGGGAAACACCTGTTTGGAAATGGATTGATGGAATGGCTGTAGGGGCAGTGGAGGAGGCCATAATTTTTTAAGGTGCTCTTTAACCAATTTTCTAATATTTTAGAAAAAGTGGAATGCATTATGCTATGTTAACAATTTGTATGGTGTTCTGAGCACATCTGGGCTGGGCATAGTGTCTCTTGTCTTTTTAAGAGGCCTTATGTCTGACAGATTATGTGCTACTTGCAGAAGTTAGGATCTAATATATTCAATTGTAGGTGGCTTTTTGGAAGAAAGAAGGTTGTATTGCAATTCCTGGGACCCCATTTATACTGATGATGGTATCAGCATTTGAAGAAAATGGGGTCCTATAGGTGAAGAGCGCAGGAATGATGGGCAGCTGATCTGTTTCAGGAAGAGAGAGCATTGTGATTAAATCCTGGGACCCCATTAGTACCTATGATGGTATTTATCGTTGAAGAAAATGGGGTCCTATAGGTGAAGAGCACAATGTTGAAGTGCCAATCATCTGTTTCTTGAAGAAAGAGCATTGTGATTGAAACCTGGGACTCCATTAGTACCTATGATGGTATTCATCTTTGAAGAAAATGGGGTCCTAAAGGTAAAAAACACAATGGCTAAGGTCAGCAGCTCCATTCTGAGGAGTGAAAGCATGGCGAATCTAATATTGGTACCCAATTGGAACCATTGGTGGTAGAAACCATTGAAGAAAATGGGATACAAAGGAAGAAGACTGCAACGATTGACAGCATCCCTATTGAAGCAATGTCACCGTTTCAAGCCATCAGACCAAGTAAGTTCTTACTAATTTTGAACGTTTATGCTAAATTAATGTTCAAATGATAAGATATTTGATGTAAGGTTTACTCCCTTTTTCTGTAAAACTATTTAGAGATTGGTTAAAGAGGAACTCTGCCTTCAATGGCAGGGAAACACCTGTTTGGAAATGGATTGATGGAATGGCTGTAGGGGCAGTGGAGGAGGCCATAATTTTTTAAGGTGCTCTTTAACCAATTTTCTAATATTTTAGAAAAAGTGGAATGTATTATGCTATGTTAACAATTTGTATGGTGTTCTGAGCACATCTGGGCTGGGCATAGTGTCTCTTGTCTTTTTAAGAGGCCTTATGTCCTACAGACTATGTGCTACTTGCAGAAGTTAGTATCTAATATATTCAATTGTAGGTGGCTTTTTGGAAGAAAGAAGGTTGTATTGCAATTCCTGGGACCCCATTTATACTGATGATGGTATCAGCATTTGAAGAAAATGGGGTCCTATAGGTGAAGAGCGCAGGAATGATGGGCAGCTGATCTGTTTCAGATAGAAAGAGCATTGTGATTAAATCCTGGGACCCCATTAGTACCTATGATGGTATTTATCGTTGAAGAAAATGGGGTCCTATAGGTGAAGAGCACAATGTTGAAGTGCCAATCATCTGTTTCTTGAAGAAAGGGCATTGTGATTGAAACCTGGGACTCCATTAGTACCTATGATGGTATTCATCTTTGAAGAAAATGGGGTCCTAAAGGTAAAAACACAATGGCTAAGGTCAGCAGCTCCATTCTGAGGAGTGAAAGCATGGCGGATCTAATATTGGTACCCAATTGGAACCATTGGTGGTAGAAACCATTGAAGAAAATGGGATACAAAGGAAGAAGACTGCATTGATTGACAGCATCCCTATTGAAGCAATGTCACCATTTCAAGCCATCAGACCAAGTAAGTTCTCACTAATTTTGAACGTTTATGCTAAAATAATGTTTAAATGCTAAGATATTTGATGTAAGGTTTACTCCCTTTTTCTGTAAAACTATTTAGAGATTGGTTAAAGAGGAACTCTGCCTTTAGTGGCAGGGAAACACCTGTTTGGAAATGGATTGATGGAATGGCTGTAGGGGCAGTGGAGGAGGCCATATTTTTTTAAGGTGCTCTTTAACCAATTTTCTAATATTTTAGAAAAAGTGGAATGTATTATGCCATGTTAACAATTTGCAAGGTGTTCTGAGCACATCTGGGCTGGGCATAGTGTCTCTTGTCTTTTTAAGAGGCCTTATGTCCTACAGACTATGTGCTACTTGCAGAAGTTAGGATCTAATATATTCAATTGTAGGTGGCTTTTTGGAAGAAAGAAGGTTGTATTGCAATTCCTGGGACCCCATTTATACTGATGATGGTATCAGCATTTGAAGAAAATGGGGTCCTATAGGTGAAGAGCGCAGGAATGATGGGCAGCTGATCTGTTTCAGATAGAAAGAGCATTGTGATTAAATCCTGGGACCCCATTAGTACCTATGATGGTATTTATCGTTGAAGAAAATGGGGTCCTATAGGTGAAGAGCACAATGTTGAAGTGCCAATCATCTGTTTCTTGAAGAAAGGGCATTGTGATTGAAACCTGGGACTCCATTAGTACCTATGATGGTATTCATCTTTGAAGAAAATGGGGTCCTAAAGGTAAAAACACAATGGCTAAGGTCAGCAGCTCCATTCTGAGGAGTGAAAGCATGGCGGATCTAATATTGGTACCCAATTGGAACCATTGGTGGTAGAAACCATTGAAGAAAATGGGATACAAAGGAAGAAGACTGCATTGATTGACAGCATCCCTATTGAAGCAATGTCACCATTTCAAGCCATCAGACCAAGTAAGTTCTCACTAATTTTGAACGTTTATGCTAAATTAATGTTTAAATGCTAAGATATTTGATGTAAGGTTTACTCCCTTTTTCTGTAAAACTATTTAGAGATTGGTTAAAGAGGAACTCTGCCTTTAGTGGCAGGGAAACACCTGTTTGGAAATGGATTGATGGAATGGCTGTAGGGGCAGTGGAGGAGGCCATATTTTTTTAAGGTGCTCTTTAACCAATTTTCTAATATTTTAGAAAAAGTGGAATGTATTATGCCATGTTAACAATTTGCAAGGTGTTCTGAGCACATCTGGGCTGGGCATAGTGTCTCTTGTCTTTTTAGGAGGCCTTATGTCCTGCAGTCTATGTGCTACTTGCAGAAGTTAGGATCTAATATATTCATTTGTAGGTGGCTTTATGGAAGAAAGAAGGTTGTATTGCAATTCCTGGGACCCCATTTATACTGATGATGGTATCAGCATTTGAAGAAAATGGGGTCCTATAGGTGAAGAGGGCAGGAATGATGGGCAGCTGATCTGTTTCAGGAAGAGAGAGCATTGTGATTAAATCCTGGAACCCCATTAGTACCTATGATGGTATTCATCTTTGAAGAAAATGGGGTCCTATAGGTGAAGAGCACAATGTTGAAGTGCCAATCATCTGTTTTTTGAAGAAAGGGCATTGTGATTGAAACCTGGGACTCCATTAGTACCTATGATGGTATTCATCTTTGAAGAAAATGGGGTCCTAAAGGTAAAAACACAATGGCTAAGGTCAGCAGCTCCATTCTGAGGAGTGAAAGCATGGCGGATCTAATATTGGTACCCAATTGGAACCATTGGTGGTAGAAACCATTGAAGAAAATGGGATACAAAGGAAGAAGACTGCAACGATTGACAGCATCCCTATTGAAGCAATGTCACCATTTCAAGCCATCAGACCAAGTAAGTTCTCACTAATTTTGAACGTTTATGCTAAATTAATGTTTAAATGCTAAGATATTTGATGTAAGCTTTACTCCCTTTTTCTGTAAAACTATTTAGAGATTGGTTAAAGAGGAACTCTGCCTTTTATGGCAGGGAAACACCTGTTTGGCAATGGATTGATGGAATGGCTGTAGGGGCAGTGGAGGAGGCCATAATTTTTTAAGGTGCTCTTTAGAGATGAGCGAACACTAAAATGCTCGGGTACTCGTTATTCGAGACGAACTTTTCCCGATGCTCGAGTGCTCGTCTCGAATAACGAACCCCATTGAAGTCAATGGGAGACTCGAGCATTTTTCAAGGGGACCAAGGCTCTGCACAGGGAAGCTTGGCCAAACACCTGGGAACCTCAGAAAAGGATGGAAACACCACGGAAATGGACAGGAAACAGCAGGGGCAGCATGCATGGATGCCTCTGAGGCTGCTTAAACGCACCATTATGCCAAAATTATGGGCAACAGCATGGCCATGACAGAGTGACAGAATGAAGCTAGATAGTATCTAAAACATGCAATAATTGACCCTGACACTATAGGGGACGGCATGCAGAGGCAGCGGCAGCAGGCTAGAGAGTGTCATGGCGACATACCCTAAATGGACTCAGGCTTCAAACCAATGGGTGGCAGAGAGGAACCAAAGGAGGTGAGCAAGAAGTGCTCAAATAATATCGGTACATGATAAAAGTTTGCCAGTATATTTTGTGGATTACACAGCAGGGTGGCGACAAAGTTAACATGGAAGCCATGAAAACAACCCAAAATTCTGCCTGACACAGCTCGTTTGATAAGGGGACCATGTATGGAGGCAGTGAACTAGTAGTAGATTAAAGGTGCTGCAGTTAAAACTATGTTAGTTGGATCTTGGCATGGAGCTGGCGCTCCGCTGCCAGACGAGCTTTCGCCAATCCAAGCCCCTGTCTCTAGGCTACTCCCCAAACAGCACTTTTGTATAAGATCAAGTGTAGTAGCGTTCTTATAAGTTTAGGATATGCCGGGTGAGGGGAATGTAAACAGATGCGCAAGAAGCGCATGATGCGCATGGAGCTGGCGCTCCGCTGCCAGGCGAGCTTTCGCAAATCCAAGCCCCTGTCTCTAGGCTACTCCCCAAACAGCACTTTTGTATAAGATCAAGTGTAGTAGCGTTCTTATAAGTTTAGGATATGGCGGGTGAGGGGAATGTAAACAGATGCGCAAGAAGCGCTGAAATAATATCCCTAAATGGTAAAAGTTTGCAAGTATATTTTGTGGATTACACAGCAGGGTGGCGACAAAGTTAACAACTTTGATGTGGAATGCCCTGTAATAGCTCTTGGGCGGTGTGCCTTTTATCGCCTAGGCTCAGCAGTTTGAGCACCGCCTGCTGTCGCTTAGCGACGGCACTGCTGCTGTGCCTAGAGCTACCGACTGATGGCGCCATGCCCACGGATGGTAATTCGGAGGAGGAGGAGGTGGAGGAGGGGTGGGAGGAGGTATAGTAGGCCTTTGAGACCTGGACCGAGGTAGGCCCCGCAATTCTCTGCGTCGGCAGTATATGACCAGCCCCAGGGTCAGACTCGGTCCCAGCCTGCACCAAGTTAAGTGTAGTAGCGTTCTTATAAGTTTGGGATATGGCGGGTTAGGGGAATGTAAACAGATGCGCAAGAAGCGCATGATGCGCATGGAGCTGGCGTTCCGCTGCCAGGCGAGCTTTCGCCAATCCAAGCCCCTGTCTCTAGGCTACTCCCCAAACAGCACTTCTAAGAACCTTTTGTATAAGATCAAGTGTAGTAGCGTTCTTATAAGTTTAGGATATGCCGGGTGAGGGGAATGTAAACAGATGCGCAAGAAGCGCTGAAATAATATCCCTAAATGGTAAAAGTTTGCCAGTATATTTTGTGGATAACACAGCAGGGTGGCGACAAAGTTAACAACTTTGATGTGGAATCCATGAAAACAACCCAAATTTCTGCCTGACACACCTCGTTTGATAAAGGGACGATGTATGGAGGCAGCTATATGGACGACTTTTGGAGGTAGCAATGGAGACAACGTGTGGAGGCTGCTATGGAGACAATTTAATTTGGATAGTGCCTGTATGTGGCAGTCCCAAACATTTTTCAAACCAGAGGAGCAGGTAGGTGGCCCTCCAGTAAAATGGAATAGATTGAGTGCCTGTATGTGGCAGTCCCAAAAATTCTTCAAACCAGAGGAGCAGGTAGGTGGCCCTCCAGTAAAATGGAATAGATTGAGTGCCTGTATGTGGCAGTCCCAAAAATTGTTCAAACCAGAGGAGCAGGTAGGTGGCCCTCCAGTAAAATGGAATAGATTGAGTGCCTGTATGTGGCAGTCCCAAAAATTCTTCAAACCAGAGGAGCAGGTAGGTGGCCCTCCAGTAAAATGGAATAGATTGAGTGCCTGTATGTGGCAGTCCCAAAAATTCTTCAAACCAGAGGAGCAGGTAGGTGGCCCTCCAGTAAAATGGAATAGATTGAGTGCCTGTATGTGGCAGTCCCAAAAATTGTTCAAACCAGAGGACCGGGTAGGTGGCCCTCCAGAAAAATGGAATAGATTGAGTGCCTGTATGTGGCACTCACAAAAATTGTTTCAAACAGAGGACCGGGTAGGTGGCCCTCCAGAAAAATTAAATGCATGAAGTATAGCAAGAGCCAGTGGGCCCTGTCAAAAAATAGCCATTTTCCTCTGCTTTACTGTACAAAGAGGAGGAGAAGGAGGAAAATGAGGAGGAGGAGGAGGAGTGGATCAATTATTCAGGTTGAGCTTCCTTCACCTGGTGGAGATTGGAAATTCTGAGAAATCCAGCCTTTATTCATTTTAATAAGCGTCAGCCTGTCAGCGCTGTCAGTCGACAGGCGTGTTCGCTTATCGGTGATGATGCCACCAGCTGCACTGAAAACCCGCTCGGACAAGACGCTAGCGGCAGGGCAGGCAAGAACCTCCAAGGCGTACAGCGCCAGTTCGTGCCACATGTCCAGCTTTGAAACCCAGTAGTTGTAGGGAGCTGTGTGATCATTTAGGACGATGGTATGGTCAGCTACGTACTCCCTCACCATCTTTCTGTAAAGATCAGCCCTACTCTGCCGAGACTGGGGACAGGTGACAGTGTCTTGCTGGGGTGACATAAAGCTGGCAAAAGCCTTGTAAAGCGTACCCTTGCCAGTGCTGGACAAGCTGCCTGCTCGCCTACTCTCCCTCGCTACTTGTCCCGCAGAACTACGCACTCTGCCGCTAGCGCTGTCAGAAGGGAAATACTGTTTCAGCTTGTGCACCAGGGCCTGCTGGTATTCATGCATTCTCACACTCCTTTCCTCTGCAGGGATGAGAGTGGCAAGATTTTGCTTGTACCGTGGGTCCAGGAGAGTGAACACCCAGTAATCGGTGCTGGAATAAATTCTTTGAACGCGAGGGTCACGGGATAGGCAGCCTAGCATGAAATCTGCCATATGCGCCAGAGTACCAACGCGTAAGAATTCACTCCCCTCACTGGCCTGACTGTCCATTTCCTCCTCCTCCAACTCCTCCAACTCCTCTTCTTCTGCCCATACACGCTGAACAGTGAAGGACTCAACAATGGTCCCCTCTTGTGTCTCGCCAACATTCTCCTCCTCTTCCTCCTCATCCTCCTCCACCTCCACCTCCTCCGATATGCGCTGAGAAACAGACCTCAGGGTGCTTTGGCTATCAACAAGGGAATATTCTTCCCCCGTCTCTTGTGACGAGCGCAAAGCTTCCGACTTCATGCTGACCAGAGAGTTTTTCAACAGGCCAAGCAGCGGGATGGTGAGGCTGATGATGGCGGCATCGCCACTGACCATCTGTGTTGACTCCTCAAAGTTACTCAGCACCTGACAGATATCAGACATCCACGTCCACTCCTCATTGTAGACTTGAGGAAGCTGACTGACCTGACTACCAGTTCTGGTGGAAGTTGACATCTGGCAGTCTACAATCGCTCTGCGCTGCTGGTAAACTCTGGATAACATGGTCAGTGTTGAATTCCACCTCGTGGGCACGTCGCACAACAGTCGGTGAGCGGGCAGTTGGAGGCGGCGCTGCGCTGCCCTGAGAGTGGCAGCATCTGGGCTGGACTTCCTGAAATGCGCACAGATGCGGCGCACCTTCGTGAGCAAATCAGACAGATTGGGGTATGTCTTGAGGAAACGCTGCACTATCAGATTTAACACATGGGCCAGGCATGGCACATGTGTCAGTCTGCCGAGTTGCAGAGCCGCCACCAGGTTACGGCCGTTGTCACACACAACCATTCCCGGCTTGAGGTTCAGCGGTGCCAGCCACAGATCAGTCTGCGCCGTGATGCCCTGTAATAGCTCTTGGGCGGTGTGCCTTTTGTCGCCTAGGCTCAGCAGTTTGAGCACCGCCTGCTGTCGCTTAGCGACGGCACTGCTGCTGTGCCTAGAGCTACCGACTGATGGCGCCGTGCCCACGGATGGTAGTTCGGAGGAGGAGGTGGAGGAGGGGTGGGAGGAGGAGGAGGCATAGTAGGCCTGAAACACCTGGACCGAGGTAGGCCCCGCAATCCTCGGCGTCGGCAGTATATGAGCAGCCCCAGGGTCAGTCTCGGTCCCAGCCTCCACCAAGTTAACCCAATGTGCCGTCAGCGATATATAGTGGCCCTGCCCGGCAGCACTCGTCCACGTGTCCGTGGTCAGGTGGACCTTGTCAGAAACGGCGTTGGTCAGGGCACGGATGATGTTGTCTGACACGTGCTGGTGCAGGGCTGGGACGGCACATCGGGAAAAGTAGTGGCGGCTGGGGACCGAATACCGAGGGGCGGCCGCCGCCATGAGGTTGCGAAAGGCCTCGGTCTCTACTAGCCTATAGGGCAGCATCTCCAGGCTAAGCAATCTGGAGATGTGCACATTAAGGGCTTGGGCGTGCGGGTGGGTTGCACTATATTTGCGTTTCCGCTCCAGCGTCTGGGGTATGGAGAGCTGAACGCTGGTGGATGCTGTGGAGGATCGTGGAGGCGACGATGGGGTTTTTGGGCCAGGGTCCTGGGCAGGGGGCTGACTAGCAGCTGACACAGGGGAAGGAGCAGTGGTGTGCACGGCCGGAGGTGAACGGGCTTGTTGCCACTGAGTGGGGTGCTTAGCATTCATATGCCTGCGCATACTGGTGGTAGTTAAGCTAGTAGTGGTGGAACCCCTGCTGAGCCTGGTTTGGCAAATGTTGCACACCACAGTCCGTCGGTCATCCGGTGTTTCCTTAAAGAACCTCCACACTTCTGAAGATCTAGCCCTCGCCGCAAGAGCCCTCACCACGGGAGCTTCACTAGTTGACAGTGGCGCTGATGCACCAGCTCTGGCCCTGCCTCTCCGTCTGGCCCCACCACTGCCTCTTCCAACCTGTTCAGGTCGAGGACTCTCCTCCGTCTCAGAAGCACTGTGTTCACCCGGCCTCTCAACCCAGCTTGGGTCTGTCACCTCATCATCCTCCGATCCCTCAGTCTGCTCCCCCCTCGGACTTCCTGCCCTGACAACAACTTCCCCACTGTCTGACAACCGTGTCTCCTCATCGTCGGACACCTCTTTACACACTTCCACTACGTCAAGAAGGTCATCATCACCCACAGACTGTGACTGGTGGAAAACCTGGGCATCGGAAAATTGCTCAGCAGCAACCGGACAAGTGGTTTGTGACTGTGGGAAGGGTCCAGAAAACAGTTCCTCAGAGTATGCCGGTTCAAATGGCAAATTTTCCTGGGAGGGGGCAGACTGGGGGGGAGGAGGCTGAGGTGCAGGAGCTGGAGGAGTGGGGATTTCGGTGACATGGGTGGACTGCGTGGAAGACTGACTGGTGGTGGACAAATTGCTCGAAGCATTGTCAGCAATCCACGACATCACCTGTTCGCACTGTTCTGGCCTCAACAGTGCTCTACCACGAGTCCCAGTAACTTCAGACATGAACCTAGGGAGTGTAGCTCTGCGGCGTTCCCCTGCTCCCTCATCAGCAGGTGGTGTCTCACCCCGCCCAGGACCACGGCCTCTGACCCCTGCAGTAGTTGGACGCCCACGTCCCCGCCCTCGTCCTCTACCCCTAGCCCTGGGGTTAAACATTTTTAAAATGAGAGTTATAACTTTTTTTTTTTTTTTACTTTTTTTTGTTTTTTTTTGTGTTTTTTTGTGTTTTTTGTTTTTTTTTGTGTTTTTTGTTTTTTTTTGAGTTTTTAGAACCAAACAATCCTATCCTATTGCTATGGCTATTTTCTAGCCAAGTATCAAAGGAAGCACACTACTATGCCAGATGAGATGACACTGAGTTAGTGCCTAATAGAAATCCAACCCCTACTGAATTTTCCCACTTCAGCCTTTGCTATGGATATGTGCGCCACTAAGCGCAGAACACAGCGGTCGCAAGTCTCACTACAAATTGCTCAGAATTGGCAAGTACATGCACTGCAGAAACTACAGCCACCAGCAGATCAACCAGAAATCAAATATATAGAACGCTACTGTAGGCTTCAAGAAGCTATTTGTATTCTCCTATGGCTATTTTCTAGCCAAGTATCAAAGGAAGCACACTACTATGCCAGATGAGATGACACTGAGTTAGTGCCTAATAGAAATCCAACCCCTACTGAATTTTCCCACTTCAGCCTTTGCTATGGATATGTGCGCCACTAAGCGCAGAACACAGCGGTCGCAAGTCTCACTACAAATTGCTCAGAATTGGCAAGTACATGCACTGCAGAAACTAAAGCCACCAGCAGATCAACCAGAAATCAAATATATAGAACGCTACTGTAGGCTTCAAGAAGCTGTTTGTATTCTCCTATGGCTATTTTCTAGCCAAGTATCAAAGGAAGCACACTACTATGCCAGATGAGATGACACTGAGTTAGTGCCTAATAGAAATCCAACCCCTACTGAATTTTCCCACTTCAGCCTTTGCTATGGATATGTGCGCCACTAAGCGCAGAACACAGCGGTCGCAAGTCTCACTACAAATTGCTCAGAATTGGCAAGTACATGCACTGCAGAAACTAAAGCCACCAGCAGATCAACCAGAAATCAAATATATAGAACGCTACTGTAGGCTTCAAGAAGCTGTTTGTATTCTCCTATGGCTATTTTCTAGCCAAGTATCAAAGGAAGCACAGTACTATGCCAGATGAGATGACACTGAGTTATTGCCTAATAGAAATCCAACCCCTACTGAATTTTGCCACTTCAGCCTTTGCTATGGATATGTGCGCCACTAAGCGCAGAACACAGCGGTCGCAAGTCTCACTACAAATTGCTCAGAATTGGCAAGTACATGCACTGCAGAAACTAAAGCCACCAGCAGATCAACCAGAAATCAAATATATAGAACGCTACTGTAGGCTTCAAGAAGCTGTTTGTATTCTCCTATGGCTATTTTCTAGCCAAGTATCAAAGGAAGCACACTACTATGCCAGATGAGATGACACTGAGTTAGTGCCTAATAGAAATCCAACCCCTACTGAATTTTCCCACTTCAGCCTTTGCTATGGATATGTGCGCCACTAAGCGCAGAACACAGCGGTCGCAAGTCTCACTACAAATTGCTCAGAATTGGCAAGTACATGCACTGCAGAAACTAAAGCCACCAGCAGATCAACCAGAAATCAAATATATAGAACGCTACTGTAGGCTTCAAGAAGCTGTTTGTATTCTCCTATGGCTATTTTCTAGCCAAGTATCAAAGGAAGCACACTACTATGCCAGATGAGATGACACTGAGTTATTGCCTAATAGAAATCCAACCCCTACTGAATTTTCCCACTTCGGTCTTTGCTATGGATATGTGTGCCACTAAGAGCTAAACACAACGGTAGCAAGTCCCCCTGCTAATTCCTCACAAAATGGTAAAAGATGCAAATTAAAATAAAAAAAGTAGAACGTTATTGTAGCCCTAAGAAGGGCTGTTGGGTTCTTTGAGAATCACTCCTGCCTAACAGTAAGCTAATAGAACACCCTAACGCTTTCCCTGACCAGCAGCAGCTCTCTCCCTAGCGGCATCCAGAGACAGAATGATCCGAGCAGCGCGGCCAGCGGCTAGTCTATCCCAGGGTCACCTGATCTGGCCAGCCAACCACTGCTATCGACGTGTAAGGGTACCACGTCATGCTGGGTGGAGTGCAGAGTCTCCTGGCTTGTGATTGGCTCTGTTTCTGGCCGCCAAAAAGCAAAACGGCGGGAGCTGCCATTTTCTCGAGCGGGCGAAGTATTCGTCCGAGTAACGAGCAGTTTCGAGTACCCTAATGCTCGACCGAGCATCAAGCTCGGACGAGCATGTTCGCTCATCTCTAGTGCTCTTTAACCAATTTTCTAATATTTTAGAAAAAGTGGAATGTATTATGCTATGTTAACAATTTGTATGGTGTTCTGAGCACATCTGGGCTGGGCATAGTGTCTCTTGTCTTTTTAAGAGGCCTTATGTCCTACAGACTATGTGCTACTTGCAGAAGTTAGGATCTAATATATTCAATTGTAGGTGGCTTTTTGGAAGAAAGAAGGTTGTATTGCAATTCCTGGGACCCCATTTATACTGATGATGGTATCAGCATTTGAAGAAAATGGGGTCCTATAGGTGAAGAGCGCAGGAATGATGGGCAGCTGATCTGTTTCAGATAGAAAGAGCATTGTGATTAAATCCTGGGACCCCATTAGTACCTATGATGGTATTTATCGTTGAAGAAAATGGGGTCCTATAGGTGAAGAGCACAATGTTGAAGTGCCAATCATCTGTTTCTTGAAGAAAGGGCATTGTGATTGAAACCTGGGACTCCATTAGTACCTATGATGGTATTCATCTTTGAAGAAAATGGGGTCCTAAAGGTAAAAACACAATGGCTAAGGTCAGCAGCTCCATTCTGAGGAGTGAAAGCATGGCGAATCTAAAATTGGTACCCAATTGGAACCATTGGTGGTAGAAACCATTGAAGAAAATGGGATACAAAGGAAGAAGACTGCAACGATTGACAGCATCCCTATTGAAGCAATGTCACCATTTCAAGCCATCAGACCAAGTAAGTTCTCACTAATTTTGAACGTTTATGCTAAATTAATTTTTAAATGCTAAGATATTTGATGTAAAGTTTACTCCCTTTTTCTGTAAAACTATTTAGAGATTGGTTAAAGAGGAACTCTGCCTTTAATGGCAGGGAAACACCTGTTTGGAAATGGATTGATGGAATGGCTGTAGGGGCAGTGGAGGAGGCCATAATTTTTTAAGGTGCTCTTTAACCAATTTTCTAATATTTTAGAAAAAGTGGAATGTATTATGCTATGTTAACAATTTGTATGGTGTTCTGAGCACATCTGGGCTGGGCATAGTGTCTCTTGTCTTTTTAAGAGGCTTTATGTCTGACAGACTATGTGCTACTTGCAGAAGTTAGGATCTAATATATTCAATTGTAGGTGGCTTTTTGGAAGAAAGAAGGTTGTATTGCAATTCCTGGGACCCCATTTATACTGATGATGGTATCAGCATTTGAAGAAAATGGGGTCCTATAGGTGAAGAGCGCAGGAATGATGGGCAGCTGATCTGTTTCAGATAGAAAGAGCATTGTGATTAAATCCTGGGACCCCATTAGTACCTATGATGGTATTTATCGTTGAAGAAAATGGGGTCCTATAGGTGAAGAGCACAATGTTGAAGTGCCAATCATCTGTTTCTTGAAGAAAGAGCATTGTGATTGAAACCTGGGACTCCATTAGTACCTATGATGGTATTCATCTTTGAAGAAAATGGGGTCCTAAAGGTAAAAAACACAATGGCTAAGGTCAGCAGCTCCATTCTGAGGAGTGAAAGCATGGCGAATCTAATATTGGTACCCAATTGGAACCATTGGTGGTAGAAACCATTGAAGAAAATGGGATACAAAGGAAGAAGACTGCAACGATTGACAGGATCCCTATTGAAGCAATGTCACCATTTCAAGCCATCAGACCAAGTAAGTTCTCACAAATTTTGAACGTTTATGCTAAATTAATTTTTAAATGCTAAGATATTTAATGTAAGGTTTACTCCCTTTTTCTGTAAAACTATTTAGAGATTGGTTAAAGAGGAACTCTGCCTTTAATGGCAGGGAAACACCTGTTTGGAAATGGATTGATGGAATGGCTGTAGGGGCAGTGGAGGAGGCCATAATTTTTTAAGGTGCTCTTTAACCAATTTTCTAATATTTTAGAAAAAGTGGAATGTATTATGCCATGTGACCAATTTGCAAGGTGTTCTGAGCATATCTGGACTGGGCATAGTGTCTCTTGTCTTTTTAAGAGGCCTTATGTCCTGCAGTCTATGTGCTACTTGCAGAAGTTAGGATCTAATATATTCATTTGTAGGTGGCTTTTTGGAAGAAAGAAGGTTGTATTGCAATTCCTGGGACCCCATTTATACTGATGATGGTATCAGCATTTGAAGAAAATGGGGTCCTATAGGTGAAGAGCGCAGGAATGATGGGCAGCTGATCTGTTTCAGATAGAAAGAGCATTGTGATTAAATCCTGGGACCCCATTAGTACCTATGATGGTATTTATCGTTGAAGAAAATGGGGTCCTATAGGTGAAGAGCACAATGTTGAAGTGCCAATCATCTGTTTCTTGAAGAAAGAGCATTGTGATTGAAACCTGGGACTCCATTAGTACCTATGATGGTATTCATCTTTGAAGAAAATGGGGTCCTAAAGGTAAAAAACACAATGGCTAAGGTCAGCAGCTCCATTCTGAGGAGTGAAAGCATGGCGAATCTAATATTGGTACCCAATTGGAACCATTGGTGGTAGAAACCATTGAAGAAAATGGGATACAAAGGAAGAAGACTGCAACGATTGACAGGATCCCTATTGAAGCAATGTCACCGTTTCAAGCCATCAGACCAAGTAAGTTCTTACTAATTTTGAACGTTTATGCTAAATTAATGTTCAAATGATAAGATATTTGATGTAAGGTTTACTCCCTTTTTCTGTAAAACTATTTAGAGATTGGTTAAAGAGGAACTCTGCCTTTAATGGCAGGGAAACACCTGTTTGGAAATGGATTGATGGAATGGCTGTAGGGGCAGTGGAGGAGGCCATAATTTTTTAAGGTGCTCTTTAACCAATTTTCTAATATTTTAGAAAAAGTGGAATGTATTATGCTATGTTAACAATTTGTATGGTGTTCTGAGCACATCTGGGCTGGGCATAGTATAGTGTCTCTTGTCTTTTTAAGAGGCCTTATGTCCTGCAGCCTATGTGCTACTTGCAGAAGTTAGGATCTAATATATTCAATTGTAGGTGGCTTTATGGAAGAAAGAAGGTTGTATTGCAATTCCTGGGACCCCATTTATACTGATGATGGTATCAGCATTTGAAGAAAATGGGGTCCTATAGGTGAAGAGCGCAGGAATGATGGGCAGCTGATCTGTTTGAGATAGAAAGAGCATTGTGATTAAATCCTGGGACCCCATTAGTACCTATGATGGTATTTATCGTTGAAGAAAATGGGGTCCTATAGGTGAAGAGCACAATGTTGAAGTGCCAATCATCTGTTTCTTGAAGAAAGAGCATTGTGATTGAAACCTGGGACTCCATTAGTACCTATGATGGTATTCATCTTTGAAGAAAATGGGGTCCTAAAGGTAAAAACACAATTGCTAAGGTCAGCAGCTCCATTCTGAGGAGTGAAAGCATGGCGAATCTAATATTGGTACCCAATTGGAACCATTGGTGGTAGAAACCATTGAAGAAAATGGGATACAAAGGAAGAAGACTGCAACGATTGACAGGATCCCTATTGAAGCAATGTCACCATTTCAAGCCATCAGACCAAGTAAGTTCTCACAAATTTTGAACGTTTATGCTAAATTAATTTTTAAATGCTAAGATATTTAATGTAAGGTTTACTCCCTTTTTCTGTAAAACTATTTAGAGATTGGTTAAAGAGGAACTCTGCCTTTAATGGCAGGGAAACACCTGTTTGGAAATGGATTGATGGAATGGCTGTAGGGGCAGTGGAGGAGGCCATAATTTTTTAAGGTGCTCTTTAACCAATTTTCTAATATTTTAGAAAAAGTGGAATGTATTATGCCATGTGACCAATTTGCAAGGTGTTCTGAGCATATCTGGACTGGGCATAGTGTCTCTTGTCTTTTTAAGAGGCCTTATGTCCTGCAGTCTATGTGCTACTTGCAGAAGTTAGGATCTAATATATTCATTTGTAGGTGGCTTTTTGGAAGAAAGAAGGTTGTATTGCAATTCCTGGGACCCCATTTATACTGATGATGGTATCAGCATTTGAAGAAAATGGGGTCCTATAGGTGAAGAGCGCAGGAATGATGGGCAGCTGATCTGTTTCAGATAGAAAGAGCATTGTGATTAAATCCTGGGACCCCATTAGTACCTATGATGGTATTTATCGTTGAAGAAAATGGGGTCCTATAGGTGAAGAGCACAATGTTGAAGTGCCAATCATCTGTTTCTTGAAGAAAGAGCATTGTGATTGAAACCTGGGACTCCATTAGTACCTATGATGGTATTCATCTTTGAAGAAAATGGGGTCCTAAAGGTAAAAAACACAATGGCTAAGGTCAGCAGCTCCATTCTGAGGAGTGAAAGCATGGCGAATCTAATATTGGTACCCAATTGGAACCATTGGTGGTAGAAACCATTGAAGAAAATGGGATACAAAGGAAGAAGACTGCAACGATTGACAGGATCCCTATTGAAGCAATGTCACCGTTTCAAGCCATCAGACCAAGTAAGTTCTTACTAATTTTGAACGTTTATGCTAAATTAATGTTCAAATGATAAGATATTTGATGTAAGGTTTACTCCCTTTTTCTGTAAAACTATTTAGAGATTGGTTAAAGAGGAACTCTGCCTTTAATGGCAGGGAAACACCTGTTTGGAAATGGATTGATGGAATGGCTGTAGGGGCAGTGGAGGAGGCCATAATTTTTTAAGGTGCTCTTTAACCAATTTTCTAATATTTTAGAAAAAGTGGAATGTATTATGCTATGTTAACAATTTGTATGGTGTTCTGAGCACATCTGGGCTGGGCATAGTATAGTGTCTCTTGTCTTTTTAAGAGGCCTTATGTCCTGCAGCCTATGTGCTACTTGCAGAAGTTAGGATCTAATATATTCAATTGTAGGTGGCTTTATGGAAGAAAGAAGGTTGTATTGCAATTCCTGGGACCCCATTTATACTGATGATGGTATCAGCATTTGAAGAAAATGGGGTCCTATAGGTGAAGAGCGCAGGAATGATGGGCAGCTGATCTGTTTCAGATAGAAAGAGCATTGTGATTAAATCCTGGGACCCCATTAGTACCTATGATGGTATTTATCGTTGAAGAAAATGGGGTCCTATAGGTGAAGAGCACAATGTTGAAGTGCCAATCATCTGTTTCTTGAAGAAAGAGCATTGTGATTGAAACCTGGGACTCCATTAGTACCTATGATGGTATTCATCTTTGAAGAAAATGGGGTCCTAAAGGTAAAAACACAATTGCTAAGGTCAGCAGCTCCATTCTGAGGAGTGAAAGCATGGCGAATCTAATATTGGTACCCAATTGGAACCATTGGTGGTAGAAACCATTGAAGAAAATGGGATACAAAGGAAGAAGACTGCAACGATTGACAGCATCCCTATTGAAGCAATGTCACCATTTCAAGCCATCAGACCAAGTAAGTTCTCACAAATTTTGAACGTTTATGCTAAATTAATTTTTAAATGCTAAGATATTTGATGTAAGCTTTACTCCCTTTTTCTGTAAAACTATTTAGAGATTGGTTAAAGAGGAACTCTGCCTTTAATGGCAGGGAAACACCTGTTTGGAAATGGATTGATGGAATGGCTGTAGGGGCAGTGGAGGAGGCCATATTTTTTTAAGGTGCTCTTTAACCAATTTTCTAATATTTTAGAAAAAGTGGAATGTATTATGCCATGTTAACAATTTGCAAGGTGTTCTGAGCACATCTGGGCTGGGCATAGTGTCTCTTGTCTTTTTAAGAGGCCTTATGTCCTGCAGTCTATGTGCTACTTGCAGAAGTTAGGATCTAATATATTCATTTGTAGGTGGCTTTATGGAAGAAAGAAGGTTGTATTGCAATTCCTGGGACCCCATTTATACTGATGATGGTATCAGCATTTGAAGAAAATGGGGTCCTATAGGTGAAGAGCGCAGGAATGATGGGCAGCTGATCTGTTTCAGATAGAAAGAGCATTGTGATTAAATCCTGGGACCCCATTAGTACCTATGATGGTATTTATCGTTGAAGAAAATGGGGTCCTATAGGTGAAGAGCACAATGTTGAAGTGCCAATCATCTGTTTCTTGAAGAAAGAGCATTGTGATTGAAACCTGGGACTCCATTAGTACCTATGATGGTATTCATCTTTGAAGAAAATGGGGTCCTAAAGGTAAAAAACACAATGGCTAAGGTCAGCAGCTCCATTCTGAGGAGTGAAAGCATGGCGAATCTAATATTGGTACCCAATTGGAACCATTGGTGGTAGAAACCATTGAAGAAAATGGGATACAAAGGAAGAAGACTGCAACGATTGACAGGATCCCTATTGAAGCAATGTCACCATTTCAAGCCATCAGACCAAGTAAGTTCTCACAAATTTTGAACGTTTATGCTAAATTAATTTTTAAATGCTAAGATATTTAATGTAAGGTTTACTCCCTTTTTCTGTAAAACTATTTAGAGATTGGTTAAAGAGGAACTCTGCCTTTAATGGCAGGGAAACACCTGTTTGGAAATGGATTGATGGAATGGCTGTAGGGGCAGTGGAGGAGGCCATAATTTTTTAAGGTGCTCTTTAACCAATTTTCTAATATTTTAGAAAAAGTGGAATGTATTATGCCATGTGACCAATTTGCAAGGTGTTCTGAGCATATCTGGACTGGGCATAGTGTCTCTTGTCTTTTTAAGAGGCCTTATGTCCTGCAGTCTATGTGCTACTTGCAGAAGTTAGGATCTAATATATTCATTTGTAGGTGGCTTTTTGGAAGAAAGAAGGTTGTATTGCAATTCCTGGGACCCCATTTATACTGATGATGGTATCAGCATTTGAAGAAAATGGGGTCCTATAGGTGAAGAGCGCAGGAATGATGGGCAGCTGATCTGTTTCAGATAGAAAGAGCATTGTGATTAAATCCTGGGACCCCATTAGTACCTATGATGGTATTTATCGTTGAAGAAAATGGGGTCCTATAGGTGAAGAGCACAATGTTGAAGTGCCAATCATCTGTTTCTTGAAGAAAGAGCATTGTGATTGAAACCTGGGACTCCATTAGTACCTATGATGGTATTCATCTTTGAAGAAAATGGGGTCCTAAAGGTAAAAAACACAATGGCTAAGGTCAGCAGCTCCATTCTGAGGAGTGAAAGCATGGCGAATCTAATATTGGTACCCAATTGGAACCATTGGTGGTAGAAACCATTGAAGAAAATGGGATACAAAGGAAGAAGACTGCAACGATTGACAGGATCCCTATTGAAGCAATGTCACCGTTTCAAGCCATCAGACCAAGTAAGTTCTTACTAATTTTGAACGTTTATGCTAAATTAATGTTCAAATGATAAGATATTTGATGTAAGGTTTACTCCCTTTTTCTGTAAAACTATTTAGAGATTGGTTAAAGAGGAACTCTGCCTTTAATGGCAGGGAAACACCTGTTTGGAAATGGATTGATGGAATGGCTGTAGGGGCAGTGGAGGAGGCCATAATTTTTTAAGGTGCTCTTTAACCAATTTTCTAATATTTTAGAAAAAGTGGAATGTATTATGCTATGTTAACAATTTGTATGGTGTTCTGAGCACATCTGGGCTGGGCATAGTATAGTGTCTCTTGTCTTTTTAAGAGGCCTTATGTCCTGCAGCCTATGTGCTACTTGCAGAAGTTAGGATCTAATATATTCAATTGTAGGTGGCTTTATGGAAGAAAGAAGGTTGTATTGCAATTCCTGGGACCCCATTTATACTGATGATGGTATCAGCATTTGAAGAAAATGGGGTCCTATAGGTGAAGAGCGCAGGAATGATGGGCAGCTGATCTGTTTCAGATAGAAAGAGCATTGTGATTAAATCCTGGGACCCCATTAGTACCTATGATGGTATTTATCGTTGAAGAAAATGGGGTCCTATAGGTGAAGAGCACAATGTTGAAGTGCCAATCATCTGTTTCTTGAAGAAAGAGCATTGTGATTGAAACCTGGGACTCCATTAGTACCTATGATGGTATTCATCTTTGAAGAAAATGGGGTCCTAAAGGTAAAAACACAATTGCTAAGGTCAGCAGCTCCATTCTGAGGAGTGAAAGCATGGCAAATCTAATATTGGTACCCAATTGGAACCATTGGTGGTAGAAACCATTGAAGAAAATGGGATACAAAGGAAGAAGACTGCAACGATTGACAGCATCCCTATTGAAGCAATGTCACCATTTCAAGCCATCAGACCAAGTAAGTTCTCACAAATTTTGAACGTTTATGCTAAATTAATTTTTAAATGCTAAGATATTTGATGTAAGGTTTACTCCCTTTTTCTGTAAAACTATTTAGAGATTGGTTAAAGAGGAACTCTGCCTTTAATGGCAGGGAAACACCTGTTTGGAAATGGATTGATGGAATGGCTGTAGGGGCAGTGGAGGAGGCCATAATTTTTTAAGGTGCTCTTTAACCAATTTACTAATATTTTAGAAAAAGTGGAATGTATTATGCCATGTTAACAATTTGCAAGGTGTTCTGAGCACATCTGGGCTGGGCATAGTGTCTCTTGTCTTTTTAAGAGGCCTTATGTACTACAGACTATGTGCTACTTGCAGAAGTTAGGATCTAATATATTCAATTGTAGGTGGCTTTTTGGAAGAAAGAAGGTTGTATTGCAATTCCTGGGACCCCATTTATACTGATGATGGTATCAGCATTTGAAGAAAATGGGGTCCTATAGGTGAAGAGCGCAGGAATGATGGGCAGCTGATCTGTTTCAGATAGAAAGTGCATTGTGATTAAATCCTGGGACCCCATTAGTACCTTTGATGGTATTTATCGTTGAAGAAAATGGGGTCCTATAGGTGAAGAGCACAATGTTGAAGTGCCAATCATCTGTTTCTTGAAGAAAGGGCATTGTGATTGAAACCTGGGACTTCATTAGTACCTATGATGGTATTCATCTTTGAAGAAAATGGGGTCCTAAAGGTAAAAACACAATGGCTAAGGTCAGCAGCTCCATTCTGAGGAGTGAAAGCATGGCGGATCTAATATTGGTACCCAATTGGAACCATTGGTGGTAGAAACCATTGAAGAAAATGGGATACAAAGGAAGAAGACTGCAACGATTGACAGCATCCCTATTGAAGCAATGTCACCATTTCAAGCCATCAGACCAAGTAAGTTCTCACTAATTTTGAACGTTTATGCTAAATTAATGTTTAAATGCTAATATATTTGATGTAAGCTTTACTCCCTTTTTCTGTAAAACTATTTAGAGATTGGTTAAAGAGGAACTCTGCCTTTAATGGCAGGGAAACACCTGTTTGGAAATGGATTGATGGAATGGCTGTAGGGGCAGTGGAGGAGGCCATAATTTTTTAAGGAGCTCTTTAACCAATTTTCTAATATTTTAGAATAAGTGGAATGTATTATGCCATGTTAACAATTTGTATGGTGTTCTGAGCACATCTGGACTGGGCATAGTGTCTCTTGTCTTTTTAAGAGGCCTTATGTCCTGCAGTCTATGTGCTACTTGCAGAAGTTAGGATCTAATATATTCAATTGTAGGTGGCTTTTTGGAAGAAAGAAGGTTGTATTGCAATTCCTGGGACCCCATTTATACTGATGATGGTATCAGCATTTGAAGAAAATGGGGTCCTATAGGTGAAGAGTGCAAGAATGATGGGCAGCTGATCTGTTTCAGGAAGAAAGAGCATTGTGATTAATTCCTGGGACCCCATTAGTACCTATGATGGTATTTATCGTTGAAGAAAATGGGGTCCTATAGGTGAAGAGCACAATGTTGAAGTGCCAATCATCTGTTTCTTGAAGAAAGAGCATTGTGATTGAAACCTGGGACTCCATTAGTACCTATGATGGTATTCATCTTTGAAGAAAATGGGGTCCTAAAGGTAAAAAACACAATGGCTAAGGTCAGCAGCTCCATTCTGAGGAGTGAAAGCATGGCGAATCTAATATTGGTACCCAATTGGAACCATTGGTGGTAGAAACCATTGAAGAAAATGGGATACAAAGGAAGAAGACTGCAACGATTGACAGGATCCCTATTGAAGCAATGTCACCATTTCAAGGCATCAGACCAAGTAAGTTCTCACAAATTTTGAACGTTTATGCTAAATTAATTTTTAAATGCTAAGATATTTAATGTAAGGTTTACTCCCTTTTTCTGTAAAACTATTTAGAGATTGGTTAAAGAGGAACTCTGCCTTTAATGGCAGGGAAACACCTGTTTGGAAATGGATTGATGGAATGGCTGTAGGGGCAGTGGAGGTGGCCATATTTTTTTAAGGTGCTCTTTAACCAATTTTCTAATATTTTAGAAAAAGTGGAATGTATTATGCCATGTGACCAATTTGCAAGGTGTTCTGAGCATATCTGGACTGGGCATAGTGTCTCTTGTCTTTTTAAGAGGCCTTATGTCCTACAGACTATGTGCTACTTGCAGAAGTTAGGATCTAATATATTCAATTGTAGGTGGCTTTTTGGAAGAAAGAAGGTTGTATTGCAATTCCTGGGACCCCATTTATACTGATGATGGTATCAGCATTTGAAGAAAATGGGGTCCTATAGGTGAAGAGGGCAGGAATGATGGGCAACTGATCTGTTTCAGGAAGAGAGAGCATTGTGATTAAATCCTGGGACCCCATTAGTACCTATGATGGTATTTATCGTTGAAGAAAATGGGGTCCTATAGGTTAAGAGCACAATGTTGAAGTGCCAATCATCTGTTTCTTGAAGAAAGGGCATTGTGATTGAAACCTGGGACTCCATTAGTACCTATGATGGTATTCATCTTTGAAGAAAATGAGGTCCTAAAGGTAAAAACACAATGGCTAAGGTCAGCAGCTCCATTCTGAGGAGTGAAAGCATGGCGAATCTAAAATTGGTACCCAATTGGAACCATTGGTGGTAGAAACCATTGAAGAAAATGGGATACAAAGGAAGAAGACTGCAACGATTGACAGCATCCCTATTGAAGCAATGTCACCATTTCAAGCCATCAGACCAAGTAAGTTCTCACAAATTTTGAACGTTTATGCTAAATTAATTTTTAAATGCTAAGATATTTGATGTAAGGTTTACTCCCTTTTTCTGTAAAACTATTTAGAGATTGGTTAAAGAGGAACTCTGCCTTTAATGGCAGGGAAACACCTGTTTGGAAATGGATTGATGGAATGGCTGTAGGGGCAGTGGAGGAGGCCATAATTTTTTAAGGTGCTCTTTAACCAATTTTCTAATATTTTAGAAAAAGTGGAATGTATTATGCCATGTGACCAATTTGCAAGGTGTTCTGAGCATATCTGGACTGGGCATAGTGTCTCTTGTCTTTTTAAGAGGCCTTATGTCCTACAGACTATGTGCTACTTGCAGAAGTTAGGATCTAATATATTCAATTGTAGGTGGCTTTTTGGAAGAAAGAAGGTTGTATTGCAATTCCTGGGACCCCATTTATACTGATGATGGTATCAGCATTTGAAGAAAATGGGGTCCTATAGGTGAAGAGGGCAGGAATGATGGGCAACTGATCTGTTTCAGGAAGAGAGAGCATTGTGATTAAATCCTGGGACCCCATTAGTACCTATGATGGTATTTATCGTTGAAGAAAATGGGGTCCTATAGGTTAAGAGCACAATGTTGAAGTGCCAATCATCTGTTTCTTGAAGAAAGGGCATTGTGATTGAAACCTGGGACTCCATTAGTACCTATGATGGTATTCATCTTTGAAGAAAATGAGGTCCTAAAGGTAAAAACACAATGGCTAAGGTCAGCAGCTCCATTCTGAGGAGTGAAAGCATGGCGAATCTAAAATTGGTACCCAATTGGAACCATTGGTGGTAGAAACCATTGAAGAAAATGGGATACAAAGGAAGAAGACTGCAACGATTGACAGCATCCCTATTGAAGCAATGTCACCATTTCAAGCCATCAGACCAAGTAAGTTCTCACAAATTTTGAACGTTTATGCTAAATTAATTTTTAAATGCTAAGATATTTGATGTAAGGTTTACTCCCTTTTTCTGTAAAACTATTTAGAGATTGGTTAAAGAGGAACTCTGCCTTTAATGGCAGGGAAACACCTGTTTGGAAATGGATTGATGGAATGGCTGTAGGGGCAGTGGAGGAGGCCATAATTTTTTAAGGTGCTCTTTAACCAATTTTCTAATATTTTAGAAAAAGTGGAATGTATTATGCTATGTTAACAATTTGTATGGTGTTCTGAGCACATCTGGGCTGGGCATAGTGTCTCTTGTCTTTTTAAGAGGCCTTATGTCCTACAGACTATGTGCTACTTGCAGAAGTTAGGATCTAATATATTCAATTGTAGGTGGCTTTTTGGAAGAAAGAAGGTTGTATTGCAATTCCTGGGACCCCATTTATACTGATGATGGTATCAGCATTTGAAGAAAATGGGGTCCTATAGGTGAAGAGGGCAGGAATGATGGGCAACTGATCTGTTTCAGGAAGAGAGAGCATTGTGATTAAATCCTGGGACCCCATTAGTACCTATGATGGTATTTATCGTTGAAGAAAATGGGGTCCTATAGGTTAAGAGCACAATGTTGAAGTGCCAATCATCTGTTTCTTGAAGAAAGGGCATTGTGATTGAAACCTGGGACTCCATTAGTACCTATGATGGTATTCATCTTTGAAGAAAATGAGGTCCTAAAGGTAAAAACACAATGGCTAAGGTCAGCAGCTCCATTCTGAGGAGTGAAAGCATGGCGAATCTAAAATTGGTACCCAATTGGAACCATTGGTGGTAGAAACCATTGAAGAAAATGGGATACAAAGGAAGAAGACTGCAACGATTGACAGCATCCCTATTGAAGCAATGTCACCATTTCAAGCCATCAGACCAAGTAAGTTCTCACAAATTTTGAACGTTTATGCTAAATTAATTTTTAAATGCTAAGATATTTGATGTAAGGTTTACTCCCTTTTTCTGTAAAACTATTTAGAGATTGGTTAAAGAGGAACTCTGCCTTTAATGGCAGGGAAACACCTGTTTGGAAATGGATTGATGGAATGGCTGTAGGGGCAGTGGAGGAGGCCATAATTTTTTAAGGTGCTCTTTAACCAATTTTCTAATATTTTAGAAAAAGTGGAATGTATTATGCTATGTTAACAATTTGTATGGTGTTCTGAGCACATCTGGGCTGGGCATAGTGTCTCTTGTCTTTTTAAGAGGCCTTATGTCCTACAGACTATGTGCTACTTGCAGAAGTTAGGATCTAATATATTCAATTGTAGGTGGCTTTTTGGAAGAAAGAAGGTTGTATTGCAATTCCTGGGACCCCATTTATACTGATGATGGTATCAGCATTTGAAGAAAATGGGGTCCTATAGGTGAAGAGCGCAGGAATGATGGGCAGCTGATCTGTTTCAGATAGAAAGAGCATTGTGATTAAATCCTGGGACCCCATTAGTACCTATGATGGTATTTATCGTTGAAGAAAATGGGGTCCTATAGGTGAAGAGCACAATGTTGAAGTGCCAATCATCTGTTTCTTGAAGAAAGGGCATTGTGATTGAAACCTGGGACTCCATTAGTACCTATGATGGTATTCATCTTTGAAGAAAATGGGGTCCTAAAGGTAAAAACACAATGGCTAAGGTCAGCAGCTCCATTCTGAGGAGTGAAAGCATGGCGGATCTAATATTGGTACCCAATTGGAACCATTGGTGATAGAAACCATTGAAGAAAATGGGATACAAAGGAAGACGACTGCAACGATTGACAGCATCCCTATTGAAGCAATGTCACCATTTCAAGCCATCAGACCAAGTAAGTTCTCACTAATTTTGAACGTTTATGCTAAATTAATTTTTAAATGCTAAGATATTTAATGTAAGGTTTACTCCCTTTTTCTGTAAAACTATTTAGAGATTGGTTAAAGAGGAACTCTGCCTTTAATGGCAGGGAAACACCTGTTTGGAAATGGATTGATGGAATGGCTGTAGGGGCAGTGGAGGAGGCCATAATTTTTTAAGGTGCTCTTTAACCAATTTTCTAATATTTTAGAAAAAGTGGAATGTATTATGCCATGTGACCAATTTGCAAGGTGTTCTGAGCATATCTGGACTGGGCATAGTGTCTCTTGTCTTTTTAAGAGGCCTTATGTCCTGCAGTCTATGTGCTACTTGCAGAAGTTAGGATCTAATATATTCAATTGTAGGTGGCTTTTTGGAAGAAAGAAGGTTGTATTGCAATTCCTGGGACCCCATTTATACTGATGATGGTATCAGCATTTGAAGAAAATGGGGTCCTATAGGTGAAGAGGGCAGGAATGATGGGCAACAGATCTGTTTCAGGAAGAGAGAGCATTGTGATTAAATCCTGGGACCCCATTAGTACCTATGATGGTATTTATCGTTGAAGAAAATGGGGTCCTATAGGTTAAGAGCACAATGTTGAAGTGACAATCATCTGTTTCTTGAAGAAAGGGCATTGTGATTGAAACCTGGGACTCCATTGGTACCTATGATGGTATTCATCTTTGAAGAAAATGAGGTCCTAAAGGTAAAAACACAATGGCTAAGGTCAGCAGCTCCATTCTGAGGAGTGAAAGCATGGCGAATCTAAAATTGGTACCCAATTGGAACCATTGGTGGTATAAACCATTGAAGAAAATGGGATACAAAGGAAGAAGACTGCAACGATTGACAGCATCCCTATTGAAGCAATGTCACCATTTCAAGCCATCAGACCAAGTAAGTTCTCACAAATTTTGAACGTTTATGCTAAATTAATTTTTAAATGCTAAGATATTTGATGTAAGGTTTACTCCCTTTTTCTGTAAAACTATTTAGAAATTGGTTAAAGAGGAACTCTGCCTTTAATGGCAGGGAAACACCTGTTTGGAAATGGATTGATGGAATGGCTGTAGGGGCAGTGGAGGAGGCCATAATTTTTTAAGGTGCTCTTTAACCAATTTTCTAATATTTTAGAAAAAGTGGAATGTATTATGCTATGTTAACAATTTGTATGGTGTTCTGAGCACATCTGGGCTGGGCATAGTGTCTCTTGTCTTTTTAAGAGGCCTTATGTCCTGCAGACTATGTGCTACTTGCAGAAGTTAGGATCTAATATATTCAATTGTAGGTGGCTTTTTGGAAGAAAGAAGGTTGTATTGCAATTCCTGGGACCCCATTTATACTGATGATGGTATCAGCATTTGAAGAAAATGGGGTCCTATAGGTGAAGAGCGCAGGAATGATGGGCAGCTGATCTGTTTCAGATAGAAAGAGCATTGTGATTAAATCCTGGGACCCCATTAGTACCTATGATGGTATTTATCGTTGAAGAAAATGGGGTCCTATAGGTGAAGAGCACAATGTTGAAGTGCCAATCATCTGTTTCTTGAAGAAAGGGCATTGTGATTGAAACCTGGGACTCCATTAGTACCTATGATGGTATTCATCTTTGAAGAAAATGGGGTCCTAAAGGTAAAAACACAATGGCTAAGGTCAGCAGCTCCATTCTGAGGAGTGAAAGCATGGCGGATCTAATATTGGTACCCAATTGGAACCATTGGTGGTAGAAACCATTGAAGAAAATGGGATACAAAGGAAGAAGACTGCAACGATTGACAGCATCCCTATTGAAGCAATGTCACCATTTCAAGCCATCAGACCAAGTAAGTTCTCACTAATTTTGAACGTTTATGCTAAATTAATGTTTAAATGCTAAGATATTTGATGTAAGGTTTACTCCCTTTTTCTGTAAAACTATTTAGAGATTGGTTAAAGAGGAACTCTGCCTTTAGTGGCAGGGAAACACCTGTTTGGAAATGGATTGATGGAATGGCTGTAGGGGCAGTGGAGGAGGCCATATTTTTTTAAGGTGCTCTTTAACCAATTTTCTAATATTTTAGAAAAAGTGGAATGTATTATGCCATGTTAACAATTTGCAAGGTGTTCTGAGCACATCTGGGCTGGGCATAGTGTCTCTTGTCTTTTTAAGAGGCCTTATGTCCTGCAGTCTATGTGCTACTTGCAGAAGTTAGGATCTAATATATTCATTTGTAGGTGGCTTTATGGAAGAAAGAAGGTTGTATTGCAATTCCTGGGACCCCATTTATACTGATGATGGTATCAGCATTTGAAGAAAATGGGGTCCTATAGGTGAAGAGGGCAGGAATGATGGGCAGCTGATCTGTTTCAGGAAGAGAGAGCATTGTGATTAAATCCTGGAACCCCATTAGTACCTATGATGGTATTCATCTTTGAAGAAAATGGGGTCCTATAGGTGAAGAGCACAATGTTAAAGTGCCAATCATCTGTTTTTTGAAGAAAGGGCATTGTGATTGAAACCTGGGACTCCATTAGTACCTATGATGGTATTCATCTTTGAAGAAAATGGGGTCCTAAAGGTAAAAACACAATGGCTAAGGTCAGCAGCTCCATTCTGAGGAGTGAAAGCATGGCGGATCTAATATTGGTACCCAATTGGAACCATTGGTGGTAGAAACCATTGAAGAAAATGGGATACAAAGGAAGAAGACTGCAACGATTGACAGCATCCCTATTGAAGCAATGTCACCATTTCAAGCCATCAGACCAAGTAAGTTCTCACAAATTTTGAACGTTTATGCTAAATTAATTTTTAAATGCTAAGATATTTGATGTAAGGTTTACTCCCTTTTTCTGTAAAACTATTTAGAGATTGGTTAAAGAGGAACTCTGCCTTTAATGGCAGGGAAACACCTGTTTGGAAATGGATTGATGGAATGGCTGTAGGGGCAGTGGAGGAGGCCATAATTTTTTAAGGTGCTCTTTAACCAATTTTCTAATATTTTAGAAAAAGTGGAATGTATTATGCCATGTGACCAATTTGCAAGGTGTTCTGAGCATATCTGGACTGGGCATAGTGTCTCTTGTCTTTTTAAGAGGCCTTATGTCCTGCAGTCTATGTGCTACTTGCAGAAGTTAGGATCTAATATATTCATTTGTAGGTGGCTTTTTGGAAGAAAGAAGGTTGTATTGCAATTCCTGGGACCCCATTTATACTGATGATGGTATCAGCATTTGAAGAAAATGGGGTCCTATAGGTGAAGAGCGCAGGAATGATGGGCAGCTGATCTGTTTCAGATAGAAAGAGCATTGTGATTAAATCCTGGGACCCCATTAGTACCTATGATGGTATTTATCGTTGAAGAAAATGGGGTCCTATAGGTGAAGAGCACAATGTTGAAGTGCCAATCATCTGTTTCTTGAAGAAAGAGCATTGTGATTGAAACCTGGGACTCCATTAGTACCTATGATGGTATTCATCTTTGAAGAAAATGGGGTCCTAAAGGTAAAAAACACAATGGCTAAGGTCAGCAGCTCCATTCTGAGGAGTGAAAGCATGGCGGATCTAATATTGGTACCCAATTGGAACCATTGGTGGTAGAAACCATTGAAGAAAATGGGATACAAAGGAAGAAGACTGCAACGATTGACAGGATCCCTATTGAAGCAATGTCACCATTTCAAGCCATCAGACCAAGTAAGTTCTCACAAATTTTGAACGTTTATGCTAAATTAATTTTTAAATGCTAAGATATTTAATGTAAGGTTTGCTCCCTTTTTCTGTAAAACTATTTAGAGATTGGTTAAAGAGGAACTCTGCCTTTAATGGCAGGGAAACACCTGTTTGGAAATGGATTGATGGAATGGCTGTAGGGGCAGTGGAGGAGGCCATAATTTTTTAAGGTGCTCTTTAACCAATTTTCTAATATTTTAGAAAAAGTGGAATGTATTATGCCATGTGACCAATTTGCAAGGTGTTCTGAGCATATCTGGACTGGGCATAGTGTCTCTTGTCTTTTTAAGAGGCCTTATGTCCTACAGACTATGTGCTACTTGCAGAAGTTAGGATCTAATATATTCAATTGTAGGTGGCTTTTTGGAAGAAAGAAGGTTGTATTGCAATTCCTGGGACCCCATTTATACTGATGATGGTATCAGCATTTGAAGAAAATGGGGTCCTATAGGTGAAGAGGGCAGGAATGATGGGCAACTGATCTGTTTCAGGAAGAGAGAGCATTGTAATTAAATCCTGGGACCCCATTAGTACCTATGATGGTATTTATCGTTGAAGAAAATGGGGTCCCATAGGTTAAGAGCACAATGTTGAAGTGCCAATCATCTGTTTCTTGAAGAAAGGGCATTGTGATTGAAACCTGGGACTCCATTAGTACCTTTGATGGTATTCATCTTTGAAGAAAATGGGGTCCTAAAGGTAAAAACACAATGGCTAAGGTCAGCAACTCCATTCTGAGGAGTGAAAGCATGGCGAATCTAAAATTGGTACCCAATTGGAACCATTGGTGGTAGAAACCATTGAAGAAAATGGGATACAAAGGAAGAAGACTGCAACGATTGACAGCATCCCTATTGAAGCAATGTCACCATTTCAAGCCATCAGACCAAGTAAGTTCTCACAAATTTTGAACGTTTATGCTAAATTAATTTTTAAATGCTAAGATATTTGATGTAAGGTTTACTCCCTTTTTCTGTAAAACTATTTAGAGATTGGTTAAAGAGGAACTCTGCCTTTAATGGCAGGGAAACACCTGTTTGGAAATGGATTGATGGAATGGCTGTAGGGGCAGTGGAGGAGGCCATAATTTTTTAAGGTGCTCCTTAACCAATTTTCTAATATTTTAGAAAAAGTGGAATGTATTATGCTATGTTAACAATTTGTATGGTGTTCTGAGCACATCTGGGCTGGGCATAGTGTCTCTTGTCTTTTTAAGAGGCCTTATGTCCTACAGACTATGTGCTACTTGCAGAAGTTAGGATCTAATATATTCAATTGTAGGTGGCTTTTTGGAAGAAAGAAGGTTGTATTGCAATTCCTGGGACCCCATTTATACTGATGATGGTATCAGCATTTGAAGAAAATGGGGTCCTATAGGTGAAGAGCGCAGGAATGATGGGCAGCTGATCTGTTTCAGATAGAAAGAGCATTGTGATTAAATCCTGGGACCCCATTAGTACCTATGATGGTATTTATCGTTGAAGAAAATGGGGTCCTATAGGTGAAGAGCACAATGTTGAAGTGCCAATCATCTGTTTCTTGAAGAAAGGGCATTGTGATTGAAACCTGGGACTCCATTAGTACCTATGATGGTATTCATCTTTGAAGAAAATGGGGTCCTAAAGGTAAAAACACAATGGCTAAGGTCAGCAGCTCCATTCTGAGGAGTGAAAGCATGGCGGATCTAATATTGGTACCCAATTGGAACCATTGGTGGTAGAAACCATTGAAGAAAATGGGATACAAAGGAAGAAGACTGCAACGATTGACAGCATCCCTATTGAAGCAATGTCACCATTTCAAGCCATCAGACCAAGTAAGTTCTCACTAATTTTGAACGTTTATGCTAAATTAATGTTTAAATGCTAAGATATTTGATGTAAGGTTTACTCCCTTTTTCTGTAAAACTATTTAGAGATTGGTTAAAGAGGAACTCTGCCTTTAATGGCAGGGAAACACCTGTTTGGAAATGGATTGATGGAATGGCTGTAGGGGCAGTGGAGGAGGCCATAATTTTTTAAGGTGCTCTTTAACCAATTTTCTAATATTTTAGAAAAAGTGGAATGTATTATGCCATGTGACCAATTTGCAAGGTGTTCTGAGCATATCTGGACTGGGCATAGTGTCTCTTGTCTTTTTAAGAGGCCTTATGTCCTACAGACTATGTGCTACTTGCAGAAGTTAGGATCTAATATATTCAATTGTAGGTGGCTTTTTGGAAGAAAGAAGGTTGTATTGCAATTCCTGGGACCCCATTTATACTGATGATGGTATCAGCATTTGAAGAAAATGGGGTCCTATAGGTGAAGAGGGCAGGAATGATGGGCAACTGATCTGTTTCAGGAAGAGAGAGCATTGTAATTAAATCCTGGGACCCCATTAGTACCTATGATGGTATTTATCGTTGAAGAAAATGGGGTCCCATAGGTTAAGAGCACAATGTTGAAGTGCCAATCATCTGTTTCTTGAAGAAAGGGCATTGTGATTGAAACCTGGGACTCCATTAGTACCTTTGATGGTATTCATCTTTGAAGAAAATGGGGTCCTAAAGGTAAAAACACAATGGCTAAGGTCAGCAACTCCATTCTGAGGAGTGAAAGCATGGCGAATCTAAAATTGGTACCCAATTGGAACCATTGGTGGTAGAAACCATTGAAGAAAATGGGATACAAAGGAAGAAGACTGCAACGATTGACAGCATCCCTATTGAAGCAATGTCACCATTTCAAGCCATCAGACCAAGTAAGTTCTCACAAATTTTGAACGTTTATGCTAAATTAATTTTTAAATGCTAAGATATTTGATGTAAGGTTTACTCCCTTTTTCTGTAAAACTATTTAGAGATTGGTTAAAGAGGAACTCTGCCTTTAATGGCAGGGAAACACCTGTTTGGAAATGGATTGATGGAATGGCTGTAGGGGCAGTGGAGGAGGCCATAATTTTTTAAGGTGCTCCTTAACCAATTTTCTAATATTTTAGAAAAAGTGGAATGTATTATGCTATGTTAACAATTTGTATGGTGTTCTGAGCACATCTGGGCTGGGCATAGTGTCTCTTGTCTTTTTAAGAGGCCTTATGTCCTACAGACTATGTGCTACTTGCAGAAGTTAGGATCTAATATATTCAATTGTAGGTGGCTTTTTGGAAGAAAGAAGGTTGTATTGCAATTCCTGGGACCCCATTTATACTGATGATGGTATCAGCATTTGAAGAAAATGGGGTCCTATAGGTGAAGAGCGCAGGAATGATGGGCAGCTGATCTGTTTCAGATAGAAAGAGCATTGTGATTAAATCCTGGGACCCCATTAGTACCTATGATGGTATTTATCGTTGAAGAAAATGGGGTCCTATAGGTGAAGAGCACAATGTTGAAGTGCCAATCATCTGTTTCTTGAAGAAAGGGCATTGTGATTGAAACCTGGGACTCCATTAGTACCTATGATGGTATTCATCTTTGAAGAAAATGGGGTCCTAAAGGTAAAAACACAATGGCTAAGGTCAGCAGCTCCATTCTGAGGAGTGAAAGCATGGCGGATCTAATATTGGTACCCAATTGGAACCATTGGTGGTAGAAACCATTGAAGAAAATGGGATACAAAGGAAGAAGACTGCAACGATTGACAGCATCCCTATTGAAGCAATGTCACCATTTCAAGCCATCAGACCAAGTAAGTTCTCACTAATTTTGAACGTTTATGCTAAATTAATGTTTAAATGCTAAGATATTTGATGTAAGGTTTACTCCCTTTTTCTGTAAAACTATTTAGAGATTGGTTAAAGAGGAACTCTGCCTTTAGTGGCAGGGAAACACCTGTTTGGAAATGGATTGATGGAATGGCTGTAGGGGCAGTGGAGGAGGCCATATTTTTTTAAGGTGCTCTTTAACCAATTTTCTAATATTTTAGAAAAAGTGGAATGTATTATGCCATGTTAACAATTTGCAAGGTGTTCTGAGCACATCTGGGCTGGGCATAGTGTCTCTTGTCTTTTTAAGAGGCCTTATTTCCTGCAGTCTATGTGCTACTTTTAGAAGTTAGGATCTAATATATTCATTTGTAGGTGGCTTTATGGAAGAAAGAAGGTTGTATTGCAATTCCTGGGACCCCATTATACTGATGATGGTATCAGCATTTGAAGAAAATGGGGTCCTATAGGTGAAGAGGGCAGGAATGATGGGCAGCTGATCTGTTTCAGGAAGAGAGAGCATTGTGATTAAATCCTGGGACCCCATTAGTACCTATGATGGTATTCATCTTTGAAGAAAATGGGGCCCTATAGGTGAAGAGCACAATGTTGAAGTGCCAATCATCTGTTTTTTGAAGAAAGGGCATTGTGATTGAAACCTGGGACTCCATTAGTACCTATGATGGTATTCATCTTTGAAGAAAATGGGGTCCTAAAGGTAAAAACACAATGGCTAAGGTCAGCAGCTCCATTCTGAGGAGTGAAAGCATGGCGCATCTAATATTGGAACCCAATTGGAACCATTGGTGGTAGAAACCATTGAAGAAAATGGGATACAAAGGAAGAAGACTGCAACGATTGACAGCATCCCTATTGAAGCAATGTCACCATTTCAAGCCATCAGACCAAGTAAGTTCTCACTAATTTTGAACGTTTATGCTAAATTAATGTTTAAATGCTTAGATATTTGATGTAAGCTTTACTCCCTTTTTCTGTAAAACTATTTAGAGATTGGTTAAAGAGGAACTCTGCCTTTAATGGCAGGGAAACACCTGTTTGGAAATGGATTGATGGAATGGCTGTAGGGGCAGTGGAGGTGGCCATATTTTTTTAAGGTGCTCTTTAACCAATTTTCTAATATTTTAGAAAAAGTGGAATGTATTATGCCATGTTAACAATTTGCAAGGTGTTCTGAGCACATCTGGACTGGGCATAGTGTCTCTTGTCTTTTTAAGAGGCCTTATGTCCTGCAGTCTATGTGCTACTTGCAGAAGTTAGGATCTAATATATTCATTTGTAGGTGGCTTTATGGAAGAAAGAAGGTTGTATTGCAATTCCTGGGACCCCATTATACTGATGATGGTATCAGCATTTGAAGAAAATGTGGTCCTATAGTAGAAGAGCGCAGGAATGATGGGCAGCTGATCTGTTTCAGGAAGAGAGAGCATTGTGATTAAATCCTGGGACCCCATTAGTACCTATGATGGTATTTATCGTTGAAGAAAATGGGGTCCTATAGGTGAAGAGCACAATGTTGAAGTGCCAATCATCTGTTTTTTGAAGAAAGGGCATTGTGATTGAAACCTGGGACTCCATTAGTACCTATGATGGTATTCATCTTTGAAGAAAATGGGGTCCTAAAGGTAAAAACACAATGGCTAAGGTCAGCAGCTCCATTCTGAGGAGTGAAAGCATGGCGCATCTAATATTGGAACCCAATTGGAACCATTGGTGGTAGAAACCATTGAAGAAAATGGGATACAAAGGAAGAAGACTGCAACGATTGACAGCATCCCTATTGAAGCAATGTCACCATTTCAAGCCATCAGACCAAGTAAGTTCTCACTAATTTTGAACGTTTATGCTAAATTAATGTTTAAATGCTTAGATATTTGATGTAAGCTTTACTCCCTTTTTCTGTAAAACTATTTAGAGATTGGTTAAAGAGGAACTCTGCCTTTAATGGCAGGGAAACACCTGTTTGGAAATGGATTGATGGAATGGCTGTAGGGGCAGTGGAGGTGGCCATATTTTTTTAAGGTGCTCTTTAACCAATTTTCTAATATTTTAGAAAAAGTGGAATGTATTATGCCATGTTAACAATTTGCAAGGTGTTCTGAGCACATCTGGACTGGGCATAGTGTCTCTTGTCTTTTTAAGAGGCCTTATGTCCTGCAGTCTATGTGCTACTTGCAGAAGTTAGGATCTAATATATTCATTTGTAGGTGGCTTTATGGAAGAAAGAAGGTTGTATTGCAATTCCTGGGACCCCATTTATACTGATGATGGTATCAGCATTTGAAGAAAATGGGGTCCTATAGGTGAAGAGTGCAAGAATGATGGGCAGCTGATCTGTTTCAGGAAGAAAGAGCATTGTGATTAATTCCTGGGACCCCATTAGTACCTATGATGGTATTTATCGTTGAAGAAAATGGGGTCCTATAGGTGAAGAGCACAATGTTGAAGTGCCAATCATCTGTTTCTTGAAGAAAGAGCATTGTGATTGAAACCTGGGACTCCATTAGTACCTATGATGGTATTCATCTTTGAAGAAAATGGGGTCCTAAAGGTAAAAAACACAATGGCTAAGGTCAGCAGCTCCATTCTGAGGAGTGAAAGCATGGCGAATCTAATATTGGTACCCAATTGGAACCATTGGTGGTAGAAACCATTGAAGAAAATGGGATACAAAGGAAGAAGACTGCAACGATTGACAGGATCCCTATTGAAGCAATGTCACCATTTCAAGCCATCAGACCAAGTAAGTTCTCACAAATTTTGAACGTTTATGCTAAATTAATTTTTAAATGCTAAGATATTTAATGTAAGGTTTACTCCCTTTTTCTGTAAAACTATTTAGAGATTGGTTAAAGAGGAACTCTGCCTTTAATGGCAGGGAAACACCTGTTTGGAAATGGATTGATGCAATGGCTGTAGGGGCAGTGGAGGAGGCCATAATTTTTTAAGGTGCTCTTTAACCAATTTACTAATATTTTAGAAAAAGTGGAATGTATTATGCCATGTTAACAATTTGTATGGTGTTCTGAGCACATCTGGACTGGGCATAGTGTCTCTTGTCTTTTTAAGAGGCCTTATGTCCTGCAGTCTATGTGCTACTTGCAGAAGTTAGGATCTAATATATTCAATTGTAGGTGGCTTTTTGGAAGAAAGAAGGTTGTATTGCAATTCCTGGGACCCCATTTATACTGATGATGGTATCAGCATTTGAAGAAAATGGGGTCCTATAGGTGAAGAGTGCAAGAATGATGGGCAGCTGATCTGTTTCAGGAAGAAAGAGCATTGTGATTAATTCCTGGGACCCCTTTAGTACCTATGATGGTATTTATCGTTGAAGAAAATGGGGTCCTATAGGTGAAGAGCACAATGTTGAAGTGCCAATCATCTGTTTCTTGAAGAAAGAGCATTGTGATTGAAACCTGGGACTCCATTAGTACCTATGATGGTATTCATCTTTGAAGAAAATGGGGTCCTAAAGGTAAAAAACACAATGGCTAAGGTCAGCAGCTCCATTCTGAGGAGTGAAAGCATGGCGAATCTAATATTGGTACCCAATTGGAACCATTGGTGGTAGAAACCATTGAAGAAAATGGGATACAAAGGAAGAAGACTGCAACGATTGACAGGATCCCTATTGAAGCAATGTCACCATTTCAAGCCATCAGACCAAGTAAGTTCTCACAAATTTTGAACGTTTATGCTAAATTAATTTTTAAATGCTAAGATATTTAATGTAAGGTTTACTCCCTTTTTCTGTAAAACTATTTAGAAATTGGTTAAAGAGGAACTCTGCCTTTAATGGCAGGGAAACACCTGTTTGGAAATGGATTGATGGAATGGCTGTAGGGGCAGTGGAGGAGGCCATAATTTTTTAAGGTGCTCTTTAACCAATTTTCTAATATTTTAGAAAAAGTGGAATGTATTATGCCATGTTAACAATTTGTATGGTGTTCTGAGCACATCTGGGCTGGGCATAGTGTCTCTTGTCTTTTTAAGAGGCCTTATGTCCTGCAGTCTATGTGCTACTTGCAGAAGTTAGGATCTAATATATTCATTTGTAGGTGGCTTTATGGAAGAAAGAAGGTTGTATTGCAATTCCTGGGACCCCATTATACTGATGATGGTATCAGCATTTGAAGAAAATGGGGTCCTATAGGTGAAGAGCGCAGGAATGATGGGCAGCTGATCTGTTTCAGGAAGAGAGAGCATTGTGATTAAATCCTGGGACCCCATTAGTACCTATGATGGTATTTATCGTTGAAGAAAATGGGGTCCTATAGGTGAAGAGCACAATGTTGAAGTGCCAATCATCTGTTTCTTGAAGAAAGAGCATTGTGATTGAAACCTGGGACTCCATTAGTACCTATGATGGTATTTATCTTTGAAGAAAATGGGGTCCTAAAGGTAAAAAACACAATGGCTAAGGTCAGCAGCTCCATTCTGAGGAGTGAAAGCATGGCGAATCTAATATTGGTACCCAATTGGAACCATTGGTGGTAAAAACCATTGAAGAAAATGGGATACAAAGGAAGAAGACTGCAACAATTTGCAGCATCCCTATTGAAGCAGTGTCACAATTTCAAGCCATCAGACCAAGTAAGTTCTCACAAAATTTGAACGTTTATGCTAAATTAATGTTCAAATGCTACGATGTAAGGTTTACTCCCTTTTTCTGTAAAACTATTTAGAGATTGGTTAAAGAGGAACTCTGCCTTTAATGGCAGGGAAACACCTGTTTGGAAATGGATTGATGGAATGGCTGTAGGGGCAGTGGAGGAGGCCATAATTTTTTAAGGTGCTCTTTAACCAATTTTCTAATATTTTAGAAAAAGTGGAATGTATTATGCTATGTTAACAATTTGTATGGTGTTCTGAGCACAACTGGGCTGGGCATAGTGTCTCTTGTCTTTTTAAGAGGCTTTATGTCTGACAGACTATGTGCTACTTGCAGAAGTTAGGATCTAATATATTCAATTGTAGGTGGCTTTATGGAAGAAAGAAGGTTGTATTGCAATTCCTGGGACCCCATTTATACTGATGATGGTATCAGCATTTGAAGAAAATGGGGTCCTATAGGTGAAGAGCGCAGGAATGATGGGCAGCTGATCTGTTTCAGATAGAAAGAGCATTGTGATTAAATCCTGGGACCCCATTAGTACCTATGATGGTATTTATCGTTGAAGAAAATGGGGTCCTATAGGTGAAGAGCACAATGTTGAAGTGCCAATCATCTGTTTCTTGAAGAAAGAGCATTGTGATTGAAACCTGGGACTCCATTAGTACCTATGATGGTATTCATCTTTGAAGAAAATGGGGTCCTAAAGGTAAAAACACAATGGCTAAGGTCAGCAGCTCCATTCTGAGGAGTGAAAGCATGGCGAATCTAATATTGGTACCCAATTGGAACCATTGGTGGTAGAAACCATTGAAGAAAATGGGATACAAAGGAAGAAGACTGCAACGATTGACAGCATCCCTATTGAAGCAATGTCACCATTTCAAGCCATCAGACCAAGTAAGTTCTCACAAATTTTGAACGTTTATGCTAAATTAATGTTTAAATGCTAAGATATTTGATGTAAGGTTTACTCCCTTTTTCTGTAAAACTATTTAGAGATTGGTTAAAGAGGAACTCTGCCTTTAATGGCAGGGAAACACCTGTTTGGAAATGGATTGATGGAATGGCTGTAGGGGCAGTGGAGGAGGCCATAATTTTTTAAGGTGCTCTTTAACCAATTTACTAATATTTTAGAAAAAGTGGAATGTATTATGCCATGTTAACAATTTGCAAGGTGTTCTGGGCACATCTGGGCTGGGCATAGTGTCTCTTGTCTTTTTAAGAGGCCTTATGTCCTACAGACTATGTGCTACTTGCAGAAGTTAGGATCTAATATATTCAATTGTAGGTGGCTTTTTGGAAGAAAGAAGGTTGTATTGCAATTCCTGGGACCCCATTTATACTGATGATGGTATCAGCATTTGAAGAAAATGGGGTCCTATAGGTGAAGAGCGCAGGAATGATGGGCAGCTGATCTGTTTCAGATAGAAAGTGCATTGTGATTAAATCCTGGGACCCCATTAGTACCTTTGATGGTATTTATCGTTGAAGAAAATGGGGTCCTATAGGTGAAGAGCACAATGTTGAAGTGCCAATCATCTGTTTCTTGAAGAAAGGGCATTGTGATTGAAACCTGGGACTCCATTAGTACCTATGATGGTATTCATCTTTGAAGAAAATGGGGTCCTAAAGGTAAAAACACAATGGCTAAGGTCAGCAGCTCCATTCTGAGGAGTGAAAGCATGGCGGATCTAATATTGGTACCCAATTGGAACCATTGGTGGTAGAAACCATTGAAGAAAATGGGATACAAAGGAAGAAGACTGCAACGATTGACAGCATCCCTATTGAAGCAATGTCACCATTTCAAGCCATCAGACCAAGTAAGTTCTCACTAATTTTGAACGTTTATGCTAAATTAATGTTTAAATGCTAAGATATTTGATGTAAGGTTTACTCCCTTTTTCTGTAAAACTATTTAGAGATTGGTTAAAGAGGAACTCTGCCTTTAATGGCAGGGAAACACCTGTTTGGAAATGGATTGATGGAATGGCTGTAGGGGCAGTGGAGGAGGCCATAATTTTTTAAGGAGCTCTTTAACCAATTTTCTAATATTTTAGAATAAGTGGAATGTATTATGCCATGTTAACAATTTGTATGGTGTTCTGAGCACATCTGGACTGGGCATAGTGTCTCTTGTCTTTTTAAGAGGCCTTATGTCCTGCAGTCTATGTGCTACTTGCAGAAGTTAGGATCTAATATATTCAATTGTAGGTGGCTTTTTGGAAGAAAGAAGGTTGTATTGCAATTCCTGGGACCCCATTATACTGATGATGGTATCAGCATTTGAAGAAAATGTGGTCCTATAGGTGAAGAGGGCAAGAATGATGGGCAGCTGATCTGTTTCAGGAAGAAAGAGCATTGTGATTAATTCCTGGGACCCCATTAGTACCTATGATGGTATTTATCGTTGAAGAAAATGGGGTCCTATAGGTGAAGAGCACAATGTTGAAGTGCCAATCATCTGTTTCTTGAAGAAAGAGCATTGTGATTGAAACCTGGGACTCCATTAGTACCTATGATGGTATTCATCTTTGAAGAAAATGGGGTCCTAAAGGTAAAAAACACAATGGCTAAGGTCAGCAGCTCCATTCTGAGGAGTGAAAGCATGGCGAATCTAATATTGGTACCCAATTGGAACCATTGGTGGTAGAAACCATTGAAGAAAATGGTATACAAAGGAAGAAGACTGCAACGATTGACAGGATCCCTATTGAAGCAATGTCACCATTTCAAGCCATCAGACCAAGTAAGTTCTCACAAATTTTGAACGTTTATGCTAAATTAATTTTTAAATGCTAAGATATTTAATGTAAGGTTTACTCCCTTTTTCTGTAAAACTATTTAGAGATTGGTTAAAGAGGAACTCTGCCTTTAATGGCAGGGAAACACCTGTTTGGAAATGGATTGATGGAATGGCTGTAGGGGCAGTGGAGGAGGCCATAATTTTTTAAGGTGCTCTTTAACCAATTTTCTAATATTTTAGAAAAAGTGGAATGTATTATGCCATGTGACCAATTTGCAAGGTGTTCTGAGCATATCTGGACTGGGCATAGTGTCTCTTGTCTTTTTAAGAGGCCTTATGTCCTACAGACTACGTGCTACTTGCAGAAGTTAGGATCTAATATATTCAATTGTAGGTGGCTTTTTGGAAGAAAGAAGGTTGTATTGCAATTCCTGGGACCCCATTTATACTGATGATGGTATCAGCATTTGAAGAAAATGGGGTCCTATAGGTGAAGAGGGCAGGAATGATGGGCAACTGATCTGTTTCAGGAAGAGAGAGCATTGTGATTAAATCCTGGGACCCCATTAGTACCTATGATGGTATTTATCGTTGAAGAAAATGGGGTCCTATAGGTTAAGAGCACAATGTTGAAGTGCCAATCATCTGTTTCTTGAAGAAAGGGCATTGTGATTGAAACCTGGGACTCCATTAGTACCTATGATGGTATTCATCTTTGAAGAAAATGAGGTCCTAAAGGTAAAAACACAATGGCTAAGGTCAGCAGCTCCATTCTGAGGAGTGAAAGCATGGCGAATCTAAAATTGGTACCCAATTGGAACCATTGGTGGTAGAAACCATTGAAGAAAATGGGATACAAAGGAAGAAGACTGCAACGATTGACAGCATCCCTATTGAAGCAATGTCACCATTTCAAGCCATCAGACCAAGTAAGTTCTCACTAATTTTGAACGTTTATGCTAAATTAATTTTTAAATGCTAAGATATTTGATGTAAGGTTTACTCCCTTTTTCTGTAAAACTATTTAGAGATTGGTTAAAGAGGAACTCTGCCTTTAATGGCAGGGAAACACCTGTTTGGAAATGGATTGATGGAATGGCTGTAGGGGCAGTGGAGGAGGCCATAATTTTTTAAGGTGCTCTTTAACCAATTTTCTAATATTTTAGAAAAAGTGGAATGTATTATGCTATGTTAACAATTTGTATGGTGTTCTGAGCACATCTGGGCTGGGCATAGTATAGTGTCTCTTGTCTTTTTAAGAGGCCTTATGTCCTACAGACTATGTGCTACTTGCAGAAGTTAGGATCTAATATATTCAATTGTAGGTGGCTTTTTGGAAGAAAGAAGGTTGTATTGCAATTCCTGGGACCCCATTTATACTGATGATGGTATCAGCATTTGAAGAAAATGGGGTCCTATAGGTGAAGAGCGCAGGAATGATGGGCAGCTGATCTGTTTCAGATAGAAAGAGCATTGTGATTAAATCCTGGGACCCCATTAGTACCTATGATGGTATTTATCGTTGAAGAAAATGGGGTCCTATAGGTGAAGAGCACAATGTTGAAGTGCCAATCATCTGTTTCTTGAAGAAAGAGCATTGTGATTGAAACCTGGGACTCCATTAGTACCTATGATGGTATTCATCTTTGAAGAAAATGGGGTCCTAAAGGTAAAAACACAATGGCTAAGGTCAGCAGCTCCATTCTGAGGAGTGAAAGCATGGCGGATCTAATATTGGTACCCAATTGGAACCATTGGTGATAGAAACCATTGAAGAAAATGGGATACAAAGGAAGAAGACTGCAACGATTGACAGCATCCCTATTGAAGCAATGTCACCATTTCAAGCCATCAGACCAAGTAAGTTCTCACTAATTTTGAACGTTTATGCTAAATTAATGTTTAAATGCTAAGATATTTGATGTAAGGTTTACTCCCTTTTTCTGTAAAACTATTTAGAGATTGGTTAAAGAGGAACTCTGCCTTTAGTGGCAGGGAAACACCTGTTTGGAAATGGATTGATGGAATGGCTGTAGGGGCAGTGGAGGAGGCCATATTTTTTTAAGGTGCTCTTTAACCAATTTTCTAATATTTTAGAAAAAGTGGAATGTATTATGCCATGTTAACAATTTGCAAGGTGTTCTGAGCACATCTGGGCTGGGCATAGTGTCTCTTGTCTTTTTAAGAGGCCTTATGTCCTGCAGTCTATGTGCTACTTGCAGAAGTTAGGATCTAATATATTCATTTGTAGGTGGCTTTATGGAAGAAAGAAGGTTGTATTGCAATTCCTGGGACCCCATTATACTGATGATGGTATCAGCATTTGAAGAAAATGGGGTCCTATAGGTGAAGAGGGCAGGAATGATGGGCAGCTGATCTGTTTCAGGAAGAGAGAGCATTGTGATTAAATCCTGGGACCCCATTAGTACCTATGATGGTATTCATCTTTGAAGAAAATGGGGCCCTATAGGTGAAGAGCACAATGTTGAAGTGCCAATCATCTGTTTTTTGAAGAAAGGGCATTGTGATTGAAACCTGGGACTCCATTAGTACCTATGATGGTATTCATCTTTGAAGAAAATGGGGTCCTAAAGGTAAAAACACAATGGCTAAGGTCAGCAGCTCCATTCTGAGGAGTGAAAGCATGGCGGATCTAATATTGGTACCCAATTGGAACCATTGGTGGTAGAAACCATTGAAGAAAATGGGATACAAAGGAAGAAGACTGCAACGATTGACAGCATCCCTATTGAAGCAGTGTCACCATTTCAAGCCATCAGACCAAGTAAGTTCTCACTAATTTTGAACGTTTATGCTAAATTAATTTTTAAATGCTAAGATATTTGATGTAAGGTTTACTCCCTTTTTCTGTAAAACTATTTAGAGATTGGTTAAAGAGGAACTCTGCCTTTAGTGGCAGGGAAACACCTGTTTGGAAATGGATTGATGGAATGGCTGTAGGGGCAGTGGAGGAGGCCATATTTTTTTAAGGTGCTCTTTAACCAATTTTCTAATATTTTAGAAAAAGTGGAATGTATTATGCCATGTTAACAATTTGCAAGGTGTTCTGAGCACATCTGGGCTGGGCATAGTGTCTCTTGTCTTTTTAAGAGGCCTTATGTCCTGCAGTCTATGTGCTACTTGCAGAAGTTAGGATCTAATATATTCATTTGTAGGTGGCTTTATGGAAGAAAGAAGGTTGTATTGCAATTCCTGGGACCCCATTATACTGATGATGGTATCAGCATTTGAAGAAAATGGGGTCCTATAGGTGAAGAGCGCAGGAATGATGGGCAGCTGATCTGTTTCAGATAGAAAGAGCATTGTGATTAAATCCTGGGACCCCATTAGTACCTATGATGGTATTCATCTTTGAAGAAAATGGGGCCCTATAGGTGAAGAGCACAATGTTGAAGTGCCAATCATCTGTTTTTTGAAGAAAGGGCATTGTGATTGAAACCTGGGACTCCATTAGTACCTATGATGGTATTCATCTTTGAAGAAAATGGGGTCCTAAAGGTAAAAACACAATGGCTAAGGTCAGCAGCTCCATTCTGAGGAGTGAAAGCATGGCGGATCTAATATTGGTACCCAATTGGAACCATTGGTGGTAGAAACCATTGAAGAAAATGGGATACAAAGGAAGAAGACTGCAACGATTGACAGCATCCCTATTGAAGCAATGTTACCATTTCAAGCCATCAGACCAAGTAAGTTCTCACTAATTTTGAACGTTTATGCTAAATTAATGTTTAAATGCTTAGATATTTGATGTAAGCTTTACTCCCTTTTTCTGTAAAACTATTTAGAGATTGGTTAAAGAGGAACTCTGCCTTTAATGGCAGGGAAACACCTGTTTGGAAATGGATTGATGGAATGGCTGTAGGGGCAGTGGAGGAGGCCATATTTTTTTAAGGTGCTCTTTAACCAATTTTCTAATATTTTAGAAAAAGTGGAATGTATTATGCCATGTTAACAATTTGCAAGGTGTTCTGAGCACATCTGGACTGGGCATAGTGTCTCTTGTCTTTTTAAGACGCCTTATGTACTACAGACTATGTGCTACTTGCAGAAGTTAGGATCTAATATATTCATTTGTAGGTGGCCTTATGGAAGAAAGAAGGTTGTATTGCAATTCCTGAGACCCCATTATACTGATGATGGTATCAGCATTTGAAGAAAATGGGGTCCTATAGGTGAAGAGCCCAGGAATGATGGGCAGCTGATCTGTTTCAGGAAAAGAGAGCATTGTGATTAAATCCTGGGACCCCATTAGTACCTATGATGGTATTTATCGTTGAAGAAAATGGGGTCCTATAGGTGAAGAGCACAATGTTGAAGTGCCAATCATCTGTTTCTTGAAGAAAGAGCATTGTGATTGAAACCTGGGACTCCATTAGTACCTATGATGGTATTTATCTTTGAAGAAAATGGGGTCCTAAAGGTAAAAACACAATGGCTAAGGTCAGCAGCTCCATTCTGAGGAGTGAAAGCATGGCGAATCTAATATTGGTACCCAATTGGAACCATTGGTGGTAGAAACCATTGAAGAAAATGGGATACAAAGGAAGAAGACTGCAACGATTAACAGCATCCCTATTGAAGCAGTGTCACAATTTCAAGCCATCAGACCAAGTAAGTTCTCACAAAATTTGAACGTTTATGCTAAATTAATGTTCAAATGCTACGATGTAAGGTTTACTCCCTTTTTCTGTAAAACTATTTAGAGATTGGTTAAAGAGGAACTCTGCCTTTAATGGCAGGGAAACACCTGTTTGGAAATGGATTGATGGAATGGCTGTAGGGGCAGTGGAGGAGGCCATAATTTTTTAAGGTGCTCTTTAACCAATTTTCTTATATTTTAGAAAAAGTGGAATGTATTATGCCATGTTAACAATTTGTATGGTGTTCTGAGCACATCTGGGCTGGGCATAGTGTCTCTTGTCTTTTTAAGAGGCCTTATGTCCTACAGACTATGTGCTACTTGCAGAAGTTAGGATCTAATATATTCAATTGTAGGTGGCTTTTTGGAAGAAAGAAGGTTGTATTGCAATTCCTGGGACCCCATTTATACTGATGATGGTATCAGCATTTGAAGAAAATGGGGTCCTATAGGTGAAGAGCGCAAGAATGATGGGCAGCTGATCTGTTTCAGGAAGAAAGAGCATTGTGATTAAATCCTGGGACCCCATTAGTACCTATGATGGTATTTATCGTTGAAGAAAATGGGGTCCTATAGGTTAAGAGCACAATGTTGAAGTGCCAATCATCTGTTTCTTGAAGAAAGAGCATTGTGATTGAAACCTGGGACTCCATTAGTACCTATGATGGTATTCATCTTTGAAGAAAATGGGGTCCTAAAGGTAAAAAACACAATGGCTAAGGTCAGCAGCTCCATTCTGAGGAGTGAAAGCATGGCGAATCTAATATTGGCACCCAATTGGAACCATTGGTGGTAGAAACCATTGAAGAAAATGGGATACAAAGGAAGAAGACTGCAACGATTGACAGCATCCCTATTGAAGCAATGTCACCATTTCAAGCCATCAGACCAAGTAAGTTCTCACAAATTTTGAACGTTTATGCTAAATTAATTTTTAAATGCTAAGATATTTAATGTAAGGTTTACTCCCTTTTTCTGTAAAACTATTTAGAGATTGGTTAAAGAGGAACTCTGCCTTTAATGGCAGGGAAACACCTGTTTGGAAATGGATTGATGGAATGGCTGTAGGGGCAGTGGAGGAGGCCATAATTTTTTAAGGTGCTCTTTAACCAATTTTCTAATATTTTAGAAAAAGTGGAATGTATTATGCCATGTGACCAATTTGCAAGGTGTTCTGAGCATATCTGGACTGGGCATAGTGTCTCTTGTCTTTTTAAGAGGCCTTATGTCCTGCAGTCTATGTGCTACTTGCAGAAGTTAGGATCTAATATATTCAATTGTAGGTGGCTTTTTGGAAGAAAGAAGGTTGTATTGCAATTCCTGGGACCCCATTTATACTGATGATGGTATCAGCATTTGAAGAAAATGGGGTCCTATAGGTGAAGAGGGCAGGAATGATGGGCAACTGATCTGTTTCAGGAAGAGAGAGCATTGTGATTAAATCCTGGGACCCCATTAGTACCTATGATGGTATTTATCGTTGAAGAAAATGGGGTCCTATAGGTTAAGAGCACAATGTTGAAGTGCCAATCATCTGTTTCTTGAAGAAAGGGCATTGTGATTGAAACCTGGGACTCCATTAGTACCTATGATGGTATTCATCTTTGAAGAAAATGAGGTCCTAAAGGTAAAAACACAATGGCTAAGGTCAGCAGCTCCATTCTGAGGAGTGAAAGCATGGCGGATCTAATATTGGTACCCAATTGGAACCATTGGTGGTAGGAATCATTGAAGAAAATGGGATACAAAGGAAGAACACTACAACGATTGACAGCATCCCTATTGAAGCAATGTCACCATTTCAAGCCATCAGCCCAAGTAAGTTCTCACTAATTTTGAACGTTTATGCTAAATTAATTTTTAAATGCTAAGATATTTGATGTAAGGTTTACTCCCTTTTTCTGTAAAACTATTTAGAGATTGGTTAAAGAGGAACTCTGCCTTTAATGGCAGGGAAACACCTGTTTGGAAATGGATTGATGGAATGGCTGTAGGGGCAGTGGAGGAGGCCATAATTTTTTAAGGTGCTCTTTAACCAATTTTCTAATATTTTAGAAAAAGTGGAATGTATTATGCTATGTTAACAATTTGTATGGTGTTCTGAGCACATCTGGGCTGGGCATAGTGTCTCTTGTCTTTTTAAGAGGCCTTATGTCCTACAGACTATGTGCTACTTGCAGAAGTTAGGATCTAATATATTCAATTGTAGGTGGCTTTTTGGAAGAAAGAAGGTTGTATTGCAATTCCTGGGACCCCATTTATACTGATGATGGTATCAGCATTTGAAGAAAATGGGGTCCTATAGGTGAAGAGCGCAGGAATGATGGGCAGCTGATCTGTTTCAGATAGAAAGAGCATTGTGATTAAATCCTGGGACCCCATTAGTACCTATGATGGTATTTATCGTTGAAGAAAATGGGGTCCTATAGGTGAAGAGCACAATGTTGAAGTGCCAATCATCTGTTTCTTGAAGAAAGGGCATTGTGATTGAAACCTGGGACTCCATTAGTACCTATGATGGTATTCATCTTTGAAGAAAATGGGGTCCTAAAGGTAAAAACACAATGGCTAAGGTCAGCAGCTCCATTCTGAGGAGTGAAAGCATGGCGAATCTAAAATTGGTACCCAATTGGAACCATTGGTGGTAGAAACCATTGAAGAAAATGGGATACAAAGGAAGAAGACTGCAACGATTGACAGCATCCCTATTGAAGCAATGTCACCATTTCAAGCCATCAGACCAAGTAAGTTCTCACTAATTTTGAACGTTTATGCTAAATTAATGTTTAAATGCTAAGATATTTGATGTAAGGTTTACTCCCTTTTTCTGTAAAACTATTTAGAGATTGGTTAAAGAGGAACTCTGCCTTTAATGGCAGGGAAACACCTGTTTGGAAATGGATTGATGGAATGGCTGTAGGGGCAGTGGAGGAGGCCATAATTTTTTAAGGTGCTCTTTAACCAATTTTCTAATATTTTAGAAAAAGTGGAATGTATTATGCCATGTGACCAATTTGCAAGGTGTTCTGAGCACATCTGGGCTGGGCATGGTGTCTCTTGTCTTTTTAAGAGGCCTTATGTCCTACAGACTATGTGCTACTTGCAGAAGTTAGGATCTAATATATTCAATTGTAGGTGGCTTTTTGGAAGAAAGAAGGTTGTATTGCAATTCCTGGGACCCCATTTATACTGATGATGGTATCAGCATTTGAAGAAAATGGGGTCCTATAGGTGAAGAGGGCAGGAATGATGGGCAAGTGATCTGTTTCAGGAAGAGAGAGCATTGTGATTAAATCCTGGGACCCCATTAGTACCTATGATGGTATTTATCGTTGAAGAAAATGGGGTCCTATAGGTGAAGAGCACAATGTTGAAGTGCCAATCATCTGTTTCTTGAAGAAAGGGCATTGTGATTGAAACCTGGGACTCCATTAGTACCTATGATGGTATTCATCTTTGAAGAAAATGGGGTCCTAAAGGTAAAAACACAATGGCTAAGGTCAGCAGCTCCATTCTGAGGAGTGAAAGCATGGCGAATCTACTATTGGTACCCAATTGGAACCATTGGTGGTAGAAACCATTGAAGAAAATGGGGTCCTAAAGGTAAAAACACAATGGCTAAGGTCAGCAGCTCCATTCTGAGGAGTGAAAGCATGGCGGATCTAATATTGGTACCCAATTGGAACCATTGGTGGTAAAAACCATTGAAGAAAATGGGATACAAAGGAAGAAGACTGCAACGATTGACAGCATCCCTATTGAAGCAATGTTACCATTTCAAGCCATCAGACCAAGTAAGTTCTCACTAATTTTGAACGTTTATGCTAAATTAATGTTTAAATGCTAAGATATTTGATGTAAGGTTTACTCCCTTTTTCTGTAAAACTATTTAGAGATTGGTTAAAGAGGAACTCTGCCTTTAGTGGCAGGGAAACACCTGTTTGGAAATGGATTGATGGAATGGCTGTAGGGGCAGTGGAGGAGGCCATATTTTTTTAAGGTGCTCTTTAACCAATTTTCTAATATTTTAGAAAAAGTGGAATGTATTATGCCATGTTAACAATTTGCAAGGTGTTCTGAGCACATCTGGACTGGGCATAGTGTCTCTTGTCTTTTTAAGAGGCCTTATGTCCTGCAGTCTATGTGCTACTAGCAGAAGTTAGGATCTAATATATTCATTTGTAGGTGGCTTTATGGAAGAAAGAAGGTTGTATTGCAATTCCTGGGACCCCATTTATACTGATGATGGTATCAGCATTTGAAGAAAATGGGGTCCTATAGGTGAAGAGGGCAGGAATGATGGGCAGCTGATCTGTTTCAGGAAGAGAGAGCATTGTGATTAAATCCTGGGACCCCATTAGTACCTATGATGGTATTTATCGTTGAAGAAAATGGGGTCCTATAGGTGAAGAGCACAATGTTGAAGTGCCAATCATCTGTTTCTTGAAGAAAGAGCATTGTGATTGAAACCTGGGACTCCATTAGTACCTATGATGGTATTTATCTTTGAAGAAAATGGGGTCCTAAAGGTAAAAAACACAATGGCTAAGGTCAGCAGCTGCATTCTGAGGAGTGAAAGCATGGCGAATCTAATATTGGTACCCAATTGGAACCATTGGTGGTAGAAACCATTGAAGAAAATGGGATACAAAGGAAGAAGACTGCAACGATTAACAGCATCCCTATTGAAGCAGTGTCACAATTTCAAGCCATCAGACCAAGTAAGTTCTCACAAAATTTGAACGTTTATGCTAAATTAATGTTCAAATGCTACGATGTAAGGTTTACTCCCTTTTTCTGTAAAACTATTTAGAGATTGGTTAAAGAGGAACTCTGCCTTTAATGGCAGGGAAACACCTGTTTGGAAATGGATTGATGGAATGGCTGTAGGGGCAGTGGAGGAGGCCATAATTTTTTAAGGTGCTCTTTAACCAATTTTCTAATATTTTAAAAAAAGTGGAATGTATTATGCCATGTGACCAATTTGCAAGGTGTTCTGAGCATATCTGGACTGGGCATAGTGTCTCTTGTCTTTTTAAGAGGCCTTATGTCCTGCAGTCTATGTGCTACTTGCAGAAGTTAGGATCTAATATATTCAATTGTAGGTGGCTTTTTGGAAGAAAGAAGGTTGTATTGCAATTCCTGGGACCCCATTTATACTGATGATGGTATCAGCATTTGAAGAAAATTGGGGTCCTATAGGTGAAGAGGGCAGGAATGATGGGCAACTGATCTGTTTCAGGAAGAGAGAGCATTGTGATTAAATCCTGGGACCCCATTAGTACCTATGATGGTATTTATCGTTGAAGAAAATGGGGTCCTATAGGTTAAGAGCACAATGTTGAAGTGCCAATCATCTGTTTCTTGAAGAAAGGGCATTGTGATTGAAACCTGGGACTCCATTAGTACCTATGATGGTATTCATCTTTGAAGAAAATGAGGTCCTAAAGGTAAAAACACAATGGCTAAGGTCAGCAGCTCCATTCTGAGGAGTGAAAGCATGGCGAATCTAATATTGGTACCCAATTGGAACCATTGGTGGTAGAAACCATTGAAGAAAATGGGATACAAAGGAAGAAGACTGCAACGATTGACAGCATCCCTATTGAAGCAATGTCACCATTTCAAGCCATCAGACCAAGTAAGTTCTCACAAAATTTGAACGTTTATGCTAAATTAATGTTCAAATGCTAAGATATTTGATGTAAGGTTTACTCCCTTTTTCTGTAAAACTATTTAGAGATTGGTTAAAGAGGAACTCTGCCTTTAATGGCAGGGAAACACCTGTTTGGAAATGGATTGATGGAATGGCTGTAGGGGCAGTGGAGGAGGCCATAATTTTTTAAGGTGCTCTTTAACCAATTTTCTAATATTTTAAAAAAAGTGGAATGTATTATGCCATGTGACCAATTTGCAAGGTGTTCTGAGCACATCTGGACTGGGCATAGTGTCTCTTGTCTTTTTAAGAGGCCTTATGTCCTGCAGTCTATGTGCTACTTGCAGAAGTTAGGATCTAATATATTCAATTGTAGGTGGCTTTTTGGAAGAAAGAAGGTTGTATTGCAATTCCTGGGACCCCATTTATACTGATGATGGTATCAGCATTTGAAGAAAATGGGGTCCTATAGGTGAAGAGGGCAGGAATGATGGGCAACTGATCTGTTTCAGGAAGAGAGAGCATTGTGATTAAATCCTGGGACCCCATTAGTACCTATGATGGTATTTATCAGTGAAGAAAATGGGGTCCTATAGGTGAAGAGCACAATGTTGAAGTGCCAATCATCTGTTTCTTGAAGAAAGGGCATTGTGATTGAAACCTGGGACTCCATTAGTACCTATGATGGTATTCATCTTTGAAGAAAATGGGGTCCTAAAGGTAAAAACACAATGGCTAAGGTCAGCAGCTCCATTCTGAGGAGTGAAAGCATGGCGAATCTAAAATTGGTACCCAATTGGAACCATTGGTGGTAGAAACCATTGAAGAAAATGGGATACAAAGGAAGAAGACTGCAACGATTGACAGCATCCCTATTGAAGCAATGTCACCATTTCAAGCCATCAGACCAAGTAAGTTCTCACTAATTTTGAACGTTTATGCTAAATTAATTTTTAAATGCTAAGATATTTGATGTAAGGTTTACTCCCTTTTTCTGTAAAACTATTTAGAGATTGGTTAAAGAGGAACTCTGCCTTTAATGGCAGGGAAACACCTGTTTGGAAATGGATTGATGGAATGGCTGTAGGGGCAGTGGAGGAGGCCATAATTTTTTAAGGTGCTCTTTAACCAATTTTCTAATATTTTAGAAAAAGTGAAATGTATTATGCCATGTTAACAATTTGTATGGTGTTCTGGGCACATCTGGGCTGGGCATAGTGTCTCTTGTCTTTTTAAGAGGCCTTATGTCCTACAGACTATGTGCTACTTGCAGAAGTTAGGATCTAATATATTCAATTGTAGGTGGCTTTTTGGAAGAAAGAAGGTTGTATTGCAATTCCTGGGACCCCATTTATACTGATGATGGTATCAGCATTTGAAGAAAATGGGGTTCTATAGGTGAAGAGCGCAGGAATGATGGGCAGCTGATCTGTTTCAGATAGAAAGAGCATTGTGATTAAATCCTGGGACCCCATTAGTACCTATGATGGTATTTATCGTTGAAGAAAATGGGGTCCTATAGGTGAAGAGCACAATGTTGAAGTGCCAATCATCTGTTTCTTGAAGAAAGGGCATTGTGATTGAAACCTGGGACTCCATTAGTACCTATGATGGTATTCATCTTTGAAGAAAATGGGGTCCTAAAGGTAAAAACACAATGGCTAAGGTCAGCAGCTCCATTCTGAGGAGTGAAAGCATGGCGAATCTAAAATTGGTACCCAATTGGAACCATTGGTGGTAGAAACCATTGAAGAAAATGGGATACAAAGGAAGAAGACTGCAACGATTGACAGCATCCCTATTGAAGCAATGTCACCATTTCAAGCCATCAGACCAAGTAAGTTCTCACTAATTTTGAACGTTTATGCTAAATTAATTTTTAAATGCTAAGATATTTGATGTAAGGTTTACTCCCTTTTTCTGTAAAACTATTTAGAGATTGGTTAAAGAGGAACTCTGCCTTTAATGGCAGGGAAACACCTGTTTGGAAATGGATTGATGGAATGGCTGTAGGGGCAGTGGAGGAGGCCATAATTTTTTAAGGTGCTCTTTAACCAATTTTCTAATATTTTAGAAAAAGTGGAATGTATTATGCCATGTGACCAATTTGCAAGGTGTTCTGAGCACATCTGGGCTGGGCATGGTGTCTCTTGTCTTTTTAAGAGGCCTTATGTCCTACAGACTATGTGCTACTTGCAGAAGTTAGGATCTAATATATTCAATTGTAGGTGGCTTTTTGGAAGAAAGAAGGTTGTAGTGCAATTCCTGGGACCCCATTTATACTGATGATGGTATCAGCATTTGAAGAAAATGGGGTCCTATAGGTGAAGAGGGCAGGAATGATGGGCAAGTGATCTGTTTCAGGAAGAGAGAGCATTGTGATTAAATCCTGGGACCCCATTAGTACCTATGATGGTATTTATCGTTGAAGAAAATGGGGTCCTATAGGTGAAGAGCACAATGTTGAAGTGCCAATCATCTGTTTCTTGAAGAAAGGGCATTGTGATTGAAACCTGGGACTCCATTAGTACCTATGATGGTATTCATCTTTGAAGAAAATGGGGTCCTAAAGGAAAAAACACAATGGCTAAGGTCAGCAGCTCCATTCTGAGGAGTGAAAGCATGGCGAATCTACTATTGGTACCCAATTGGAACCATTGGTGGTAGAAACCATTGAAGAAAATGGGGTCCTAAAGGTAAAAATACAATGGCTAAGGTCAGCAGCTCCATTCTGAGGAGTGAAAGCATGGCGGATCTAATATTGGTACCCAATTGGAACCATTGGTGGTAGAAACCATTGAAGAAAATGGGATACAAAGGAAGAAGACTGCAACGATTGACAGCATCCCTATTGAAGCAATGTTACCATTTCAAGCCATCAGGCCAAGTAAGTTCTCACTAATTTTGAACGTTTATGCTAAATTAATGTTTAAATGCTAAGATATTTGATGTAAGGTTTACTCCCTTTTTCTGTAAAACTATTTAGAGATTGGTTAAAGAGGAACTCTGCCTTTAGTGGCAGGGAAACACCTGTTTGGAAATGGATTGATGGAATGGCTGTAGGGGCAGTGGAGGAGGCCATATTTTTTTAAGGTGCTCTTTAACCAATTTTCTAATATTTTAGAAAAAGTGGAATGTATTATGCCATGTTAACAATTTGCAAGGTGTTCTGAGCACATCTGGACTGGGCATAGTGTCTCTTGTCTTTTTAAGAGGCCTTATGTCCTGCAGTATATGTGCTACTAGCAGAAATTAGGATCTAATATATTCATTTGTAGGTGGCTTTATGGAAGAAAGAAGGTTGTATTGCAATTCCTGGGACCCCATTTATACTGATGATGGTATCAGCATTTGAAGAAAATGGGGTCCTATAGGTGAAGAGGGCAGGAATGATGGGCAGCTGATCTGTTTCAGGAAGAGAGAGCATTGTGATTAAATCCTGGGACCCCATTAGTACCTATGATGGTATTTATCGTTGAAGAAAATGGGGTCCTATAGGTGAAGAGCACAATGTTGAAGTGCCAATCATCTGTTTCTTGAAGAAAGAGCATTGTGATTGAAACCTGGGACTCCATTAGTACCTATGATGGTATTTATCTTTGAAGAAAATGGGGTCCTAAAGGTAAAAAACACAATGGCTAAGGTCAGCAGCTCCATTCTGAGGAGTGAAAGCATGGCGAATCTAATATTGGTACCCAATTGGAACCATTGGTGGTAGAAACCATTGAAGAAAATGGGATACAAAGGAAGAAGACTGCAACGATTGACAGCATCCCTATTGAAGCAATGTCACCATTTCAAGCCATCAGACCAAGTAAGTTCTCACAAATTTTGAACGTTTATGCTAAATTAATTTTTAAATGCTAAGATATTTGATGTAAGGTTTACTCCCTTTTTCTGTAAAACTATTTAGAGATTGGTTAAAGAGGAACTCTGCCTTTAATGGCAGGGAAACACCTGTTTGGAAATGGATTGATGGAATGGCTGTAGGGGCAGTGGAGGAGGCCATAATTTTTTAAGGTGCTCTTTAACCAATTTTCTAATATTTTAGAAAAAGTGGAATGTATTATGCTATGTTAACAATTTGTATGGTGTTCTGAGCACATCTGGGCTGGGCATAGTGTCTCTTGTCTTTTTAAGAGGCCTTATGTCCTACAGACTATGTGCTACTTGCAGAAGTTAGGATCTAATATATTCAATTGTAGGTGGCTTTTTGGAAGAAAGAAGGTTGTATTGCAATTCCTGGGACCCCATTTATACTGATGATGGTATCAGCATTTGAAGAAAATGGGGTCCTATAGGTGAAGAGCGCAGGAATGATGGGCAGCTGATCTGTTTCAGATAGAAAGAGCATTGTGATTAAATCCTGGGACCCCATTAGTACCTATGATGGTATTTATCGTTGAAGAAAATGGGGTCCTATAGGTTAAGAGCACAATGTTGAAGTGCCAATCATCTGTTTCTTGAAGAAAGAGCATTGTGATTGAAACCTGGGACTCCATTAGTACCTATGATGGTATTCATCTTTGAAGAAAATGGGGTCCTAAAGGTAAAAAACACAATGGCTAAGGTCAGCAGCTCCATTCTGAGGAGTGAAAGCATGGCAAATCTAATATTGGTACCCAATTGGAACCATTGGTGGTAGAAACCATTGAAGAAAATGGGATACAAAGGAAGAAGACTGCAACGATTGACAGCATCCCTATTGAAGCAATGTCACCATTTCAAGCCATCAGACCAAGTAAGTTCTCACAAATTTTGAACGTTTATGCTAAATTAATTTTTAAATGCTAAGATATTTAATGTAAGGTTTACTCCCTTTTTCTGTAAAACTATTTAGAGATTGGTTAAAGAGGAACTCTGCCTTTAATGGCAGGGAAACACCTGTTTGGAAATGGATTGATGGAATGGCTGTAGGGGCAGTGGAGGAGGCCATAATTTTTTAAGGTGCTCTTTAACCAATTTTCTAATATTTTAGAAAAAGTGGAATGTATTATGCCATGTGACCAATTTGCAAGGTGTTCTGAGCATATCTGGACTGGGCATAGTGTCTCTTGTCTTTTTAAGAGGCCTTATGTCCTGCAGTCTATGTGCTACTTGCAGAAGTTAGGATCTAATATATTCAATTGTAGGTGGCTTTATGGAAGAAAGAAGGTTGTATTGCAATTCCTGGGACCCCATTTATACTGATGATGGTATCAGCATTTGAAGAAAATGGGGTCCTATAGGTGAAGAGGGCAGGAATGATGAGCAACTGATCTGTTTCAGGAAGAGAGAGCATTGTGATTAAATCCTGGGACCCCATTAGTACCTATGATGGTATTTATCAGTGAAGAAAATGGGGTCCTATAGGTTAAGAGCACAATGTTGAAGTGCCAATCATCTGTTTCTTGAAGAAAGGGCATTGTGATTGAAACCTGGGACTCCATTAGTACCTATGATGGTATTCATCTTTGAAGAAAATGAGGTCCTAAAGGTAAAAACACAATGGCTAAGGTCAGCAGCTCCATTCTGAGGAGTGAAAGCATGGCGGATCTAATATTGGTACCCAATTGGAACCATTGGTGGTAGGAATCATTGAAGAAAATGGGATACAAAGGAAGAACACTACAACGATTGACAGCATCCCTATTGAAGCAATGTCACCATTTCAAGCCATCAGCCCAAGTAAGTTCTCACTAATTTTGAACGTTTATGCTAAATTAATGTTTAAATGCTAAGATATTTGATGTAAGGTTTACTCCCTTTTTCTGTAAAACTATTTAGAGATTGGTTAAAGAGGAACTCTGCCTTTAATGGCAGGGAAACACCTGTTTGGAAATGGATTGATGGAATGGCTGTAGGGGCAGTGGAGGAGGCCATAATTTTTTAAGGTGCTCTTTAACCAATTTTCTAATATTTTAGAAAAAGTGGAATGTATTATGCTATGTTAACAATTTGTATGGTGTTCTGAGCACATCTGGGCTGGGCATAGTGTCTCTTGTCTTTTTAAGAGGCCTTATGTCCTACAGACTATGTGCTACTTGCAGAAGTTAGGATCTAATATATTCAATTGTAGGTGGCTTTTTGGAAGAAAGAAGGTTGTATTGCAATTCCTGGGACCCCATTTATACTGATGAAGGTATCAGCATTTGAAGAAAATGGGGTCCTATAGGTGAAGAGCGCAGGAATGATGGGCAGCTGATCTGTTTCAGATAGAAAGAGCATTGTGATTAAATCCTGGGACCCCATTAGTACCTATGATGGTATTTATCGTTGAAGAAAATGGGGTCCTATAGGTGAAGAGCACAATGTTGAAGTGCCAATCATCTGTTTCTTGAAGAAAGAGCATTGTGATTGAAACCTGGGACTCCATTAGTACCTATGATGGTATTCATCTTTGAAGAAAATGGGGTCCTAAAGGTAAAAACACAATGGCTAAGGTCAGCAGCTCCATTCTGAGGAGTGAAAGCATGGCGAATCTAAAATTGGTACCCAATTGGAACCATTGGTGGTAGAAACCATTGAAGAAAATGGGATACAAAGGAAGAAGACTGCAACGATTGACAGCATCCCTATTGAAGCAATGTCACCATTTCAAGCCATCAGACCAAGTAAGTTCTCACTAATTTTGAACGTTTATGCTAAATTAATGTTTAAATGCTAAGATATTTGATGTAAGGTTTACTCCCTTTTTCTGTAAAACTATTTAGAGATTGGTTAAAGAGGAACTCTGCCTTTAATGGCAGGGAAACACCTGTTTGGAAATGGATTGATGGAATGGCTGTAGGGGCAGTGGAGGAGGCTGTGCTGCCCACTGGCAAATGTTATGCAGGTTAAATGATGTTCATAATTTGTTCATTATGTAACAGATGTTTATTGCTGGCGCCATCTAATGGCCAAAGTTAATAACTACTTACATTCTGTTTTCCCCACCCACTAGCAGCTACAAAGGATTGTGGGTAGGAGAAGGGCAGTTCCCTTCATGTCTACACAGAGAGAAGACCTATATTCATTCATCTTAACCCTTGTTGTAGTATTGCCGGTAAGGAGACTGTCTATAAGAATCTATAGCTACTAGCAGCTATAGGACCACTCTGTATAAAGTCTCTTATATGAAGTGTAATGTATAGATCTGTAATTGCACTGTAATTGCACAGATGGGCCCAACCTCATGGTCGGCCATGTTTGGTCCCAAACTGTATATGTATCAGCTTGTTTCCTGTTATATGCTAATGTAATGTATGTAACATGCTCCTGTTATATTATTGTACTATTCTAATAGATTGTACATTCCTGTTTTTCTTCAGTTTCACCCTAATCCTACATCAGTTTAATAAAGCTACGGACTTTGAACCAGTCTCATTTGTTGAACTGTAGGAAGGCGTTTAACTGCCTGTCGAGCTCCGCATAGACCCCGGGGGTACGTGAAGTGGGGGCAGGACAGTGAAACGGCTGCTTGAAACAAGCGGGAAAGATTTAGACTACACAGAGGTCTGCTACTGTCTACGCAGTCACCTGCAAACAGGCAACACAGCAATCTCTAAACGGTCAAAGCATGTCACAAAGCCAAGCGTCTTCTATCAAGACAAGATCACGGGCCAATTCCTCAAAAGCATCTACCACGAGCAATGCAGCCGCCATCGCCCGCGCAAAAGCGGAAGCAGCGAGGACACGGGCTACCTTTGCTGAACAAGAGATGCAGTTGAAATTACAACAAGCCTCCTTAGAAGCAGAGAGGGCACGACAACAAGCCTCCTTAGAAGCAGAGAGGGCACGACAACAAGCCTCCTTAGAAGCAGAGAGGGCACGACAACAGGCTTCCTTAGAAGCAGAGAGGGCACAAGAACAGGCTTCTCTGGACTTAGAAAGAGCACGCTTGGAAGCAACACTTGAGAAGCTGACATTTGAGAGGGAAGCCGCAGCTGCCATGGCGGAAGCAGAAATCTTAGAGGCAGCCGCGTTCTCTCACAGCGAGCCCAGCAGATACAGTAGCATGCCTGATCTGGAACAAGAACCCCAGGATACACTAGAACGCACTTCAGAATATGTCCTTCAACATCCTGTGTGTAATCCTCAGACTACACATGAAACAAAGGTTACCAACTGCGAGTCAAGTCCAAGGCATCATATTTTATGTCAAGAAGCGGACCTCAGACCACAGTTCTGCAAGCAAGAGAATGCTACGGCTCAAGTCAACTTCCTTGCCTACCAGAGAACCCAAGCTTCATCCCAGCGTCCAGGAAGTTACTACACTCCCAGACAGTGTGGCACTGTGAAACCTAAAGAAGAGACTTCTGACAGGTATGGCTACACACCACACTCTCACCAAGGCAACCATTTGCCAACCTGTCTCAGCACAAACCAAGCCACAATAGACTTTGCTAAGTTCTTTGCTCGACGTGAGCTTGTCACCAAAGGACTTGTAAAGTTCAATGATCGCCCTGAGAACTATAGGGCTTGGCGATCCTCATTCCAGAGTCTTATAAGAGACTTAGACTTGTCTTCTAGGGAAGAGCTAGATCTACTGGTGAAATGGCTTGGAGATGAATCTGCTGAGCATGCCAAGAGGATCAGAGCCATTAACATAAACTATCCAGAAACAGGCTTAAAGATGATCTGGGATAGACTCAATGAGTGTTATGGCTCAGCAGAGGTTATAGAAAATTCATTATTCAAAAGAATTGATGACTTCCCTAGAATAGCTAGTAAGGGCTACCAAAAACTTAGGGAACTAAGTGATCTGTTAACTGAACTACAGGTTGCCAAAGCAGAAGGAGATTTAATGGGACTTGCATTTCTTGACACAGCCAGAGGTGTCAACCCTATAGTGCAAAAACTTCCTCACAACCTACAAGAGAAGTGGGTCAATCATGGTTTCAAGTACAAGGAAATCCATGATGTACAGTTTCCACCCTTCAGTGTATTTGTGGAATTTATTACTCAGCAAGCAAAAATCAGAAATGATCCCAGTTTCGATTTTACTCTATCCTGTGCCACTCCATCTGGTCTTAAACAACATAAAACTCCGGTAGCAGTTCACAAAACTAATGTTTCTTCTAAAAGTAATTCTTACAGGCCTTCAAGCTCCTCTCACCAGGATGGAAGATCCACGGACCCAAGTAAGCAGTGTCCCCTGCACAAGAAGCCACATTCCCTACTGAAATGCAGAGGCTTCAGAGAGAAGTCCATGGAGGACCGCAAAGCTTTCCTCAGGGACAACAAAATCTGCTACAAGTGCTGCTTAGCAACATCACACTTCGCAAAGGACTGTAAGGTCAGTGTTAAATGTACAGAATGTGACAGCACAGATCACAACTCAGCTTTACACCCTGGGCCACCACCATGGGCCTCGTCTCATATAGAAAGTGGCCAGGAACAAGGTGGAGAGGAGGGAAATACTGAAACAGAGACACCAGATGTTACTTCTCAATGCACTGAGGTCTGCAAAGGACTTGTAGGTGGCAGGTCCTGCTCAAAAATCTGTCTTGTCAGAGTTTACCCAACAGGCTGCAAAGACAAAGCCTTCAAAGTATATGCCATTCTTGATGACCAAAGTAATAAATCTCTGGCTAGATCTACTTTCTTTGACATTTTCAACATTAAGGGACCCAGCTCTCCCTACTCCCTAAAGACTTGTGCAGGCACTGTTGAGACGGCGGGGAGAAGAGCTACTGGGTACACAATAGAGTCTATAGATGGTCGCACCTGCCTGACTTTACCAACCATAATCGAGTGTAACCAGATCCCTGATAACAGGTCTGAAATCCCTACACCAGATGTTGCAAAACACCAACCCCATTTGAAGCATATAGCTCATCTCATACCAAAGTTAGATCCTCAAGCTCAGATAATTCTGCTCCTTGGAAGAGATATCTTGCAAGTTCACAAGCCTAGACATCAAATTAATGGTCCTCACAATGCTCCATTTGCCCAGAAACTTGACCTAGGGTGGGTGATTGTAGGTGATGTTTGTATAGGTGGTGTGCACAGACCCACTTCGGTGAACAACATGCTTACCAGCACATTAGAGAATGGACGCCCTTCTCTCTTTCAACCATGTTACAGTAACATCTTCATAAAAGAGCTTCCACACAGCATTCCTCTACCCTGTCATATCACTAGCAACCTTTGTGACAACCATACTTGTACTGGTGACCATGACCACTTAGGATGCACAGTCTTCCAGAGAACAAAGGAAGACAATCAACTGGCAATGTCCTTTGAGGATAGACTGTTCTTAGAAATAATGGAGCAAGGAATAGTTAAAGACGAATCAAATAGCTGGATAGCACCTCTTCCCTTCAGACCCAAAAGGCAGTGTTTGCCTAACAATCGAGAACAAGTTTATAAACGCTTTGCTTCCCTTAGACGGAATCTTCAGAAAAAGCCTGATATGAAAGACCACTTCTTTACATTTATGGAAAGAGTATTTGAGAACTCCCATGCAGAGATAGCTCCAACCTTAAAGGATTCAGAGGAATGCTGGTATCTACCTATATTTGGAGTTTACCACCCAAAGAAACCAGGACAGATAAGAGTAGTATTCGACTCTAGTGCCAAATTTGAGGGTGTTTTCTTAAATTATGTCCTATTGCCAGGTCCAGACCTCAACAACCGACTCCTTGGAGTGCTTCTCAGATTTCGCAGAGACTCTGTTGCATTTATGGCTGACATCCAACAAATGTTCCACTGTTTTCTTGTTAAAGAGGAACACCGAAATTTCCTTAGGTTCTTTTGGTTCAAGGACAACAACCCCTTGGAAGAACCCATCGAGTATCGCATGCGTGTGCACATCTTTGGTAACAGCCCTTCCCCATCAGTGGCTATATATGGACTTAAACATTCAGCCAGGGAGGGTGAGAAAGAATATGGTTCAGACGTTGCACAGTTTGTCAAAAGGGACTTTTATGTGGATGACTGTTTAAAATCGCTACCTACAAATGAGTCTGCAATCAGCCTTCTTAAGAGAGCTCAAGAAATGCTTGCTAATTCAAACCTGAGACTCCATAAAATTGCCTCCAACAGCAAAAAATTGATGGAAGCATTTCCCTCTCATGATTACAGCATTGATTTAAAGGACTTAAGTACTGACACTTTTCCAATGCAACGTAGTCTTGGACTGCTCTGGGACTTAAAGTCTGACACCTTTACCTTCCAAGTCAGCGAGGAAGAGAAACCCTTTACTCGGAGAGGAGTACTATCTGCTATAAACAGCTTGTATGATCCTTTAGGGTTTGCAGCTCCTGTTACCATCCAAGGTAAAGCAATACTTAGAGATTTGACTCATGATGCCTCTGACTGGGATGAACAACTTCCCAATGAAAAGAAAGTACTGTGGGTAGAGTGGAAGGACTCTCTAACAAATCTCTCTCATCTACATGTTACACGCTCATATGCCCCTGTGCCATCTACAGAGGTTCAGCTACAAAGACTTTATGTGTTTTCTGATGCTTCTATCAAAGCCATTGCTGCTGTGGCCTATCTTAAAACAGTAGACATTAAAGGACAATGTCATATAGGATTCGTCATGGGCAAAGCAAAACTTGCACCACTCCCTGAGCACACTATACTGAGATTAGAACTTTGTGCTGCAGTATTAGCAGTTGAGCTAGCTGAGATGATCGCAACAGAGATGCATTTGGAGATCAAAGATGCTGTGTTTTACACAGACAGCAAGGTAGTCTTGGGATATATCTATAATGAAAGCCGACGCTTCTACGTGTATGTCAACAACAGGGTTCTACGAATCAGGAGGTCAACTTTGCCAAAACAGTGGCATTTTGTTCCTACTGATCAAAATCCTGCAGACCAAGCAACTAGATCTGTTGCTGCCAACCGCCTTAAAGACACTACATGGTTTACAGGTCCTGCCTTTCTATACAGCTCAGAACACGGCACTACGGACCTTAAAACATTTGAACTTGTGGATGCTGACAAGGATGCAGAAATCCGTCCCAAGGTATCGACACTACACACAGTGACTTCAGACAATTACCTTAAGTCTCACCGATTCAGCAGGTTCTCAACCTGGAAATCACTTGTTCGTGCCATCACTTTCTTAACCCACATAGCTCGTTCTTTCAAAAATACCAAGCTTGCTAATGTTAAGGAGTGTAAGGCTGGCACCTCTGCAAAATGTTCTTCAGACCAGTAACTGAACTAATGTTATTGCTGTCATCTGAGGACTCTTATGGTGGCATCGATTGACGCCAGGCGGGGAGTGTGCTGCCCACTGGCAAATGTTATGCAGGTTAAATGATGTTCATAATTTGTTCATTATGTAACAGATGTTTATTGCTGGCGCCATCTAATGGCCAAAGTTAATAACTACTTACATTCTGTTTTCCCCACCCACTAGCAGCTACAAAGGATTGTGGGTAGGAGAAGGGCAGTTCCCTTCATGTCTACACAGAGAGAAGACCTATATTCATTCATCTTAACCCTTGTTGTAGTATAGCCGGTAAGGAGACTGTCTATAAGAATCTATAGCTACTAGCAGCTATAGGACCACTCTGTATAAAGTCTCTTATATGAAGTGTAATGTATAGATCTGTAATTGCACTGTAATTGCACAGATGGGCCCAACCTCATGGTCGGCCATGTTTGGTCCCAAACTGTATATGTATCAGCTTGTTTCCTGTTATATGCTAATGTAATGTATGTAACATGCTCCTGTTATATTATTGTACTATTCTAATAGATTGTACATTCCTGTTTTTCTTCAGTTTCACCCTAATCCTACATCAGTTTAATAAAGCTACGGACTTTGAACCAGTCTCATTTGTTGAACTGTAGGAAGGCGTTTAACTGCCTGTCGAGCTCCGCATAGACCCCGGGGGTACGTGAAGTGGGGGCAGGACAGAGGCCATCATTTTTTAAGGTGCTCTTTAACCAATTTTCTAATATTTTAGAAAAAGTGGAATGTATTATGCCATGTGACCAATTTGCAAGGTGTTCTGAGCACATCTGGGCTGGGCATAGTGTCTCTTGTCTTTTTAAGAGGCCTTATGTCCTACAGACTATGTGCTACTTGCAGAAGTTAGGATCTAATATATTCAATTGTAGGTGGCTTTTTGGAAGAAAGAAGGTTGTATTGCAATTCCTGGGACCCCATTTATACTGATGATGGTATCAGCATTTGAAGAAAATGGGGTCCTATAGGTGAAGAGGGCAGGAATGATGGGCAAGTGATCTGTTTCAGGAAGAGAGAGCATTGTGATTAAATCCTGGGACCCCATTAGTACCTATGATGGTATTTATCGTTGAAGAAAATGGGGTCCTATAGGTGAAGAGCACAATGTTGAAGTGCCAATCATCTGTTTCTTGAAGAAAGGGCATTGTGATTGAAACCTGGGACTCCATTAGTACCTATGATGGTATTCATCTTTGAAGAAAATGGGGTCCTAAAGGTAAAAACACAATGGCTAAGGTCAGCAGCTCCATTCTGAGGAGTGAAAGCATGGTGAATCTACTATTGGTACCCAATTGGAACCATTGGTGGTAGAAACCATTGAAGAAAATGGGGTCCTAAAGGTAAAAATACAATGGCTAAGGTCAGCAGCTCCATTCTGAGGAGTGAAAGCATGGCGGATCTAATATTGGTACCCAATTGGAACCATTGGTGGTAAAAACCATTGAAGAAAATGGGATACAAAGGAAGAAGACTGCAACGATTGACAGCATCCCTATTGAAGCAATGTTACCATTTCAAGCCATCAGACCAAGTAAGTTCTCACTAATTTTGAACGTTTATGCTAAATTAATGTTTAAATGCTAAGATATTTGATGTAAGGTTTACTCCCTTTTTCTGTAAAACTATTTAGAGATTGGTTAAAGAGGAACTCTGCCTTTAGTGGCAGGGAAACACCTGTTTGGAAATGGATTGATGGAATGGCTGTAGGGGCAGTGGAGGAGGCCATATTTTTTTAAGGTGCTCATTAACCAATTTTCTAATATTTTAGAAAAAGTGGAATGTATTATGCCATGTTAACAATTTGCAAGGTGTTCTGAGCACATCTGGACTGGGCATAGTGTCTCTTGTCTTTTTAAGAGGCCTTATGTCCTGCAGTCTATGTGCTACTAGCAGAAGTTAGGATCTAATATATTCATTTGTAGGTGGCTTTATGGAAGAAAGAAGGTTGTATTGCAATTCCTGGGACCCCATTTATACTGATGATGGTATCAGCATTTGAAGAAAATGGGGTCCTATAGGTGAAGAGGGCAGGAATGATGGGCAGCTGATCTGTTTCAGGAAGAGAGAGCATTGTGATTAAATCCTGGGACCCCATTAGTACCTATGATGGTATTTATCGTTGAAGAAAATGGGGTCCTATAGGTGAAGAGCACAATGTTGAAGTGCCAATCATCTGTTTCTTGAAGAAAGAGCATTGTGATTGAAACCTGGGACTCCATTAGTACCTATGATGGTATTTATCTTTGAAGAAAATGGGGTCCTAAAGGTAAAAAACACAATGGCTAAGGTCAGCAGCTGCATTCTGAGGAGTGAAAGCATGGCGAATCTAATATTGGTACCCAATTGGAACCATTGGTGGTAGAAACCATTGAAGAAAATGGGATACAAAGGAAGAAGACTGCAACGATTAACAGCATCCCTATTGAAGCAGTGTCACAATTTCAAGCCATCAGACCAAGTAAGTTCTCACAAAATTTGAACGTTTATGCTAAATTAATGTTCAAATGCTACGATGTAAGGTTTACTCCCTTTTTCTGTAAAACTATTTAGAGATTGGTTAAAGAGGAACTCTGCCTTTAATGGCAGGGAAACACCTGTTTGGAAATGGATTGATGGAATGGCTGTAGGGGCAGTGGAGGAGGCCATAATTTTTTAAGGTGCTCTTTAACCAATTTTCTAATATTTTAGAAAAAGTGGAATGTATTATGCTATGTTAACAATTTGTATGGTGTTCTGAGCACATCTGGGCTGGGCATAGTGTCTCTTGTCTTTTTAAGAGGCCTTATGTCCTACAGACTATGTGCTACTTGCAGAAGTTAGGATCTAATATATTCAATTGTAGGTGGCTTTTTGGAAGAAAGAAGGTTGTATTGCAATTCCTGGGACCCCATTTATACTGATGATGGTATCAGCATTTGAAGAAAATTGGGGTCCTATAGGTGAAGAGGGCAGGAATGATGGGCAACTGATCTGTTTCAGGAAGAGAGAGCATTGTGATTAAATCCTGGGACCCCATTAGTACCTATGATGGTATTTATCGTTGAAGAAAATGGGGTCCTATAAGTTAAGAGCACAATGTTGAAGTGCCAATCATCTGTTTCTTGAAGAAAGGGCATTGTGATTGAAACCTGGGACTCCATTAGTACCTATGATGGTATTCATCTTTGAAGAAAATGAGGTCCTAAAGGTAAAAACACAATGGCTAAGGTCAGCAGCTCCATTCTGAGGAGTGAAAGCATGGCGAATCTAATATTGGTACCCAATTGGAACCATTGGTGGTAGAAACCATTGAAGAAAATGGGATACAAAGGAAGAAGACTGCAACGATTGACAGCATCCCTATTGAAGCAATGTCACCATTTCAAGCCATCAGACCAAGTAAGTTCTCACAAATTTTGAACGTTTATGCTAAATTAATTTTTAAATGCTAAGATATTTGATGTAAGGTTTACTCCCTTTTTCTGTAAAACTATTTAGAGATTGGTTAAAGAGGAACTCTGCCTTTAATGGCAGGGAAACACCTGTTTGGAAATGGATTGATGGAATGGCTGTAGGGGCAGTGGAGGAGGCCATAATTTTTTAAGGTGCTCTTTAACCAATTTTCTAATATTTTAAAAAAAGTGGAATGTATTATGCCATGTGACCAATTTGCAAGGTGTTCTGAGCATATCTGGACTGGGCATAGTGTCTCTTGTCTTTTTAAGAGGCCTTATGTCCTGCAGTCTATGTGCTACTTGCAGAAGTTAGGATCTAATATATTCAATTGTAGGTGGCTTTTTGGAAGAAAGAAGGTTGTATTGCAATTCCTGGGACCCCATTTATACTGATGATGGTATCAGCATTTGAAGAAAATTGGGGTCCTATAGGTGAAGAGGGCAGGAATGATGGGCAACTGATCTGTTTCAGGAAGAGAGAGCATTGTGATTAAATCCTGGGACCCCATTAGTACCTATGATGGTATTTATCGTTGAAGAAAATGGGGTCCTATAGGTTAAGAGCACAATGTTGAAGTGCCAATCATCTGTTTCTTGAAGAAAGGGCATTGTGATTGAAACCTGGGACTCCATTAGTACCTATGATGGTATTCATCTTTGAAGAAAATGAGGTCCTAAAGGTAAAAACACAATGGCTAAGGTCAGCAGCTCCATTCTGAGGAGTGAAAGCATGGCGAATCTAATATTGGTACCCAATTGGAACCATTGGTGGTAGAAACCATTGAAGAAAATGGGATACAAAGGAAGAAGACTGCAACGATTGACAGCATCCCTATTGAAGCAATGTCACCATTTCAAGCCATCAGACCAAGTAAGTTCTCACAAAATTTGAACGTTTATGCTAAATTAATGTTCAAATGCTAAGATATTTGATGTAAGGTTTACTCCCTTTTTCTGTAAAACTATTTAGAGATTGGTTAAAGAGGAACTCTGCCTTTAATGGCAGGGAAACACCTGTTTGGAAATGGATTGATGGAATGGCTGTAGGGGCAGTGGAGGAGGCCATAATTTTTTAAGGTGCTCTTTAACCAATTTTCTAATATTTTAGAAAAAGTGGAATGTATTATGCCATGTTAACAATTTGCAAGGTGTTCTGAGCACATCTGGGCTGGGCATAGTGTCTCTTGTCTTTTTAAGAGGCCTTATGTCCTACAGACTATGTGCTACTTGCAGAAGTTAGGCTCTAATATATTCAATTGTAGGTGGCTTTTTGGAAGAAAGAAGGTTGTATTGCAATTCCTGGGACCCCATTTATACTGATGATGGTATCAGCATTTGAAGAAAATGGGGTCCTATAGGTGAAGAGGGCAGGAATGATGGGCAGCTGATCTGTTTCAGGAAGAGAGAGCATTGTGATTAAATCCTGGGACCCCATTAGTACCTATGATGGTATTTATCATTGAAGAAAATGGGGTCCTATAGGTGAAGAGCACAATGTTGAAGTGCCAATCATCTGTTTCTTGAAGAAAGAGCATTGTGATTGAAACCTGGGACTCCATTAGTACCTATGATGGTATTTATCTTTGAAGAAAATGGGGTCCTAAAGGTAAAAAACACAATGGCTAAGGTCAGCAGCTCCATTCTGAGGAGTGAAAGCATGGCGAATCTAATATTGGTACCCAATTGGAACCATTGGTGGTAGAAACCATTGAAGAAAATGCGATACAAAGGAAGAAGACTGCTACGATTAACATCATCCCTATTGAAGCAGTGTCACAATTTCAAGCCATCAGACCAAGTAAGTTCTCACAAAATTTGAACGTTTATGCTAAATTAATGTTCAAATGCTACGATGTAAGGTTTACTCCCTTTTTCTGTAAAACTATTTAGAGATTGGTTAAAGAGGAACTCTGCCTTTAATGGCAGGGAAACACCTGTTTGGAAATGGATTGATGGAATGGCTGTAGGGGCAGTGGAGGAGGCCATAATTTTTTAAGGTGCTCTTTAACCAATTTTCTAATATTTTAAAAAAAGTGGAATGTATTATGCCATGTTAACAATTTGCAAGGTGTTCTGAGCACATCTGGACTGGGCATAGTGTCTCTTGTCTTTTTAAGAGGCCTTATGTCCTGCAGTCTATGTGCTACTTGCAGAAGTTAGGATCTAATATATTCAATTGTAGGTGGCTTTTTGGAAGAAAGAAGGTTGTATTGCAATTCCTGGGACCCCATTTATACTGATGATGGTATCAGCATTTGAAGAAAATGGGGTCCTATAGGTGAAGAGGGCAGGAATGATGGGCAACTGATCTGTTTCAGGAAGAGAGAGCATTGTGATTAAATCCTGGGACCCCATTAGTACCTATGATGGTATTTATCAGTGAAGAAAATGGGGTCCTATAGGTGAAGAGCACAATGTTGAAGTGCCAATCATCTGTTTCTTGAAGAAAGGGCATTGTGATTGAAACCTGGGACTCCATTAGTACCTATGATGGTATTCATCTTTGAAGAAAATGGGGTCCTAAAGGTAAAAACACAATGGCTAAGGTCAGCAGCTCCATTCTGAGGAGTGAAAGCATGGCGAATCTAAAATTGGTACCCAATTGGAACCATTGGTGGTAGAAACCATTGAAGAAAATGGGATACAAAGGAAGAAGACTGCAACGATTGACAGCATCCCTATTGAAGCAATGTCACCATTTCAAGCCATCAGACCAAGTAAGTTCTCACAAATTTTGAACGTTTATGCTAAATTAATTTTTAAATGCTAAGATATTTAATGTAAGGTTTACTCCCTTTTTCTGTAAAACTATTTAGAGATTGGTTAAAGAGGAACTCTGCCTTTAATGGCAGGGAAACACCTGTTTGGAAATGGATTGATGGAATGGCTGTAGGGGCAGTGGAGGAGGCCATAATTTTTTAAGGTGCTCTTTAACCAATTTTCTAATATTTTAGAAAAAGTAAAATGTATTATGCTATGTTAACAATTTGTATGGTGTTCTGAGCACATCTGGGCTGGGCATAGTGTCTCTTGTCTTTTTAAGAGGCCTTATGTCCTACAGACTATGTGCTACTTGCAGAAGTTAGGATCTAATATATTCAATTGTAGGTGGCTTTTTGGAAGAAAGAAGGTTGTATTGCAATTCCTGGGACCCCATTTATACTGATGATGGTATCAGCATTTGAAGAAAATGGGGTTCTATAGGTGAAGAGCGCAGGAATGATGGGCAGCTGATCTGTTTCAGATAGAAAGAGCATTGTGATTAAATCCTGGGACCCCATTAGTACCTATGATGGTATTTATCGTTGAAGAAAATGGGGTCCTATAGGTGAAGAGCACAATGTTGAAGTGCCAATCATCTGTTTCTTGAAGAAAGGGCATTGTGATTGAAACCTGGGACTCCATTAGTACCTATGATGGTATTCATCTTTGAAGAAAATGGGGTCCTAAAGGTAAAAACACAATGGCTAAGGTCAGCAGCTCCATTCTGAGGAGTGAAAGCATGGCGAATCTAAAATTGGTACCCAATTGGAACCATTGGTGGTAGAAACCATTGAAGAAAATGGGATACAAAGGAAGAAGACTGCAACGATTGACAGCATCCCTATTGAAGCAATGTCACCATTTCAAGCCATCAGACCAAGTAAGTTCTCACTAATTTTGAACGTTTATGCTAAATTAATTTTTAAATGCTAAGATATTTGATGTAAGGTTTACTCCCTTTTTCTGTAAAACTATTTAGAGATTGGTTAAAGAGGAACTCTGCCTTTAATGGCAGGGAAACACCTGTTTGGAAATGGATTGATGGAATGGCTGTAGGGGCAGTGGAGGAGGCCATAATTTTTTAAGGTGCTCTTTAACCAATTTTCTAATATTTTAGAAAAAGTGGAATGTATTATGCCATGTGACCAATTTGCAAGGTGTTCTGAGCACATCTGGGCTGGGCATGGTGTCTCTTGTCTTTTTAAGAGGCCTTATGTCCTACAGACTATGTGCTACTTGCAGAAGTTAGGATCTAATATATTCAATTGTAGGTGGCTTTTTGGAAGAAAGAAGGTTGTATTGCAATTCCTGGGACCCCATTTATACTGATGATGGTATCAGCATTTGAAGAAAATGGGGTCCTATAGGTGAAGAGGGCAGGAATGATGGGCAAGTGATCTGTTTCAGGAAGAGAGAGCATTGTGATTAAATCCTGGGACCCCATTAGTACCTATGATGGTATTTATCGTTGAAGAAAATGGGGTCCTATAGGTGAAGAGCACAATGTTGAAGTGCCAATCATCTGTTTCTTGAAGAAAGGGCATTGTGATTGAAACCTGGGACTCCATTAGTACCTATGATGGTATTCATCTTTGAAGAAAATGGGGTCCTAAAGGTAAAAACACAATGGCTAAGGTCAGCAGCTCCATTCTGAGGAGTGAAAGCATGGCGGATCTAATATTGGTACCCAATTGGAACCTTTGGTGGTAGAAACCATTGAAGAAAATGGGATACAAAGGAAGAAGACTGCAACGATTGACAGCATCCCTATTGAAGCAATGTCACCATTTCAAGCCATCAGACCAAGTAAGTTCTCACTAATTTTGAACGTTTATGCTAAATTAATGTTTAAATGCTAAGATATTTGATGTAAGGTTTACTCCCTTTTTCTGTAAAACTATTTAGAGATTGGTTAAAGAGGAACTCTGCCTTTAATGGCAGGGAAACACCTGTTTGGAAATGGATTGATGGAATGGCTGTAGGGGCAGTGGAGGAGGCCATAATTTTTTAAGGTGCTCTTTAACCAATTTTCTAATATTTTAGAAAAAGTGAAATGTATTATGCTATGTTAACAATTTGTATGGTGTTCTGAGCACATCTGGGCTGGGCATAGTGTCTCTTGTCTTTTTAAGAGGCCTTATGTCCTACAGACTATGTGCTACTTGCAGAAGTTAGGATCTAATATATTCAATTGTAGGTGGCTTTTTGGAAGAAAGAAGGTTGTATTGCAATTCCTGGGACCCCATTTATACTGATGATGGTATCAGCATTTGAAGAAAATGGGGTTCTATAGGTGAAGAGCGCAGGAATGATGGGCAGCTGATCTGTTTCAGATAGAAAGAGCATTGTGATTAAATCCTGGGACCCCATTAGTACCTATGATGGTATTTATCGTTGAAGAAAATGGGGTCCTATAGGTGAAGAGCACAATGTTGAAGTGCCAATCATCTGTTTCTTGAAGAAAGGGCATTGTGATTGAAACCTGGGACTCCATTAGTACCTATGATGGTATTCATCTTTGAAGAAAATGGGGTCCTAAGGGTAAAAACACAATGGCTAAGGTCAGCAGCTCCATTCTGAGGAGTGAAAGCATGGCGAATCTAAAATTGGTACCCAATTGGAACCATTGGTGGTAGAAACCATTGAAGAAAATGGGATACAAAGGAAGAAGACTGCAACGATTGACAGCATCCCTATTGAAGCAATGTCACCATTTCAAGCCATCAGACCAAGTAAGTTCTCACTAATTTTGAACGTTTATGCTAAATTAATTTTTAAATGCTAAGATATTTGATGTAAGGTTTACTCCCTTTTTCTGTAAAACTATTTAGAGATTGGTTAAAGAGGAACTCTGCCTTTAATGGCAGGGAAACACCTGTTTGGAAATGGATTGATGGAATGGCTGTAGGGGCAGTGGAGGAGGCCATAATTTTTTAAGGTGCTCTTTAACCAATTTTCTAATATTTTAGAAAAAGTGGAATGTATTATGCCATGTGACCAATTTGCAAGGTGTTCTGAGCACATCTGGGCTGGGCATGGTGTCTCTTGTCTTTTTAAGAGGCCTTATGTCCTACAGACTATGTGCTACTTGCAGAAGTTAGGATCTAATATATTCAATTGTAGGTGGCTTTTTGGAAGAAAGAAGGTTGTATTGCAATTCCTGGGACCCCATTTATACTGATGATGGTATCAGCATTTGAAGAAAATGGGGTCCTAAAGGTAAAAACACAATGGCTAAGGTCAGCAGCTCCATTCTGAGGAGTGAAAGCATGGCGGATCTAATATTGGTACCCAATTGGAACCTTTGGTGGTAGAAACCATTGAAGAAAATGGGATACAAAGGAAGAAGACTGCAAAGATTGACAGCATCCCTATTGAAGCAATGTCACCATTTCAAGCCATCAGACCAAGTAAGTTCTCACTAATTTTGAACGTTTATGCTAAATTAATGTTTAAATGCTAAGATATTTGATGTAAGGTTTACTCCCTTTTTCTGTAAAACTATTTAGAGATTGGTTAAAGAGGAACTCTGCCTTTAGTGGCAGGGAAACACCTGTTTGGAAATGGATTGATGGAATGGCTGTAGGGGCAGTGGAGGAGGCCATAATTTTTTAAGGTGCTCTTTAACCAATTTTCTAATATTTTAGTAAAAGTGAAATGTATTATGCTATGTTAACAATTTGTATGGTGTTCTGAGCACATCTGGGCTGGGCATAGTGTCTCTTGTCTTTTTAAGAGGCCTTATGTCCTACAGACTATGTGCTACTTGCAGAAGTTAGGATCTAATATATTCAATTGTAGGTGGCTTTTTGGAAGAAAGAAGGTTGTATTGCAATTCCTGGGACCCCATTTATACTGATGATGGTATCAGCATTTGAAGAAAATGGGGTTCTATAGGTGAAGAGCGCAGGAATGATGGGCAGCTGATCTGTTTCAGATAGAAAGAGCATTGTGATTAAATCCTGGGACCCCATTAGTACCTATGATGGTATTTATCGTTGAAGAAAATGGGGTCCTATAGGTGAAGAGCACAATGTTGAAGTGCCAATCATCTGTTTCTTGAAGAAAGGGCATTGTGATTGAAACCTGGGACTCCATTAGTACCTATGATGGTATTCATCTTTGAAGAAAATGGGGTCCTAAAGGTAAAAACACAATGGCTAAGGTCAGCAGCTCCATTCTGAGGAGTGAAAGCATGGCGAATCTAAAATTGGTACCCAATTGGAACCATTGGTGGTAGAAACCATTGAAGAAAATGGGATACAAAGGAAGAAGACTGCAACGATTGACAGCATCCCTATTGAAGCAATGTCACCATTTCAAGCCATCAGACCAAGTAAGTTCTCACTAATTTTGAACGTTTATGCTAAATTAATTTTTAAATGCTAAGATATTTGATGTAAGGTTTACTCCCTTTTTCTGTAAAACTATTTAGAGATTGGTTAAAGAGGAACTCTGCCTTTAATGGCAGGGAAACACCTGTTTGGAAATGGATTGATGGAATGGCTGTAGGGGCAGTGGAGGAGGCCATAATTTTTTAAGGTGCTCTTTAACCAATTTTCTAATATTTTAGAAAAAGTGGAATGTATTATGCCATGTGACCAATTTGCAAGGTGTTCTGAGCACATCTGGGCTGGGCATGGTGTCTCTTGTCTTTTTAAGAGGCCTTATGTCCTACAGACTATGTGCTACTTGCAGAAGTTAGGATCTAATATATTCAATTGTAGGTGGCTTTTTGGAAGAAAGAAGGTTGTATTGCAATTCCTGGGACCCCATTTATACTGATGATGGTATCAGCATTTGAAGAAAATGGGGTCTTATAGGTGAAGAGGGCAGGAATGATGGGCAAGTGATCTGTTTCAGGAAGAGAGAGCATTGTGATTAAATCCTGGGACCCCATTAGTACCTATGATGGTATTTATCGTTGAAGAAAATGGGGTCCTATAGGTGAAGAGCACAATGTTGAAGTGCCAATCATCTGTTTCTTGAAGAAAGGGCATTGTGATTGAAACCTAGGACTCCATTAGTACCTATGATGGTATTCATCTTTGAAGAAAATGGGGTCCTAAAGGTAAAAACACAATGGCTAAGGTCAGCAGCTCCATTCTGAGGAGTGAAAGCATGGCGGATCTAATATTGGTACCCAATTGGAACCTTTGGTGGTAGAAACCATTGAAGAAAATGGGATACAAAGGAAGAAGACTGCAACGATTGACAGCATCCCTATTGAAGCAATGTCACCATTTCAAGCCATCAGACCAAGTAAGTTCTCACTAATTTTGAACGTTTATGCTAAATTAATGTTTAAATGCTAAGATATTTGATGTAAGGTTTACTCCCTTTTTCTGTAAAACTATTTAGAGATTGGTTAAAGAGGAACTCTGCCTTTAGTGGCAGGGAAACACCTGTTTGGAAATGGATTGATGGAATGGCTGTAGGGGCAGTGGAGGAGGCCATATTTTTTTAAGGTGCTCTTTAACCAATTTTCGAATATTTTAGAAAAAGTGGAATGTATTATGCCATGTTAACAATTTGCAAGGTGTTCTGAGCACAGCTGGGCTGGGCATAGTGTCTCTTGTCTTTTTAAGAGGCCTTATGTCCTGCAGTCTATGTGCTACTTGCAGAAGTTAGGATCCAATATATTCATTTGTAGGTGGCTTTATGGAAGAAAGAAAGTTGTATTGCAATTCCTGGGACCCCATTTATACTGATGATGGTATCAGCATTTGAAGAAAATGGGGTCCTATAGGTGAAGAGGGCAGGAATGATGGGCAGCTGATCTGTTTCAGGAAGAGAGAGCATTGTGATTAAATCCTGGAACCCCATTAGTACCTATGATGGTATTCATCTTTGAAGAAAATGGGGTCCTATAGGTGAAGAGCACAATGTTGAAGTGCCAATCATCTGTTTTTTGAAGAAAGGGCATTGTGATTGAAACCTGGGACTCCATTAGTACCTATGATGGTATTCATCTTTGAAGAAAATGGGGTCCTAAAGGTAAAAACACAATGGCTAAGGTCAGCAGCTCCATTCTGAGGAGTGAAAGCATGGCGGATCTAATATTGGTACCCAATTGGAACCATTGGTGGTAGAAACCATTGAAGAAAATGGGATACAAAGGAAGAAGACTGCAACGATTGACAGCATCCCTATTGAAGCAATGTTACCATTTCAAGCCATCAGACCAAGTAAATTCTCACTAATTTTGAACGTTTATGCTAAATTAATGTTTAAATGCTAAGATATTTGATGTAAGCTTTACTCCCTTTTTCTGTAAAACTATTTAGAGATTGGTTAAAGAGGAACTCTGCCTTTAATGGCAGGGAAACACCTGTTTGGAAATGGATTGATGGAATGGCTGTAGGGGCAGTGGAGGAGGCCATCATTTTTTACGGTGCTCTTTAACCAATTTTCTAATATTTTAGAAAAAGTGGAATGTATTATGCCATTTTAACAATTTGTATGGTGTTCTGAGCACATCTGGACTGGGCATAGTGTCTCTTGTCTTTTTAAGAGGCCTTATGTCCTGCAGTCTATGTGCTACTTGCAGAAGTTAGGATCTAATATATTCAATTGTAGGTGGCTTTTTGGAAGAAAGAAGGTTGTATTGCAATTCCTGGGACCCCATTTATACTGATGATGGTATCAGCATTAGAAGAAAATGGGGTCCTATAGGTGAAGAGCGCAAGAATGATGGGCAGCTGATCTGTTTCAGGAAGAAAGAGCATTGTGATTAAATCCTGGGACCCCATTAGTACCTATGATGGTATTTATCGTTGAAGAAAATGGGGTCCTATAGGTGAAGAGCACAATGTTGAAGTGCCAATCATCTGTTTCTTGAAGAAAGAGCATTGTGATTGAAACCTGGGACTCCATTAGTACCTATGATGGTATTCATCTTTGAAGAAAATGGGGTCCTAAAGGTAAAAAACACAATGGCTAAGGTCAGCAGCTCCATTCTGAGGAGTGAAAGCATGGCGAATCTAATATTGGTACCCAATTGGAACCATTGGTGGTAGAAACCATTGAAGAAAATGGGATACAAAGGAAGAAGACTGCAACGATTGACAGCATCCCTATTGAAGCAATGTCACCATTTCAAGCCATCAGACCAAGTAAGTTCTCACAAATTTTGAACGTTTATGCTAAATTAATTTTTAAATGCTAAGATATTTAATGTAAGGTTTACTCCCTTTTTCTGTAAAACTATTTAGAGATTGGTTAAAGAGGAACTCTGCCTTTAATGGCAGGGAAACACCTGTTTGGAAATGGATTGATGGAATGGCTGTAGGGGCAGTGGAGGAGGCCATAATTTTTTAAGGTGCTCTTTAACCAATTTTCTAATATTTTAGAAAAAGTGGAATGTATTATGCCATGTGACCAATTTGCAAGGTGTTCTGAGCATATCTGGACTGGGCATAGTGTCTCTTGTCTTTTTAAGAGGCCTTATGTCCTACAGACTATGTGCTACTTGCAGAAGTTAGGATCTAATATATTCAATTGTAGGTGGCTTTTTGGAAGAAAGAAGGTTGTATTGCAATTCCTGGGACCCCATTTATACTGATGATGGTATCAGCATTTGAAGAAAATGGGGTCCTATAGGTGAAGAGGGCAGGAATGATGGGCAACTGATCTGTTTCAGGAAGAGAGAGCATTGTGATTAAATCCTGGGACCCCATTAGTACCTATGATGGTATTTATCGTTGAAGAAAATGGGGTCCTATAGGTTAAGAGCACAATGTTGAAGTGCCAATCATATGTTTCTTGAAGAAAGGGCATTGTGATTGAAACCTGGGACTCCATTAGTACCTATGATGGTATTCATCTTTGAAGAAAATGAGGTCCTAAAGGTAAAAACACAATGGCTAAGGTCAGCAGCTCCATTCTGAGGAGTGAAAGCATGGCGAATCTAAAATTGGTACCCAATTGGAACCATTGGTGGTAGAAACCATTGAAGAAAATGGGATACAAAGGAAGAAGACTGCAACGATTGACAGCATCCCTATTGAAGCAATGTCACCATTTCAAGCCATCAGACCAAGTAAGTTATCACAAATTTTGAACGTTTATGCTAAATTAGTTTTTAAATGCTACGATATTTGATGTAAGGTTTACTCCCTTTTTCTGTAAAACTATTTAGAGATTGGTTAAAGAGGAACTCTGCCTTTAATGGCAGGGAAACACCTGTTTGGAAATGGATTGATGGAATGGCTGTAGGGGCAGTGGAGGAGGCCATAATTTTTTAAGGTGCTCTTTAACCAATTTTCTAATATTTTAGAAAAAGTGGAATGTATTATGCTATTTTAACAATTTGTATGGTGTTCTGAGCACATCTGGGCTGGGCATAGTGTCTCTTGTCTTTTTAAGAGGCCTTATGTCCTACAGACTATGTGCTACTTGCAGAAGTTAGGATCTAATATATTCAATTGTAGGTGGCTTTTTGGAAGAAAGAAGGTTGTATTGCAATTCCTGGGACCCCATTTATACTGATGATGGTATCAGCATTTGAAGAATATGGGGTCCTATAGGTGAAGAGCGCAGGAATGATGGGCAGCTGATCTGTTTCAGGAAGAGAGAGCATTGTGATTAAATCCTGGGACCCCATTTGTACCTATGATGGTATTTATCGTTGAAGAAAATGGGGTCCTATAGGTGAAGAGCACAATGTTGAAGTGCCAATCATCTGTTTCTTGAAGAAAGGGCATTGTGATTGAAACCTGGGACTCCATTAGTACCTATGATGGTATTCATCTTTGAAGAAAATGGGGTCCTAAAGGTAAAAACACAATGGCTAAGGTCAGCAGCTCCATTCTGAGGAGTGAAAGCATGGCGGATCTAATATTGGTACCCAATTGGAACCATTGGTGGTAGAAACCATTGAAGAAAATGGGATACAAAGGAAGAAGACTGCAACGATTGACAGCATCCCTATTGAAGCAATGTCACCATTTCAAGCCATCAGACCAAGTAAGTTCTCACAAATTTTGAACGTTTATGCTAAATTAATTTTTAAATGCTAAGATATTTGATGTAAGGTTTACTCCCTTTTTCTGTAAAACTATTTAGAGATTGGTTAAAGAGGAACTCTGCCTTTAGTGGCAGGGAAACACCTGT